>NC_056727.1:742347006-742384506 GCF_019279795.1 Protopterus annectens
ACTTTTTAAAGTTTCTTGGGCCTTGCTTCCATAATTTTGTATCATGGCATTAAGCATAATTTTTTTTGTAGTACTGAAATATGATTTCAGAAGTGCATTTGCAAATATGCATTTTCTCTCATCTTTATCTTGGGAGCTAGAGTCTAAAAGTATAAGGAAATACTACAAAATGCATCTATCAAGAATAAAGTGTCAAGTCAATTTTTAAAGAAAACCAAACACATATAGTTGTCATGACTTATGCTTTGACATAATGATATTACTTATTTTTCCTGCATACTCACACACAAGATTTTCTTCTGGTGTGCATCTCTTAGCAAACATGGGCATTAGGTACACATCTTCCAAATAAATGCATTGTGCTAGTTGCCTGATGTGCTGCTGAAACTCGGGTAATTTTGTCATTAGCCAGGCTTACAAACTGTAAGTTCAGTGAATCTCACCTATTCTGGATGGCATACATTTTAGCATCATCACTGGGGTGAGCTTTATGGGTATGTGGATATAGTCAGTGGTGCGATTTGAGAGGTGTGAGAACTCCTAGAACAATTCTGAGGTTACATGCCACTTGACTGGCATTCTTGGGAACTTTTCTGAAGCATCTGAAGAGCAAAGAAAATTCACAGCACCTGCGCACTCCTCTGGTAGCCCAATTCTTGCTATATGCAAGTTTTCAGTTAACATTCGGTTCAGCCCTGGACTCTGCTGCAAAATTGTGCTGAATCTAGTTCTGGTAAGGCCAGGGGTCATGCAGTTCACATGAATGTTCATAGGACCAAGTTCAAGAGCCAGAGTTCTTGTTAGCCCAAGAAGGGCAGTCTTGCTGACTGAAAACTTGCATATAGCAATGGTTGGAATAGGGTGGTAACCAGCAGTAGAAGACACAAGCACTATAGAGCCACCTCCCTGTTTCTCCATGTGCGGGACGACATGCTTTGGTAGTAAGAAGCTTGCAGTTACATTTAGATCAAATATCTTTTGCCACATTTCCTTACTGCAGTCCACTATTTTACCTACAAATGGATTCACTGCTGCATTAGACACCAGAATGTCAATCGCACCATGCTGCTCTAGAGTCATATTGACCAACAAGTCTTGATGTTCCTCATTTCCTACATGACAGACGCATCCTGAAATGTTTAGTCCTTCAGACTTCAGCTCTGCAAGAGCTCTTGTTACATTTTCTTGTTTTCGACTGCTTATTACCACATTAGCTCCTTCCTTTGCAAGACGTCTGGCAATTGCTAAACCAATAAAAAAAGCGTAAAGCAAGTGGCGCCAAAATACAAAAACCAGAAATGAAACACCACAGTCCACAAGCGCAAATAAATCCAATCCTTGAGGTATGATGAAGATGCTTTATTCAACGAAATACAGCTGTATTTCGTTGAATAAAGCATCTTCATCGTACCTCAAGGATTGGATTTATTTGCGCTTGTGGACTGTGGTGTTTAATTGCTAAACCAATCCCACTGATAGCAGCCGTGACAATAGCAACTTTTCCTTTGTGCATTCCTTGGGGAAATACTGCACTACTACTTCGCAGCCTTTCAAACTTTAAAGATACGACTAGGGGATAGTTACGACACAAAACACCAATACTGTTCTTAAAAAAAGAAGCCATATTTGAAACGTGATACTAGACAACTTCAGTATTACTCCTACTACTGCACTACTACTTCGCAGCCTTTCAAACTTTAAAGATACAACTAGGGGATAGTTACGACACAAAACACCAATACTGTTCTTAAAAAAAGAAGCCATATTTGAAACGTGATGCTAGACAACTTCAGTATTATTCCTACTAGTTTTCGTACATCAAACACACCTGCTGCTGCTGCAAAAAAAAAACATACTGCAAGAAGCACAGATCATCACCGGACGCACGCAGCTTACAGGAAATTTTAGAAAGAAACCCAGCTAGTTTTTTTACAACAAACACACCCCCAAGTTTTTTTTAATAACCTGCTGCTGCCTATACGGGATGCTTAACTGTAACAAATTGGAAAGCAGCATAGTGCATTTCAGCTCAGAGAAAATGTTCAGCATGTAGTCATTATAGAATAAGATCCATCAGAATTACATTTACTATGATATTATGGCATGTGGAGCAGTACTGTCCCGGGAAATAAAATAAACATTGCTGCGATAACTCCTTACCCCCACACCACTTCGTTTGACACAGCCAAAAGAGAATGCCTCATAAAATACAGCTTAAAATCATAACTATATACATACTAAATATAAAAACAAAAACCTGAAACCAAAAAAAAGCTGCTTGTGTAAACCCCCAGTTAGATCGTGTGAGCCAATCGCATGCAGATAGACATATAATGGCTGTGGGCATGAACACAACTCTTCTCACCCTACTTGGACTGTTCAAGCTGTTGGAAAGCAGCAGCTGCTGCAGGACGATCCTGGTTAATCATAAATAAAAGGCTGCTACTGTCTTGGCATGTGGAAAAACAAAGTCAAGGTTTCTAACACTATTAAACCTGGCTGTCTTTGTCAAGTAGCTTACCTGAAGGGGAAAAAAAAGCAGTTCTTGAGACGAGCAGAATATCAGCAATGGCAACTCCTAGTGAAAACCGCAAAACTGGTATGGCTCTCAACAATCTCTGTGCAATCCGTGAGTGCCTCAATAAAATAGAGGGATCCAGTAGCAGGTAAACTCTCCAAATATCAGCAAAAAGAAAGGAAATACCTGTTGCTGGACCCTCTATTTATTGGAGAAAACAATAGAAAATTAAGTTGGGGGTGGAGTTGTTATGCGAGTGGTGGCTTGGATTGCAAGAATCCGATTGGCTGCCACCACTTGCTTTATCAACAACTTTTGCTGAAGATTTTCCAATAAATGTTTAATGCAAACCTAATGTAAAAACACGCTGAATCGTAACTAGATAAGGTAAATTACATGTTGAGTTACGATTTCAGCGTGTTTCACATTAAGCTGAATCACAAATGTCCACTACAGTTTCTCTCCTTGCTGGAAGGCACTCGGGCATAACGGCTTGCAATTCTTATCTTCTCATGGCGCACTCGGGTGTAAGCACAGAGGCGCCATGAGAAGGTACTCGGGGTTAATGTGTGCTATAATATCTCTCACATTATTCACAGTAATGCATTCCTAAGTAGCATCATGCCCCAATAAGGACTTAATTCTGCTAATGTATACGTCCCTGTCCATCAGGACAATGGCCCCGCCCTTGTCCGCTGGCCATATAACAATGTTGACATTTTCATTTAAAGTTTTTAATGCTATCCTTTCTTCAGTTGACAAATTATGAACATTCTTAAAATCATTACTGCTATGCAGACATTTTAACTGATCTTCACAAGTCTTTACTTTTTGCAAAAAGCCAAGGTACCAGAATAAATTTTACTAGTTGTTATACCCTGTGGTGTTGTGGAATTTTGGTGAAGCTTCCAGCCTTGGTCTGTTCATTTTGGTATGTGACCTTTGTTATTGAGTGGACTAACAGCCTGTGCTGTTTTATGACTAAATTAGTAAGTTATTACTTGATTAGTTTACTGGCTCCTTCTGGTGGCAGAATGTCTCCAGGCTAGTCGGGGGCATTACTTGCTAGTTGAGGCTAAATTCAAGTATCTTGTTATTGGCTGGAGTGCTCTACTGAGCCTTCCTGCTGATTATTTCTGTTATAAATAAGGTGCTTTAGCAGGTCAAGCATCTTATTTGCTATGATAATCGACAGGCTGAGTAAGTGCCCTATTTTGTTATAAATTAAACCAGATTGGACTGCACTGATTGAATCCAAATGATTTCTGTGTTATAAACATGGTGATTTAGAGCAACGGGCTTGCTGCACTGCATAGGTGTAGGCATTTAGAACCTCAGATTCCTCTATACAATTTCCCCCTCCCCCCATTACTATTACATTTTAAAGCAAGCAGTAGTTGCATAAAGAGGTTCTGGTTCATGCTGCTCTTCATGTACAGACTTAGACTGCTTGTTTTATACAAGTAGCACCTCCAGTAAACCAACTCCAAACCCATAAAGGCACAACATCCTTTCAGCACATATTAATGAGCTTCTGGAACCATTGATTTGCATTTTCCGATATCTTGATATTCAGTTATTCTGTGAAAGCTGATCTGTTAAAACTGAGTGATGATCTGGCAAAATTCAAAAGTCCCTGCCATCCTGACAACCCCACTGCCTATGTGGAATTCATTACTGTCAAATTCTATGCACATATAAATAGCTGCATAGATGCATCTGTCACCCCCAGAAATAAATACAAGGTCAAATTCAAAAATAAACCCCTATGGTAGAACCCTAATATAAACAAGCTCAATAATAAAAGAAAAACACTCATTCCAACCATAAATAAATCTCTCAAGATGACAAAAATGCTCTTGCTAAGCATGAACTCTGGACCCTGATCAAATCAACCAAAGCCAGATATGAGGTAAAAATAGCCACCCAGGTGTAGGATGACCACAAAGCCTTCTTTAACAAACAATGTCCAGCACTGTGCAGAAATAATAATAAATATCATCCACTCAGACCCAGAGGACATAGCCAATCTACTAGCAGACACATTTAGCACAGACTGCACCCCCCTTACCCCTCCAATTGTTTCAGAACACATATTCACATCTACACCCATCCCCCTCAAATATGCCACTGACACGTTCTCAAGATACTATCTAAGGCCAAAAACACTACATCTATGGGTCCTGATAACATACAAGGCTGCCTACTGGTCTACCTGAAGCATGAATTGTCAGACCCCCCCCCCCACCCCCAACAGAGGCTATTCAATATCAGCCCTAAAACAGGCTTTGTGCCAGATGAATGGAGGACAGCAGCAGTCTTTGCCTTGAGCAAATAGGGGTCCTCAGTGGACCCAGTTATGTTATAGATCCATAAGCCTGACCAGTCTCATCTGTAAGGTTATGGACAGGATCATTATGGAATTAATAAATAAAGATATAGGTAACTTACAGACTCATAGTCACGCGCAAGTCGGATTTGTCAAGGGAAGGTCTGGCCTACTTAACCTGATTGACTTTAAAAAAGTTCCTGAAGCAATAGATAATGGCAAATCAGTTAAAACTGTGTAACCAGACCTAAGAAAGATGTTAAACACCATCCTATACTCAGGTATCCTAGACAACAAACTGGATACAATCTGGCTTACAAATATAACACTGGAAATAAGGGTGGGTGGACTTACTGTCTCCAAAAGACCCTTCACTGGAGGTGTAACCCAGGGTTCAGTCCATGGGACACTGTTCTTTGGCATGTACTTCTCAGAGAGTTGAAAGCTAATGTTAATGGCTTAAACTCCATAGAGGACACTGTGATCTTGAAGAAGGCATGTCCCCCACCCCCAAAAAAAAGCTGTCGTCAAAACCATGGACTAAAACTAAATACCAAGAAATTAAAATAATATCCTTCTGCAAGTATGACTATTCTTGTAACTATTACTTTAACAACACCACCCTGAAAATTGATCTCATAGTTAAGGTTCTAGGAACATATGTAAAAAATGAACAGTCCTTTGATCACTATGTATCCACCATCGTAAGGAAGTCCTTTTACATTGCACAACTTATATCCAAAGACACGATATCCATTTCCAGGGACATAATTGTTCCACTGTACTTAGCACTCACTAGGCCGATAATTGAGTATAATGCCCCTTTCGCTATGTACACTTCCAAAAATTTGTCACAACTGGAGTGACCACAATGTTTTCTCACTACAAAATCTAGGCCCTAAATCATAAAAACTATGTGGACTGTTTCAAAGCCTTGTCCCCGACAGGAGACCTCTGCCTCTCACATAGAGCCACAACAGACCCTATCTGTCAGACCTATTACAGTTTCACAAGTCCATTGGTATCATAATCACCCTATCAAGAGATCTCAATCCCTTTTGTAAAACAAACTGAACATTTTAAGGACAGGCATATATCTGAGGATGCTTTTTCTATGGAACTATCTTCCACTCCACATAAAGCAAAATGCCTCTCTTACACTATTCAAATGTAATTTGGCAAATGGATGGATAACTGCAATTTTATTCCTGGTTTAACACCCCTGTCTCTCATGGATGGGGGAAACTTGTAACTGTCACAAAATATCCTTGCTTAGCTCCCCCCTGTGTTATTCATATGCAGAGTATAAGGCCTAAAATAAATAACAGGGAATGTAAGGGGAGGCTTCTTAAGATCCTCACAGATCAATAGCCCTACTAAATACCTGTGAACCTAAGTACAAGAACAGCATCTCTTAGTTGTTTTTCACATTGGCCAGGTACTCCTAAAATGTTAGTGAGAAGGAAGGTGAATTAGGAAAAAACATTTAAATGCATTACTACAGAAGGCAATATGATAGCTGTGACATTATAGTCTTTTTAATTAGCAAACTGCACATTATGATCACAAACCACATAGTCTGAAATTAAGGTGTACAGAAGAATATGATCTAGTCAAGGAAAGAGGCTGAAATTGTACATGCATATACTAGGTAAGATGAAGAAATATGTGATGCAGGAGACCAGGGAAGGAAGTAGGACAAAAACTCTAAAGGGAGAAAAAGTTATTTATTAATTTGTTTTTATAAATGTTAGGATTAATTTTTGGAGGCTGATATGGAGAATACGAATGCATGTTTTACATTATAAAGGCAGCTGAGGTGACATTCCCTGATACATAGTTAACAACTGAACTGTTAGAGGTCTCAAACGTCTAGCGAACTGGAGTTATACAGATCAGAATTGTTTTAGTAAATATTGTAATTTACATAAAATATACTTGCTTAAGAAGAGAACTTGCCATTTCTCCTTCCATGATTGTATTAAATACTTTTGGAAGGAAGTAATGAAGCTTGTAGGCAAATATACCCGAAGATGGCCTGCAATACAAAAATGAATTCTTATTCTACTTTAAGATAACACACATCCAAGCAGGTGTTAATGATTAGCAAAGTACAGCACAAACAGATTTGTTATATTTATAATTTTATTGAGTTTTCAACACACACATTAAACAGGCAATAATAAGATACATGTGAGAAATGTTTAAATTACATCAGTTGGCCACACACCAGCCATACAGCTTCATGATTACTTCACTGTTATTTCTACATGCAGATTGTCAGACTATGAGCTCAGTGATGTATACCAAAAGGTTCCTTCCATAATTTGCATCTAATAAAGCTATTATAGGAGCCTAGGGGTAAGAATAAAAGTTCTTGTCAGATTTATATGTGATGCAGAATACAGAGTTTTATTAGCTCAAGCAGTGTTGTGTTAACTGACTGCAATCTTCTGTTGTTGACATTATGCTAATGAAGGAACAAAACTATATTATACATAGGCTTAGAAAAGTATTTTTATAAATGCATATTTGTTATGCTCATAATACTCCTTTTCAGGAAACAATTGCTTGTAAACAGTTAAAATTCGATATTGTCCAAGTTCACAAGACTGAATTACCATACAGTTTACTGCTATCCTCAATAATAGAAAAATATTCATTTTTAAGCATCTTGTTTTGGTCACTTGTGTTATCAAAATGCCCACCAGTTTAGAATGCAAACATTAAAATTGCCCACCTGTGTAGTCTGCTTGGTTACTTTAGCCTGTATTCTAAATCCCAGTTGAAGTTTAACAGCGTCCTCTCAACTGTCCTGATTTTTCACCTCATATTTTTGGTCTCTTCCTCATAAAATTTGTGATTTTCTGGATTTTTGTGGCAAATCAGTGAGGATTGAATTCACTAAAAAATGACAGCTATTTGAGTTTCAGACTTCATATCCTTCAGAAAATGCATGGTAACTCAAGACATTTTAGCAGCTTTCTAAGTTTATAAGAGCAATAGTTAATATTTGTCTGTATTTTCAGGGCTTTGTCCCTCCCTTATGTTTGGCTATGTCTAGATTTTTTGTGCTAATCATTTTAGAGCTATGTAACAGCCTGTTATTTCAACTGTCATGCAGTCATCAATAAAACAAGAATAAAGCAATGGATATCCAAATTAAGGGGAAAGCAGTGGAACAGGAAGCAATTGGTCAGCTGCCATATCAATATATTCTGGAGCCTTCCACAGGAAAACAATGCAAGCGTTCACTTGAAGCTAGACAGTAAGGAAAGGAACAGGAAACTGTGGAAACTGATGCAGTCAATGTTGAGGAATGATAGGTCAGTGAGTTCCCATATGACAGAGCAACTGATGGCACAGAATGAAATTGAAGAGAATGTGCTACAAGAAGATACTATAGAACTTTCTATAGAATACCCACAGGAAATGGAAAACAAGGGATGTGCCCTCAGTATGGAAGAAAATAAGTTAAGAGAAGAGTTGCTTGATTTAAATAACAAAGACAAATATATCAAGATCAATGAAGGAAATAGACTGCAGAAGGTTAATAAAACCTCAAAAGTTAGAAGCTTGATAAAACAAATGAACACAGTAATTAGAACTGTCCATAGAGATCCATGCAATATAACAGAAGTAAACAGAATATATTACTGTGCTGCAAAATTAATAACTGATCAAGTTCTACCACAGGAACATAGGGTAGCAAAGGAAAAGAGGGGAGCAAAATCGAATACCATCATGGAAGTATCGAATAGAGAAAACTATAAAGCAATTAAGACAAGAGGTGTCTCCGTTAGAAGACTATAGAAGAAGGAATAGATCAACAAAAACACTAAGAAAGATAGATGTGATAAAAGCAATGCACAGTATTACAACAGACCAGGATCTATCATGCACTATTGTAAATAACAAGCTAAAAATTTCAGCACAGATGGAAAAACTTAGAAGATACACATATAAATATAAAGGAAACGTACAAAATAAGCAATGTATTGATGACCCAAAAAGTTTTATAGAGAATTGGGAAACAAGGTAAAAAGAATTGAAAGGCCATCCAAAAAAGAAGAAGTAGATACATTTTGGAGAAGTATTTATGAAGATCCTGTGGAACATAACAAAGATGCTAAATGGATAGAAGATGTAAAAGAAAGAATAAGAAATTTAAAGGTGAAGGATATGAAATGGTATGAAGTAACAGCAGAGAGACTGAAACAAAGTTAAGAAATGCCTGTAATTGGAAAACCCCATGCCTGGATTCAGTACCTAACTTTGGTTAAACGTATTAACATCTTTGCATGAAAATTTAGCCATGAGTAAAAACTATTTATATGCGCACCCCAAACAGACACCAACCTGGCTAACAACAGTCAAAGCAATGCTCCTACTTAAGAGTGAACCTGCAAGGTACCCTAAAAAGTATGGACGAATAACTTGCCTTTCAACGACATATAAACTATACATGGGAATTGATGCTGACAGAGTGTATAGTCATTTAGAAGAAAACTCAATTATGACAGAACAAAAGGGCAATAAAAGAAAGTCATATGACACAAAGGTTCATTTCTTGTTAAATAAAGCCATACTGGAGAACTGTAAAATGGGGAAGAACTTAAGTATAGCATGGATTGACTATAAAAAAGCATTTGATAGTATAACACATTCATGGATAAAAGAGTGCTTAAAATGTATAAGATACATCCTACACTGATCAACTACATTACAGTGACCATGAAACAGTGGCAGACCACTTTGCAGTTAAGCCATGATAAAGGACAGATTATTATCCCAGGGATAAAAATTCAAAGGGGGATATTCCAGGGTGACTCTCTGTCAACATTGCTATTCTGCCTTGCCATTAACTCATTAAGTTGTTTACTTAACTGCTTAGGCTATGGCTACAATTTGGCTCCTAGAAAACAACAAAGTGTACAGATTTAAAACTGTATAGCTCATCAGATGAGGAACTGAAAGCACAGCTGTAGGTTGTCAAAACTTTGTCAGATGATATAAGAATGTCATTTGGTCTTGATAAGTATACAACAGCAACCTTTAAAGTAGGAAAACTGCAGCACCAGGAAAACATCAGTTTGGGACAAGAATGTCATATAAAAGAACTTGAGCAAGAGGGAGTGTATAAATATTTGGGAATTGATGAAGGATCAACAATAAAACATGAACAAATGCAAATAAAACTTAGTAAGGAATAGTTTAGAAGACTTAATAGTAGTAGGAGCAATGGGCCTTATCAAAAAGAATCTACAATCATATTTAAATATGTTACCAATCCATGTAACCCCATACGAATTACCGAAGGAATCATTGTGGGTGCTGCGAAGAGTACTTTTGGCTGACATCAAAAATTGAAACAAAACTAATTTCATGAACTTTACTCGTGTTTGACTTAGGAATGGGGTCCATTCCCATCATAGTATTAGAAACCCAAAAGATTTGGAGAATTAAAAAGACAAGAAACAAAGTTTAGTACAATTACCTCGCCTGTATATAATTTTTCCTAGTGATTCATACGTTGCTCTGAGGAAGAATTTTATCTTTTTTATTCTTAATAGCCTGCTATATAGTCTGATACATACATAAATTTTTGTTGCAAATTCACTGACAACACTTAATGAACCACTCTACATTTTGACCAGATTTAACTGTGCCCCCCATTTCCTCCTCTTACAGTGTTTTCATATAGTTTTTCATTTGTCTTCACGGAACTCAGTTCCAGTCTTAATTTATTAAATGATAGGTTGTGTTTTTAATATCTGAAAGCACTGTTCTGCACTATTCTCCATGGCAAAAAAATATCTATTTTATTCCTGCATCTCTGAAAAAAAATTTCTGTTTCCTTTCTTACTCTGACAACATATAAAATTGGGACAAGATCTACTAGCATCAGGAAAAATAAAAGCATTATAGTTTTTGTGTTTAGAAAGAGAGTTTGGAAGGAGGCCTGGATACCTGATAAATCAAAAGAAAACCATGCATTTTCATAGAAAAAATGTGCTATGTATTCTTTCGGACAAAATTAATAATACACGTAACTCACCTTTTAGAAATGAGATCACCTGAGCAGGTGAATAATAAGCATAGAGAAAAGCATAGCACCCCCTGACCTTTATGAATTAGTGATATTTAGTAACAAGCTTTCCTGATATTAGTGACACTTGTATGAGTGCCATCAAAACAGAGATATGTCTGTGATATTGTAATACTCTGTAATAACAAGTACAGTATAATAAGTTAATTTATGGATGGGATTAGCTGCCAAAGCTTATGACAAACTACGAAACGTCATCTATGCAATCTGCTATATAATGACAAATTTATATATCTGCAGTTTGACATAAAACTACCGTTTGAAATATGCAATATCTAAATTGTATATATGTGTGCAGCCAGCTCCTAGTCAGCTGACTAACTAAAAATCAAAATAATGAATTAGTTTTTAGAAACATCAGTTATGAATTATGTATCAATAGTATGGAAATATTAATATAACAAGGTTGTGAAGTGAACTCTTCCCAAAAAAAAAAAAAAAAAAAAAAGCATTCTAGATACTTAGCAGACATTTTACAGGAAAGGCAGTGCCCATCTGCACCTCCCAGTATTCCCTACACCCTCACTAACTAAATATACAAACTTCAAGATTGCACTGCTTCAGAGGAAAAGACAGAGGAAATACTTTGTTTTCTGCTAAAATCAAGCATTTCACTCACTCCAAGGTAATGCAACCTGAAAGTATATATTGCGGGGGTGGCATGAAAGCATAACCATCCCATTAGGTAGGCAGAGGTAATTAATATTTTATTAATTTATATTTGTACAGTGAGTCCTCTTTACCTAAATATAAGTGGGGCTCCTTTCTGACATTCCAAGTGTAGAAATGCATTACAGTTTTTCTGCATTATATTTAGTGCTCTAGTATTTAGAGCTCTGAGCTTTGGAGGTCGTCTTACCTCAAAAGAGCACACATATCAGATACAGCTGCAGTCTTTCTATAGCACATTAGTTACTAAAAGGTTTAAACTTCAGACTGATTTAATTAATACACTGAATTTCAAGCATGGCACAGATATACTGTTTCTAAAGAGTTGGTCATTTTAAACTATTAAGCTCACTGATATAGACAGATGAGCATTTTATAATCATGGCACAGCAAGTCCTGAAATCTTTTACATTTCCTAAGTACATTTTGCCTAATGCTAGAACTGCATTTGTTTCTTCTTACTCAGGTTTTATTCAGTCTCATGATCTGATACTTAATACTTTTGCAGTCAGTTAATTGATAGATGGTTATAGGGTGGTTGTCCCCTGCTCATATGTATGTGTGCGTCTGTGTTTTTATAAAATTATATTCAAACAGTCTCGGAGAGTGGAACATAATTAAGCAGTAATCGACGAGTAGGTATGGGTATATATTGAGGATTTACCCTTGGTTGGTGTGGTTTGATCACAAGGGACCGATTATAAATGTTGCTCTTATAAACTTAGAAAGCTGCTAGAATAAAAAAATCATGCATTGTCTGAAGGATATGAAGTCTGAAACTGAACTGCATTTCATTATTAGTGACTTCACTCCTCCGTGATTTGTTGGAAAATCACAAATTTTATGAGGAATGGACAGAAAATATGAGGGAAAAAATATGGACATTCTCTGAAAATCTGGACAGTTGAGATGTATATCTCAGTATCATATACTAATAGAAGAAAGTCTGGCTGCTCAATGGTACTTCAGCAACTGGACTTTTTTCTATTAGTAAATGCTCGATTTACAAAAAGCATGCTGGCTGGGCTGACCAATCAGAGTGAATGTTGTTGAATTGTAACGAGCTATGCTTGTATAATTGTTATTACCCTTTTCCTACTGTAGAATTTTCTGCTTCCCATTGCAAAATGAAAAGATATAGTTGATAAGTATCTGAGATCCGTCATGTGGCATTCCTACACCATACTGACACAATATCAGCTCTTGGGCATGCTGTCTTCAATTTTGTTCGATACACATGATTTGGCAGGCAGCATTGCGCAATGATACACAATGATGCTGGCCCAGTCGAAAATAAAAACAGTGCTTACACTAGGTGCAGTTATAGCCATACATCAAGGTCCATGTCATTTTCTCTTTGCTGCCATTTGAATCAAACAATGATGTGTCCTCAAAAGACATAAGATCACTTCAGAATAGATTCAGCAATTCTTTATCATCCAGATTAAATTCCTTTCAAAAATCAAAAAATATATATCAATGCCAGAAAGAGTAGCAATTTGTCCTCTACGGGGACTTATTTACAATAAGCACTGGCAAAACTCACCTCTTATATGACGTATTACAGAAAACAAAACATGCTATACAGTTATTCTGGTTAGGAGAAGTACACAGTACTTGGGTTTGTAAGTGATCACAAAAATTGAAAGAAATCAAATGACTGATTTGAGTCATTTCTTACAGCAGGACAACACTGAAGTGATGATTGGATGTTATCAAAACATTTTAAACTGTGCAATGTTTTACCCTTATTTTGATTAATAGTTATTTGTGATATAAATGACAGAACTAATGTAATCCCTTGAGTACTGTGTTAGGCTCTCCTGCTGACAGTTTATTCTGACACAGCTTCCAGTTATCCTTCGTCTGTAGTATTCCTTGTTTGGATCTATAATAACTTTCCTTCTTAGTTTGGTCCTTCTTTGGTGAATCAAAATGTAAGAGAATTCATGTAAAACAGTAACAAAGCTGCTTACATCTTTTCCATGAAATTAAAGAGCTACTATACTTGTACTTGTTCAAGATGCTGTTTCTTTAAAATGTATACATATTTCTCATGTGTAAGTTACACTAATCATCTACATGCCAGTAAACAGATCAGCGAGTAGTCATAACCTGCATTGTTAACGATACGTGCAATTCCTCCAAAATAACAAAACAAATGTACAAAGACAGCATGTTACGCAATGAAGTCATCTGATGAGTTTCCAAAAGGCACCATTTTCTGTATATGACTTCTCTGATAAGCTGAAACAATACATATTTCTGGCAGTGTGGTGTTTGTGTATTTTATGTCTGACAAATTTTCATTCTTCTTCAGTGTTCCTTACTTCTCTTTAATTTGTTCATTTTGCTTCTGAAGCTTTCATTCTTGTGTCTTGTTTTGTTTTACTTCCACTGTAAGTAGTAGCTTTCTGGCACCATTATGTTTGGAGTGCAGATTATTTGAGCATAATACTATATCTTGTGTTTTGTACACAGAATTACTGCTACAATGATTATAACTCTCTCAGGTGGTAATAGCAATATCTAGGTCATATTACAAATCCCACTTTTATAGTGTAACTGTGTGTGTGTGTTTTCATGCTTGCACATGTGCCTGCGTGCATGTGTGTGTGCGTGTGCGTGTGTGTGTGTGTGTGTGTGTGTGTGTGTGTGTGTGTGTGTGTGTCTGTGTGTGTCTGTGTGTGTCTGTATGTGGGTGTGGGTTTGTGGGTGTGTGTGCGTGTGAGTGTGCATAAAAATTGTCATTGCATATGCATGACACATATACCTGGAAGTTAAAGTGTATAATGTAGCTATAGCTAAGTGTTTGTTATAAATCAAATAAATAACATCCTTACACAAGTTGTGCATTTAACTGTAATGTATGTGTTTCACAACACAGTATGTGCAGTACATCACAGAATTTAACAACACATGCACAGACATGAGCAGGTGCTGTCTTTGTTTCAGTATTTTAATTCTGACACATGCATTTTATTACATAATACATTTTGGGATAGACAGAACTTGATATATATGTTTTCATTTTTAAGAAAATTGGACTCCTATTCAGGCCAAAATCAAGGAAAGACTAACAAATTTCAGGTTAGAAACCTACAGTTCCTACAAAAGAAAGAAACACAAATTTTAATTTACATTTTGGATGCATGATTGTCAAACTGAATGATAAACAAAATGCTAAATCTGGATCTGAATGTCATTGTTTTACTTAATGCTAAACAGTTATGTATGAATGTCAGTCTATAATGAAGACACATAGAAGATATGACTAGCGATGCTATTATGCATTTATGTTATTTGCTAAAAGAACATTTATCCTTTTAAGTGAACTGCTTTATAGTCACAAACGCTAACAGTGAAAAAAATGCATGTTTTATAAACTTCTCAAAAATACGAAAACACGCTAGAAGAAACACATATGTTCCCTAGCAATACTGAGCCGGGGTAACAACTTTTGTAGTTTCAAAAACTGCATCTTGCATTGGCAAGTACTGGCTCTGGTCCTTTAATGGATTTTAAGAATCTGAATATTTCAAGGAAGCAACACATTTCATTCAGGCTTCTATAAAATGTGAAGAGACAGTTGATATCTAGAAAGGTACAAATAATTAGGTACAGAGATTAAATATCTTGCAAGAAACTTTCAGTACTGATTTTTAATTATAAATATTATAGCAGGATAAGTGTGACTGAAATGTTTCTTTTTATGCTGGGTTCAAGAAAAAAAAAAAAAACATTATTTCTCTTCTCTGAGCTAAGACGCATATATTGAATGCAACACACCAGCAAGCTTGTAATTAGCTAAATGTTCTCCATGTGACATAATACAAATGCCAAAAGAGAAAGTGTTAACATTTCGCTGGCCATAGATCCTTGGGTATGAATGCAACAATCTTGATGTCTTTTCCTGCTCTGTTCCATAGCGTGGCACTTTAGAAGAGATTGGCACATAAGATCAGTAGTTCTGTTTGGTCGTTAGGATGTTTATAGTATTGTTACACTCATGTCCTCTGCAAGGGAGAGTCCTGAATCCCAAGCTGTCAGATCACTGGTAGGATGAGATGGAGTCACCTGTTGAACTGCATTGCTTTTGTTGCTAGGGACTAACTTAACATTATTTCCAGAGCTTGACAGTGCTTCTACGGGTAAGCCCTGCTGCTGATAACCATAGCTGATGTTTGTACAAGGGAAGTGTCGCAAACGGAAAAGTGGCAAGCCTTTATTATTAGAAGTCAGTGAAGTGGGCTTTAATACTAGAGGGGAAGATGGCAGCTTGGAGGTTGTAAGACTTCGAGTAGCAATGCCACTTCCAGCATTTCCAGAGTCTTCCTTCCCAGGCTGATGTGAAGGAGGTATATTCTCAGCCTGGGAACTGTTCTTCAAAGTGTGTTTCTCCACAAGCCAAGAACCATAAGTGGGGTTCCAGAGATTTGTTGGCTTATTCTGTGTCCCCTTACCTGTGGCAGGTCCTGGTGTCAGGCTTGTCTGTGAGAATGCCATGTTATCATGCCCTGCTTCTTCTGTGGCTCCAGTGTCTATCTTATTAGCTGGGTCAGTGGGTGACATTTGAGCTGGACTTCCTCCAGGATGCATGCAGCTCATAGAAGAGGTCAGTTGGCAATCACTGTCCTTATCATGCTCCAATGATACCAGCAAAGGTGGAATTTTATCAGGGTCATCTGGTTGCATAGGAATCTTTTCTTCTTCTTCCAGCAAAGGGCCATATTCCACAGGCAGAACTGTGTTTATCACATCTGGATCCTGGAACACACAATAGTTTAGAGCATGTGAAAAACTTTGTAAGGACAGTAACCTCCATCTTCCAATGACAGAACAAGTCAGAATACTAGAAATAAAAATAACAGTGCAATGAAGCTGTTGTAGTTCAGACAGTCGAACCACACTATATTTTCTTTTTTAGGTGCCGTCTGTGGCCATGTTCTGTTTGTCAGTTACTATGTATTTGTTCTTACTGTACCACATTAAACACAGTGACTGCATATGCTGAATGTTTACTTTTCCTTGTTGATTACAGAAACTCCGCAAAACATAGGTTATTTTGTTTATGGCGTCTCATTATCTTGGGATAGGTAATCAGTTTATTCAAAGCTACAGAATGGATAGGTGGACTCTTTGGAGAATTAAACTTAAATATGTACCATGATTATTTACACATTTTCAATGTATGTTTAAGGCTGCAAAGACCGTCTCATAGGGATTAACAAAAAGATGACGTGACAAGGGGGAGGGGCTTCAGAAATGCTTACTGTGATGCAGAGGATTTTGGAGGGTTTCCACATTGTGGCAAGGCTTTCTGATTCACAGGCTGCTCTACTGCTATGGTTTCCCCCAAATGGGGACCGTATAATGCAACTGTCCAGGGGAGTGGCTAATGTTAATTAGTCATGTGATATCCCTCAGAAATCTTCATGTAGCCTGATTTACATGGAGATTGATTCAGAGAATTACTTGGGCACCTGAAATTTTATTCCAGGAAAAAAAGTGAATGTCATCTTTTGATGGCAGTCATCTATTTACTGTTGTGGCAATGCTAGCTGTGGGTGTGTGTTAGTATATTCCTGGATTTAAGTGTGCATGCATGTCTGTAGGGGCATGAAAGAATTATGTGTGTGTGTGTGTGTTTGTGTATGCATGGGTGTCTGTGTGTATGTGTGTGTGTGTGTGTGTGTATGCATGGGTGTGTGTGTGTGTGTGTGTGTGTGTGTGTGTGTGTGTGTGTGTGTGTGTGTATGCATGGGTGTCTGTGTGTGTTTTCATGTCGGGGGTTACCTTTGCTAACATGATGCATGATCTGCTAAGAGGAACTTGCAATATGGTCAGATCAAACAGCTCAGTGTTCAGTTTTTTTTAAAAAAGGTAATAAGCTGCTAATGAAATATTTCTCTGAATCAGAATTTCTTTCTGTTACAGTAATTGATTAACTGCTTTGAGCAATTAGTATGAGCATATAGAAAATCTCTAAATCATGCCAAAACATAAGAAGCACACATTTGCAGTAAGTAACTGTCATTTTTAGGGAGACAGAGAAAACCTGAATAGTAGTCACAATGTCAGAAATTAATCAAATTGTTTTTCAGACTTTTTACTGCATTTTTAAAAAATGGAACAGAAATAAAAAAAACAAGAACATACCACTTAAACAGAATCTGTACTACAAACTGCGGAGTACCACACCAAAAATAAAACTTAGGCTTAAGAAACATTAAAAATAAATTCTTTCCTGTGAAAACTTGTAACATATAGCTTAATTCTCCAGTTTCTAATTTGAGTACACATTAGAATTAAAGTTCACCTGAGTTTATCAAACAAATAAAACTTATTTTCAGATATGTTTCCATATTTCTAAAGATTTTTAGAAAAATGGAAATATTAATCATATGAAGACATTTACTTAAAATATAGGCCAGTCCTTAAATGCAATACTGTCCCTGGAAGTCCAGTGCCTGGCAAGGATGACCTCAAGTGAAATGGAACCCTAAGCAAAGGACTCCATGGTGCTTCCCTCGATGCTCATTGGTTGCTAAACACATCCCCAAGTGTCTTTCCTCAGTTTCCCATATAAATATATTTTAAATAGCTGCATGTTGCACCTGTTCTGCACAAGAAGGGTAGCATAGCAGCTAACAGAGAAAGAGCAGTGTGGGTCTGCGCAGTACACTGAACCCAGTTCATCATATAAACGGGGATAATGGGGGATAGGAAAGTGGGAAATGGGAGAAAAGCAAATAGAAGGAAACACAGAAGGGTAACCATATGAAATGAAAGTGTGTGTGTGGAAGGGGGTAGGTCTGGGTGAGAAATAATCCATTTCTGAGTGCTACAAATGAAGGGTAGGTGAAGAAGTTAGTGATGGAAGGCTGTGTATAGGATAGAGTAAGGTTGCTAGCAGAGGCAGACAGGAAAACATACAGCACAGAACTACGGATGGCCTACACAAAATGGTGGCAGAGGACATTCAGTAGACAGAGACATACAGATGTGTGGCTAAATGTTAATGGGGAAGCCAAGACAATGAATAAGGAATGAAGAATGAAATATAAGGGAGGGGAAACACCAGTATGGGGATAGTTCAGGGTCCTTGCTTGGTTAAGTGTCAGGCTGGCCAAGAGGGCAACAGATCTAGGCTTCACTCACTTGGGCGGCCAATATCATGGGTCAGTTACTCCCCCCGGCTGTCTGATGAGTGAGGCCTGCTGGCTGTACAACTCAACCAGTCACCTCAGAAGGTATTCACCATCACTGAGGTTGGCATCCTGTTTCCAGTGCACCTTGCCAGCCATCAGCCTTTACAAATTATGCCAGAAGACCACTGTAGACTGGTCCTCTTTTAGGAAAGCAGCCTTTCCACCCAGAAGCAGACATGGAGGGCACTGATGAACCTTCCAGGTCACTTAGAAGGGGGATGAAGAGAAAGACAGGATAGCCAATAGTGACCCAGCACTAGAATCTGTAATTGGCACAGATGAGTTGACCATGCCTTGACCCTTTCTCCTCCACCTCTTTGACAGCTGGATGTGCAGATGGACAATACAATGGGAAAACATTGCTACAAACACAGTGACAGTTGTACAGTAGACTGGCACATATATTATATCACATTTCAGCATAGTGAGAGGTGTTCCCATATTCGGCAGCACCCGACCATGTTCAGCTGCCACTCCGTTACTGTTGGGAAAGAAAGTAAATACGCCAAAGTACATATGAACAGCAGTTAACATAGTAGAAGACAATCTTAGCAATGTTAGTAGTGCAACAGGTAGTAGACTTGTCTTTTCGTGCAGAAGGTTGTGGGTTCTATTCCTACACCAGGGTGATGGATTGCTGACACTGCAGTGTGGCATAATGAGGGTGCTGCACTCCTGAGTGTGTCATTCTTCACATGAGACATTAAACCAAGGCCCCATCTGCCTGATTTGGTGGTAACTCAGGAAGATGTAAAATGTCCCATGGTACCTACTGAAATGAGTATGGGAAGTTCCCCAGTGCCATACCAAATTTTCCCTAGTGTTATAATAAATGCCACCTTGGGTGTCACCTGAAAATTTCAGGTCAAAACTAAGGGGTTGTGATTGACCAAGTTTGCAGACGACTGCAAACTAGGTCCAATAATTGAATCCCTAAATGATGTCCAGGAGGGTTTCATGCAGACCAATGACTGCTGTATTAGTCACAGTCTCATACTGAATGCAAAGAAATGCATCATCATTCCCTTCGTCACAATGTCCCCTCACACTATCAAATCAACAACAACAATACCCTAAGTACCCATGAAGTGGTAAGGGACCTGGGATCACAGGTTGACTGCAACCTTAATTCGACCACCATGTGTCTACTGTAGTAAGGAAAACTTTCTATGTAGCTTACTTGATTAGTAAATGCATCACCTCGAGAGCAACAGAAGTTATAACCCCCCCCCCCATACTTAGCACTTATCCGGCCCATAATTGATTATAACACCCCATTTGGAATGATCAATACTAAGCACCTGCAGCAATTAGAGAGACCTCAGCGATTTCTAACAAAGAAGAGCGAGGGGGTCCAGCATGTGCCTTACACAGACCGACTAACATCCTTGTCACTAGACTCTGTGTCATTCAGACTTCTTAGGGCAGACTTATGTCTGGCCTACAAAGGAATCCAAGATCCAAACCTAATGAACTTGCTGCATATCTGTACATCAAATGGGACTAGGGCTACCTGTTCCAGGGACCTAAATATGGCCTGCAGCTTAAACAGAACATGCTGGAGGGACAGATTTATCTCCCAGCGACTGTTGCATCTTTGGAACAGGCTACCAATTCATATGAAACAGAGCACCTCTATGACACTATTCAAGAGGAACTTGGACGAGTGGATAGGGCACCATAAATTCTTACTGGGGATAGAGCCTCCATCCCTCCTGGATATTGGCAGTCATCACTAAATGCAATCGTGGTTATTGACTAGCATTTCTATGATATTACAATGGGATTAAACGGCTAGGCTTAAAATGACCTCTGAGTCGATAGCCTAGTAATCCCCTATGATTCTATGATTTTATTAGCTTAGTGGGACTAACCTAGTCAACAACAGATAAAATTAATAAATAATACTTAAATACTTTTCCATTTCCCTATTGTGAACTCCTGACTCTCACTCAAGGAGCAGGTCAACTTGACACCAGGTCACAAAAACAGTGCTGCCACTGCTTACCAGTGCAGGAGATGCCAGTGGCATCACTCAATATCTGTGCCAGCTTATGCCAGGAAACAGACTTTCTCAGTGGCTGATCATGAATCCAAATCAGAAACAGATGTCAAGGAAAATTCAAAAACAAACCACACTGGTGGTCTACTACCATAAATAAGCTTAAAAAAAAAAAACAACATTAAAAACTGAAAAGCATTATCAGGTCCACTAAATCAAACACAATTATAAATCATTTTATAACAATTTTAAGAAATAAAATGAAATAAAACAAAACCCTACATTGCTTAGAACTTATTCATAATGGAGTCTCCTATTTTAAATGACATTGCCAATTATCCTTGCAAACAAATTTAGTGCCAACTTCACCCCGAAGACTTCTATTACAAGCCCTGAAATATCTGAATCCCTTATACTACCCCAATTATCTCTAAAGACCATTTACTGACAGTGCTAACCAAGACCAAAAATACTTCTTTCAAGCGACCTGACACCACTACTATTTGCTTATTTAATAGGGTTAAACATGACCTTGCAGACACATTCCTCAAACTATTTAACTTAAGTTTACTACTGGTTTTGTCCCTGATGAGTGGCACACAGCAGGAATGATGCCCCTTCTTAAGTTACTACTGATATGGGTATTTACAGACCTATCAGCGTTACAAACCTCATTTTATTATAACTGACCTCAGGAAAATTAATATCAAGAATCTTATTAAACTTGACTTCCAACAGTTTTGTTTTGCGTAGGGCAGATCCTGTCTGTTTACTCTGGTAAATTTCTTTGAATGGGAAATATAGGCTGTATATGGTGGCTATGTAGTGCACACCATATATCCTGACCTAGCTAAGGCCTTTGACAAAATCCCCATGCTGCCATCATAGAAAAGCTAAATGCTTTAAAACTGAACCATTTGTGATGAGACCGATAGCAAAATGGCTGGATCTACACAGTGAGAGTTGCAGATGCCTCATCAGAAAGTATAAAAGTGACTAGAGACCTCTCCTTTTTGGTATTTACTGCTCTGATCTTCAAGCAGACAACCAAAATCTCTGGTTAACAAATTTTGTAGACAGTTGTCATCTGTGGGTTGTTAAGTCACCCTTTGACACCTAAACCCCCCAGAAGAAACTTGACCTAGTAACCTCTTAGTTCACTAAAAAATATCTCAAGGTAAATGTTAAAAAATGGGTCTATATTAGAACATTGAAGTTTCAAAACTTCGAATGTTCTAATATTGAACCCTATTCAGCGAAAGCTGAAAACATCGAACATACAGAACAGTGAATTTTTTCCTAGGGAAAAATTTTGATGTTCCAAAACACATACACACAACACAAGCACACCAAACAAACAGCAATCCACACACATACACCTAAAATCTTACACCTAACCCTACACTAAACTATACACACACCACTAACTATCCACTTACCTTAACCCAAACCCTAACCCTAAGGTCCGTCACTATCGCACACTCACTCACTTGCGCCCTATCTCTAACTCACCTACCCCATCCTAACCCTCACATCCACACAATCGCACACTTACCTGATCCGTGCCCTAACCCTAACACGCCCTAACCCTCACGTCCACACAATCGCACACATACCTAACCCACACCCTAACCCTAACAAACCTAACCCACACTCAATCGCACACTTATCTGAACCCAACCCGTAACTTTCCACCACAGCGCTGAAAATACCAAAGCAACAGAAACGGACAACCGAATTCTTTCCCTAGGAAAAAATTTGGTTTTCTGTTGATTCAATATTTTCAGCTTTCGCTGAATAGGGTTCGAAATTAGAACATTCGAAGTTTTGAAACTTCGATGTTCTAATATAGACCCTTAAAAAATGTAGTATCCTTGCTTTTGGTGGATAACGCCTCCTCTCATCATACAGTGAGACGTTGCACCTCTATAAAACAAAAATATTGTTAACAGCCTGGGTATTTAGTTTGATAAGTCCCTCTCTTTTGACCATTATGTAAAAATCGTTGTCAGGAAATCCTTTTATCTAGCCCAGGTAATTGCCAAAAGAATATTATCAAGGTCTAAAGAAGTAACCACTCCTTTACACTCAGCATTGATCATGTCAGTTATTGAGTAACATGCCCCCCACTGGGATGTATCTCAGTAAACATATCAAACAATTAGAAAGACTCCAAAGGTTCTTAACCAAAAAGATCACAGGCATAAAGTCCCCGAGCTACCAAGAAAGACTGGAAGCTGTATCACTTTATTCAATGTCTTACAGACTTTGGAATGAAAATCTCTGTCTTGCTTATTACACCATTAGAAACCAAAATGTCCTGTACTTCCTGTTTCTGTGCAAGTCCAGTATCTCCACCAATACTGGAATCAGGGGGCTAAATCTTCTCCAACACAGAAACAAAAAACAATGGCAGGACAGGTTTATAACCCAGCACCTCCCAAACCTCTGAAATAAACTTCATTTGCAAGATAAGGAGTGAGAATCAGTATAATCCTTTAAACATAGCCTAGATGATTGGAGGGGTATCATCAAATTTACTCCAGGACTGATCTGTATGGCCCTCTTGGAGAAAAGAGGTGCTGCCTGAGGGAAGGTACTGGGAAAACAATAAAGGTCACGAGACTCTGTGGTCTTGGAATATCTATAAATCTATGAATCTATACATGCTCAGCAGGTACTATTTGAAGTTCCTGTGAAGGAAGAACAAAACAATCTTGCTCTTCCTGACACACCAGTCTGGTGCCCTGTAGTGACCATTCTGTGAAGATTCCATAGCTTCCCATGACTACATAAGTATGCCCATTCAAGGAGAAAATGCCAGACCTATGTACAAGGACACACACTTGTGAATCACATGTTGTGCAATCTAGTGCTGTATAGTGACATTAATATATCATCTCAGCACTGCACCTTAGAGATAGTACATGGCCACAGTACTCCATAGTGGAGCTACAGGTGTATGCATCTCATACATGGCATATGCTTAGTCAACACCATGATGTGCACAGGTAGCACCAATTTGTTTGGAGTATGCATTGTGCACTGACAGTGACACACAGACAGTGGCATTAACTGACTTCAGTAGATGACCTTTATGCTAATGAGCTTTAGTTAATATGATATAAACAGTCAACATAATTTCATACCTCTTTTAGAGACACAACTGTCAATTAGAGGAATTTTAGTAAAATACCTTAGCAACACTAACACACTATATGTTAGATATCAATGAAAGGAAAGTAGATGTCATAGTGTATCTTTAAATGAAAACAGATGACATTGGCATGGCCTGTGGCTGGAGTGGTTAAACAGCAAAGACAGAAAACCATAGCAAGGGCATCTTTTGAGGGATATGGGGTTCCATGGCCATATGTTTCAGCATGACTACAGTACATAAATGGAGGAGGGGGTTGTGCATAGCAGTAACTGCAGCTGAGAACCTTTTGCATAAAGAGGGGAGGCAGTGGCCATAGGTAAATGCATCCCATAGCATACCATAATACTCCCTGGCCACCTGAGGGAGACAATGCCTTCAAATGCTCACTACTGAAGAGAAAATCATACCACTGCACGGTCTTTGCACATGTGGCAAGCACCTCATGGATAACGGTAGCACAGACTTTACCAGGACCATATTTGTGCAGGATGTAAATGCAGTATGTAGACGTAATAGGTCTTTACAACAGGTGCCATGAAAGGATACTGACATGATACTTTATGAAATGGAAAAGGCATGGCACATTGCAAAATACAGGTTCATCTTCAACAATGAAGTGACTCACTGAGGTCAAGGAGTTTTTGTTGGCACATCTCATTAGCCAATGTACCTGGCTAGTAATGTCCACTGCAGCACAGTATATCACAATCCAATGTATGTTTGAAGGGAAGGATTGATCAAGGCCCACCAACATATATGTCCTTGCAGGCTCCATTTGCCTGTAACTGCAACAACCTGCATAACAGTGTGTGTCTGATGTTTTCTATTGCTATATTTTTGATGTCTACCAGTATGCATGTTGCAAGGGGGGCTATAGAGGCATATGTGTTGTTGTTTTTCTTGTTCTTCTTTCGGCTTTTCCCAGTTAGGGGTCACCACAGTGGAACTCCGGTCCGCTAATGATTGGCAGTAGATTTTTTACAGGTGCCGAGGTGCCAGCTCGACACCTAACCTTCAACAAAGGCACGTCCATTCACGCATGTCTTTCAAGCGCCACTCGACCGTGTGGAGGACATGCAGACTCCACACAGAAGCATATGTGTATGAGCTGACAATGGTGTCAGAGCAGATGTCAGATGGGTACCTGTGGCTGCTGCTGATGGCAACATGCAAGTGGTACAGTCCCATGTAACAATGGCACTGTCTGCAACACTTCAGGAAGAGCATTCACCCACATTCACCCTTATAGAGGTCCCGCTGTAATTGCACATCCACTGCAAGAAAGTCATCCTCTACCTGGTAATCGACCACTGGCTCCACCTGTGTCTCCAGTGTACACAGCTCCTGGCATGTGCACCACCTCTGAGGTGTGCATACCCACCTTAAAGGAGAGTCACAGGGGGTCACATCACCTCTATAACTCCAGGTCTGTCCCTTTTATAGCTATGACACTCAGCATTATCCAATGAATTGCAGGTTAGTGGTCCAGGCACAAGTGTTTGCTTCCCACAGCATTGTGGAAATGGTGTGTGTGCTCTGTTCCTTGTACTTCCATATGCCCCAGTATCATAGTAACATGCAATATAGGAGCAGGAAGCATGTGGTGCTACTGAGGTTGCTGCTAGCAAATGTTGCTTCCATAGATGCCTCCATGAGACGCATTGTAATGACTGCCCAGTCAGTCTCAGCAGGCCATGTTATTACCATGACAGTGGCCTGATGTGAAGTGGTCAGGTACAGGCTGTACCAACTCAGACTACACAGATTCTTACTGAGACATCATCACTGTCACCTCTAGGTATCTGACTGCCTCTCCATGAGCAGCACTGATCCCCTGACTTCAAACCTGGGATGCTTCATCAGGCTATTCACACATAGTTCCTTAGTTTTACCCCATCCTTATTACCTGTGGGCAAACAGATTGCCACATCTGACCACGGCATTGCTCTGCTCAAGACTGATGCTGCTTGCTAGGCTTAACACGCTGGATGTCCCATCAGGGTGCCAGCACATAGCTCCAGAATTCTACACCTTCCCTTTCGTGGACCATATCAAGCCAGATACTACGAGCCAATCCAGAAGAAAATGTCAATAGTTGGGTAATGACAGCTTGATTCCACCACTGAAAGATTTGACTGATCCCTGACTTCTCAAATTCTCTCCGAGTATGTGATTCCTGTCCCCTCACTACATCCCAGAGTTCATGGCTACCATGTTCACTTCCCATGACCCTACCCCATATTATAGTTTTGCAGCCACCTGTCACTGTATCTCCCCATCTAGGCAAGTGATGATGGGTGTGCCCTGCCTATCCCATAATCTATGAGTGTGCTGATGTTTGATGTTCAGTGAGTCCAGCCCATGCACTGCCCTGCAGCCTGGGTATACTGGCACATAGGTTCATAGGTTCATAGGTGTGTACTAAGCTAATGGCCCTGGAGCCTTTACAAGCCTAGCCCATAGGACTATCCTGGCATCGTGCCATCTGACCTTAGTTCCCAGTGCCTCTGTTGAGTAAAGCCACCGGAGTGATTCCTGGGGTGAAGTTTCTATTTCCCATCCACTCATCAAGATTTCTGTTGAAGAGGGCCAGTGAGGTGCTCTGCTTGACATGTATGGGAAGTCTATTCCATAGCATAGGCAGTCTCTGAGTTATGAACCTGTCCCTCCAGCACATTCTATTGATTGTGATAATGAGGTTGAAGTCTCTGGAGTGTGTGGTGCGAAGGGATTGGGATTTCTTTAGATGTAGCATTTCTAACAGAGCTGGGTCAGACATTGCTTTGTAAGTCAAGCAGATATCACCTCAAAGTAGGCGATATGGGACAGAGAATAGTTGGAGTTTTTTGAGTCTGCCCATAGGACAAATGTTTAAGGCTTAGGATCCCCTTTGTGAGATACTTTTGCAGCCTCTCCAGTCGTTGTAGGTGTTTAGTGAGGTACATGCCAAATGGGGCATTGTACTCAATGATTGTCCTAATGAGGGAAGAGTAGAGGGAGACAATGACCTCCTTCTGCGTCATGCAGCATCTTACATGCATCATTTTATTCTGTGTTGTCTGTGTCATGGCCCACAGTTTGACTAGATCCCTTACATTATCCCTGTTGTGTCAGAAACTGTCCACATTCTGTTCATCTGTGAGTTAGTGGAATGTCTGGCACTATTTATACCTACTTCACTGGTGTGGGTGGCTGTGACACATACACTGTGGGCAGTGGCTCTGACAGGAACGTCCAACATATGACATTGAGCTACTGCTGCTGTTAATCCTAGCAGCATTCCCTTTATACACAGAAAATCATGGCATTCAATATAGGCATGGACTGCCTTACTGCACACATTCAGATGCCATTTTAGCTTTCTTCATTTGCATACTCCATGGGGCTCATTTTACATGGAATCCATCATTTACATTTTATTAGGCCCTCATTAGCATATGGTGGCTATTTTTGTCTATTTTGACCACTGTGCAGCACTGTTGGTATCAGAGAATCTCTTACATCCTGCACATGGCCACTACTCATGCTAATTTCTGCAGCACGGTGCACTAACCACTTATGAATTTCAGAGTGAATCAAAATGACCACGAAGATAGGCAAGTACTTAGAGGAATATTTAATATGCAGTGATCCCATGGTAGGGTGCTGTAAATTAAATTTAAATTTTCAGTCTTGTTAAGTTTATTCAACACTTTTTTGGAAAATTTACAGCCCCACGTTATATGTTCCAAAGTACCTTGCTTGCATTGGTGTGCTTGACATATTGGTTATAGCAGTTTCCAAATAATTTCCAGTTTTCATAGTAGTAAAATATGCAGGGAGAGCTCATGGTACTGGGTTACTGGACTGTAGGAGCTCCATTTTTGACAAATTTAATTGCTAATTTTCTTTAACTGAGTTTTTTTTGGTCAACTTCAATAATTTATTCACAGCTCATGCTGATCGTAGGATAGGAATAGACTATTAAACTCTGACTGAGCATATGTGGGTGCCGCATAAAAAGAAATAGAGGCTGTCTGGCTGAGATCATGTAATTAATCAAGCACTAAAAGGGAACTTGGTTAGGCTTAAAATGGTTGAAAACGAAGGCGAAATAAAACCGATGAGAGCCGTCAACTTGTAAAAGACTAGTTTAATAAGTGCTTTTGGTGGAGCAAATACTTCACCTTCTTCAGATGCAAACAAACCAATTAACAACGTATATATACGTTCACAAAAAGTTAATCAATTAGTTAATAGAATTCAATCAATGACATTTCTTTTTATGTATATATTTTTTTATGTATATTGTTTTTTTATATTGTTACAATGACTGTGATTGAATTCTATTAACTAATCTATTAACTAATTGATTAACCTTTTGTGAACGTATATATACGTCATTAATTGGTTTGTTTGCATCTGAAGAAGGTGAAGTATTTGCTCCACCGAAAGCGCTTATTAAACTAGTCTTTTACAAGTTGCCGGCTCTCATCGGTTTTATTTCGCCTTTGTTTTCAACAGTTTTAGTGTTTTTTTGTTGTGGTTTTTAGGCTTAAAATGGGCTTGAGGGGCAGTTAGCCTAGTACTTACCTATGAACCTAATTGGTTGGTATACTGTGCTAATCTATCACAAGCAGGTCTGCAGTGAATTGTATAAAGAATAAGGACTGCCATGATTTCAAAGAAAAAGATAACCTTTTAACTACAACCTAGCTCACAAGGACATGGGCAAAGGTTTTGTAAAGGAATTATCCTTTTTCATTTTAAGAGTCCCTTGTTGATTATCACAGTTTTCCTTCAACAGGACACCTATAATACAAGAAACATATGTATAAAGCAAGTAGAGGCCTGAAATGAATCATTGACTGTGGAATTGTGAGGCAGTACTTGTGTATATATATATATATATATATATATATATATATATATATATATATATATATATATATATATATATATATATATATACATATATACACACAGACACGGTGGTGCAGTGGTTACATTGCCGCCTCACAGCAACACACACACACACACACACACACACACACACACACACACACACACACACACACACACACACACACACACACACACACACACACACACACACACACCTACAAAGTGATGGTACACAGAGGTGAATACCTGATACTTCAAGGTATATGCATATCTACCAAATATCTCATCAGAGTATATGGCAGAGGGCATAATAAGATGATCAACTTCCTCTCTTAGCCTGACACAGCCCATACCAACAGTTATGATTTGGGTTGGGCTCTATCTGTTGCATGTTGCATTCTGGTACTAGAATGACTCCATACTTCCAGAACAGGGAAGGCATCATCACACATAAATGCTGGCCTGTTGGTACTTAAGCTATGTATTCATTCACTATGTAGAAGACCAGGGTTAATTGGAAGTGGGTTGCTAGATGCTCAGTTAGGATTAAGAAGGAAGTGCTGATTGCCATAAGAATGGCCCTCTTTCCACTGGGAGAATGGGTACTACTAGGCATCTACTGTAATGACAGTGTAGCTGAATTGTTCCATCAACTGTGTAGAGAAAATATAAAATTATGAGGCTTAAAGTTGAAATGATGCCTCAGGTCAAGCTAAAACTTAAGTGTAAAGCTTCAGTTATATCATGGCATGGCATGTAGCTGTCCTTATTCATGCTTTCTTCAGTCTGACAGCTTGGGAGTTAAGCTGTAATAATATGTGTAACAGATTGCAGATTAAGCCACATTATGTGGCAGTGAGAGCTGTCATAGAACAGTTCAGCTAGCTCAGTAGGCCAGTGGAATGCTTGGAGCCAAGGGTTGTAATGAGGAATCCAATTTGTGAAAAAAGAAGACTTGAAGACTGAGGGGCGATCTATACCTAAACTGCATGACATTCTCTGATCCAGCCCTGATGGATCTGATACACATTTACAAAACAAATAGCAGTAGAATTACCCAGCCTAAGGATCTAAACCTCATCTGTGACATAAACAAAACATATTGGAGAGACAAGTATGTGTCCCAGAGATTATGACTTCTCTGAAAAAGACTCCCCATTCATGTGAAATAGAGCTCTTCCCTAAACCTATTCAAACACTATTTGGACCAATGGATGGGAAATTGCAAACTCACCACTTGCTTGTGCCCTGTGGCCATTATGGACAGGGTCAGTTTGCAGATGCCCTAAGGCACAGCCGTATAATAAAATTGTCCTAGCCCATGGGCATTGAAATAAGGAAAATTGGGGCATGAATGGCTAGGCTTAAAAAGGCTTTAGAGCCAATGGCCTAGTAATCTCCTATGATCCTGTAAGATATGTGGGCAGTGAGGTCTATAAGGTCTTTTTAAATTGATCAAAGTATTTTTTTAAACTAAGAGATTGTAATGGGATTATTTATTTTTGTGAAAGTCTTAAGGTAGGGAGAGTACAATGTGGTTTGCACACAATTAAGAAACCTATCAGTAGCACTTTGGCCTTACAATTTCTCTACAAATGGCATAAGATTAATGAGGAAGAAGCAGGATTTAATTACATGTGACTATTTTTTTTTTGTGCCATGGAACAGTTTTTAAACACCTTTATTAAATTATCACTTAAAACATAGCAAGCATACATTAATAAAAAAGAAAACAAGCCATATTATTCTTTTGTTCGTTTACATACACTACACATTACATATGTTTTCTTTCTAACTATTAGTACAAAATTACATAAATTGCTCAGTTCTTGCCTTCCCTTAAGCCTCACTCCTCCTGAATATTATTCTACATGCATTGTTCCGATAATTTCCATTTTTTCTATGTAATTTGCTCTTTCCCTTTCTAAAGATCGGTCTTCCAGTTCCTTTATATATTTTATAATATTCAGTACTTCAAATAAAGTTGGTTTAGACTTTGATTTCTATTTTCTAGTAATCTCTTTTTTGGCACCCATCAGTATTACATTTAACAAAGCCTTACTATATCTAGGCAATCAAATCTTGTGTTCCAGCTCAAAAGAATAATTTCCTTAGTTATAGCCATTTGCTCACCCAATATTTCTGACAGTAATCTGAAGCAAATTTTCAAAATCTGGTGATTTATTATAATCTCAAAACATATGTTCCAAGTTACCTCTTTCTTCCCCCAATAAACCTTCAACAATTGCTATCTTTTCGAGGAAATGTTTTTTGAAGTATGCGTGTGATATAAAAATAACTATGCAAACACTTCCAAACTAAAATCCCAAACCTTCTGGACTTTTTTGTATACCTGGGAGCCATATATACATCCTCCCATTGTTCTCTTGTAAATTGCTTTTCTAGTCTCTCTTCCCAATCTCTTCTAACATCCTCTGATTGATTATTTGTAGCTACAGTGTAATATTTTATATGCTCTACTAATTATCCCCTTTTAATAGCAGACTCTGTTCTAAATTCAGCTAAAAATTCTACCAGAATAGGCCTTCTACTTAGGATTCTCCCATCCCTCTCTCTTTGCCTACAGTCTGATGTCAATCCCTGGTAGAGAAGGCAGTCTGTAGACTGCAGTACAAATGTCTTCTTGGCCTCATCCCACCTTGTTACCTTTCCATCTCCAGTTATTTGCTGCAAAATACATTGGTTCCTTTACAATTTCTTCAGTACATTCCAACCTTCTCTTGCCTATTTTCTGTACCCCTACTTGCAGTCATCCTTTTCAAAAAAATCTCCTTCCCCTGTTCTTTTGTTGGTTTAGTTCAAAGAATAATCTCTATTACTTAATGAATATAATATTCTGTATGGTTATTATTCTCCTTGTGGATTTGCATCCAAAATCCCACTCACTCATTATGTCATGAACTTCTTCCCTGCTTCATTAAAATCATCCCTTTCCAATTTGAATTACAACCTTCTGATTTTGTTATGTTTATGGGCCTTAACTGTGTAGCTCCAAAACATCCCTTCAAATCAGGTAATCCTAAACCACCTTGTTCTATTGGAAGTATCAGCTTATCACCACTTAACTCTTGCCTTCTTCTACTCCCAGATAAATTCCTTCATCTCATTATTAATTATTGTCCACAACTTCTCCTCTGGTTGATAAAAATATGCCTGACCTCTGCATAAAACTAAAGGGACTTGGAACATTTTCACTGCTTGAATCTTACTATCCATATTTATTGACAAGAACTTCCAGTTTTTCAGTTTTGTACTATCTTTTGTTTAGTTTCTTCCCACATATCTTTAGCTGTCATAACAGAAACCTTTTAATCCATACTCCTAAATATTTCATCTTATACGCCCCCGTAAATATGGGTATTCCTGAACTAATTTGTGTGAGGGTACATAATTTACTGCTATAGCCTTTGTTTTATCTTCATTATTTGTATATCCTGAAAAGATTTCAAACTGTTTCAAAATGTTTAACGACACTGGAATATCCTTTTCTGGAATTATCAGGTACAAAATAATATCATCTACAAATAAAGCCCACTTTTCTTTTTTTAACTTTTTATTTGTTTTTAAAACAAAACAATAATCATTTACACAATTATTAATTAAGAATGTTATGAAACTATGTAATACTATTTAGAAAGTCCATAACAACATTCAGAACATTTCTAATATGATTAATACTTTCCTAATAAGCTTTGTAATTTTCCCAAGCTAATAATTTGTGTGCCACATTTTTAGTTCTCGTTCTTATAGGAAGCGTTAAAGCCCACTTTTCTCATTACCATACCAATTCTGAGTCCCTTATTTTCTCTGCCAATGGCTCTAAATATAAATCAAATAAAAAAGAGGAAAGAGTGCACCCTTGTCTGGTTCCTCTGCTCAAACACAATTTATCAGAGAGGAACAATCCCACTTTAATTCTTGCTTTTCATCCTTCATACATCCTCCTAATTAACCTTATTATTGTATCTGAGAATACAAATGGTTCCATTGCCCTTCTCATAAAGTTCCAGCTTACTCTGTCAAACACCTTCTGTGCATCAAGACTCACCAATAGCAGTGGTATTTTCTTACATTCTGTTTCCCCCTGATCATCATTGCTTTATTAATGTTGTTAAATGCTGCCTCCCCTCCACAAGATCATACTGATCAATATCTATCAATTTTGCAACATTGTTGCCATTCTGTTAGCTAGTGTAGACATACACACTTTATAATCATGGGTTAAAATTGAAATGGGTCTATGAATCTGGGTCTCATGGGACTTTGAATCTGGGTCACATGGGTCTTTATCATCTTTAGCTAATACAGCCAACACAGCATTCTTTCACAATGTTGGTCCCCCCCCCCTTTAAAATCCTGTTAAATAAAATCTTCCAGATTTTTATCATTTTCATCCCTCCTAAATTCCAAACTTCTGAAGGAATTCCATCTGTTCGTGTTGACTTTCCTGCAGATTGACTATACGTCCCCATTATCTCATCTCGTCTTATCTTAACTGGTAGTTGTTGAGCCTTATCTACATCTGACTTTGGCATAATTAAGCCTTCCATAAATATTTACATTTGTGCTCTTTCTTGATTTCCACATTTCTTTGCTTTATACAGATTTTCATAAAATGTCTGAAATATCTTTAATCCCTCTACAGCATCTCTGTTATTTTTCCTTTTATAGGTTGTCTTTCTAAGTTTGATGACAACCCTTTCTACTTTCTGTTGTTTAAGTCATTGTGCTAAAAGTTCTTGTGCTTTGGAGTTATCAAAAAATAACTGCTTAACAACAATCTTTCTAAACTCATGTATATTATCCAGGTACTCCCTTATTTTCTCTTTAGTCTCCTTCAGTTGTACCCCTTCTTGTCTGTGAGAGTCCCCTTAATCTGCGATATTTTAACTTTTCTCAGCCTCTCCTATCACTTATAAACCAAATGTTTTTCTCTTTTATTTCTACTCTGTTTTAAAACTTCTGATGAAATTTCTGTCTTCTTTAATAACTCTCAAATCATTTCCACTGCCCATTCTTTAAATTCCTCTTTTTAACAGGTAGGTGGGAAAGCTCCACTGTTTCCTATTTATTTCATTACCCCGCATTTTTATTTTAGTATTTATCAGTACATGGCCTGAAATACTGGATGTGGATGTGGGTTGAAGCTTTCAATTAAATGCATATGTTCCTGTGAAATATAATTTCTGTCCAATGTAGTCCAGTTATTGTATGTTGTGAAATAATATGCAAATTCTGAATTCCTATTACTGAATTCACATCTTCAATAGGAAATATTTTCATAAATTTCTTCAGAAAGCTACCCTCTTTGGTTACATTTCCCCTTCTAGGTCCCCCGATATACCCTCACTATTGCAAATTAAGTTCTAGTCCCCATATATAAGTAACATTCCCTGCTGAAAGCTGATTATTTCTCTCAAAAATGTCTTAAGCTCCATAATAGCAGTATTAGGTGGAACATAAGTACATGCCAGTGTAATCCTCCTCCCTTGACAGTAGTCCCTTACCACTACATATTTATCACTAATGCCTTTGATTCCTCTTACCAGTATTACAGCCACTCTAGCTATCGGTATTATTACTTCACGTTTCCTTTGTCCCTGATATTCTGCTGATCATCCATCCTGAAATCCTTTCTTTGTTAAATCCACATGCACATTTCTTTCCAAATGTGTCTCCTGCATCCTTGCTATTTGCACTCTGCATTTCTTAATGTAATTCAGTACATTTTCCATTTTGTCTACAACTGTAAGGTCGTTTATAAGCAAGTGCTTCTTGACATCAATGAGGAACTCATTATTGCCTTGAATTCCAGCACTCATTCCTTCTAGGGGCAAATAAAAATAATGTTTCAGATGATATTTCTGTGCATAATTAAGTTTGCCAAACTGAATGAAGAAATTGAAGTTCAAAGGTCATATATAAAAATTTAAGAGACCTTCATGATCATCAGTCAGAGCATCTGTTTGGTACAAATCTGACCCATCAACCACACATAAGTTATCCATTGGATCAGAACACTTTTAGGGGTGGGCCTGGTGTCCAAAGAGGACAACTGCCATAGGTTCTGATTAAGCAGCCTTCAGTGAACATTTACCCACTGAGGATTCAGAGGGAAGGAACACATTCAGTGTTCAGCTGATTTCTAACCCCATGTCATGTCCAGTGAGGTACAACAGTGGCAGCAGTGGAGAGGGATCAAAGACACACAATTCATTTTGCCAGTTCTCAGCTGGCCTAGCAGGGTCCCAGATGGGCTATAGTGAAGCACATACACTGTGATCAGCTAACCAGATTTCGACTGAGATGGCCTTCAATAAGGGTGAGAACACACTGCATAAATTTATTGATGATTCTACATATTTTGTTCATCTTTGCACATTTTAACAGATTATGATAAGAATGTTTTAATTAAAGGAGTGGGATTTATTCCAATCAAAATAATCTTCTTAGTGGGCATTATTTCTTCACTTTGGGAACCTCCAAACATTGGACCCTACCCAGTTTGGCTTTGTTAAGGGCAGATCATGCCTCCTAAACCTGGTGGACTTCTTTGAGACAGTTACCAAGGCTTTAGATGAGGGAAAGGAGGTCCACACAGCCTACCTAGACCTTGCAAAGGCTTTCGACACCATTCCCCATTCTGGTATTATAGACAAGCTCACCAGCCTGAACATAAACCCCTACATCACGAGATAGGTTGCCAATTGGCTCACAGATAGAACACACACAGTGAGAGTTGCAGGCTCTAAACCAGTTACAAGTGGCTTCCCCCAGGGATCAGCCCTGGGACCCCTCCTGTTCGGTATATACTTCTCAGAGGTACAGGCAAGCACAGGAGGACTATGGCTGACCAAGTTCACAAACAACTGCAAACTGGGGGCCGTAATTGACTCTCTGGCTAATACAGACATCCTCCAGAAGGGTCTCACTGAGACAGACACCTGGTGTCAAAATCATGGCCTCAAGCTAAATGCCAAAAAGTGCATAGTCATCCCCTTTGGAAAAAACAATATACCCATGAACTACCACATACGTAGTAGTCCCCTAAATACAGAAAATGTAATAAGGGATCTGGGGACCCCAGTAGATAGTAATCTCTCCTTTGATAATCATATTGCCAAGGTGGTTAGAAAATCTTTCTATGTGACCCACCTTATCACAGAAGGGTTCACATCTAAAACAAAGAGGTTATTGTGCTCCTCTACTCATCACTCATCAGACCCATTTGACCCATCATAGAGTACAATGCCCCATTTGGGAAGTACCTTACAAGACACCTGCAACAGCTGGAAAGAACACAGAAGTACCTCACCAAGAGGATTACTGGCTTCAAACAGATGCCCTATGCAGCCCAACTGAAGAAACTCCAGCTGTACTTGGTTGCATACCGCTTACTCAGAGGTGATCTCTGCCTAACATACAAGGCTCTATCCAACCTAGAATTGATGGACATGCTCCACCTAAAAAAAAAAACAAATCCCCAAGAGCCACACGCTCTAGGGATCTAAACCTCACCACAACGATAAATAGGATGTGCTGGAGGGATAGATTCCTGTCCCAGAGACTCCCAATGCTTTGGCACAGGATTCCAATCTACATTAGGCAGAGACCCTCACTAACACTCTTCAAGAGAAATCTTGACGAGTGGATGGGAAACAGAAAATTTACCCCGGGGATCACTGCAGTGGCTCTGCTGGACAGAGGTGCAGGGAACTAATGGCTCTGCTGGACAGAGATACAGGGAACTAATATAAGGGGGTGGCGAAAGCCAACACATTCTGGCTAGGCTTATAGATGCCCTTGGGCAGATAGCCTAGTACTAACCTATGAACCTATGAAACTTTTTACAAGAAAAAAATGTTTTTGGCCTGTGTGCTTGGTAATTTGTCTGTGAGTGACAGCTTTGTTTTAAGGAAACCTAACATTTTCAACTTGACTTTGTTGGACACTAATTCTTGCTTTGAGAGCACATATGAATCAAATATCAAGCAATTGCTAACTGCCCCACTACATAATACATTTTTTCAATTTAACTTACCCAGGAAAAGAAGCCTTGAAACTTTTAAGGAGCAATACTAATTTGAGAATTATGAAAGTTAACAAATGTGGAAATCTGAGTCTCATGGTTAGTAGTGACGATGACAAAGAATGTCGCAGGTGGAAGGAATGACTTTCATCACCTTACAGATTAGAAGAGTATTTTTAAAGCATACTCTGACATTAATGTGTTTATTAATTTTCTAATTGAAAATGGCGGTACTTCTCAGTAGCTAACTAAAGTTTTCAATGTGCCTGTTATCCAGATTCCTATTATTTTTGGAAGAAAGTGCTTAAGCTAATAAACATATTTTAATTCCAATATAACTGGCACATCACTGTGCTTTTTTAGGAAAGAAAAGTTCCATCACAAGTCTATAATAATGCAGTGGACAAATCTTCAAAGTTCTGTTCCATGGACAGGATCAAAATTTGCATGGCCGAGCCAGCCTCCTTCATGTATTTAAAGTTGTTATTTCTCAGAGGCCTGTCAGTAGGATTCCCATCCACACTGAAAGAAGAACACACCCTTTGCCATTCAGAGGATGGTAGTGAAC
>NC_056727.1:742389506-742583305 GCF_019279795.1 Protopterus annectens
TTCATAGGTTGGTACTAGGCTATCGGCTCTAGGGCCTATACAAGCCTAGCCATAATAATTCCCTGGCTATTTCTTCCCACAATATTTTCTTCCCTGGACCCCTGTCTAGCAGAGCAACTGACGTGATCCCTGGGATGAATTTCCTATCTCTCATCCAATCATCAAGGTTCCTTTTGAAGAGAGCCAAAGAGGCATTCTGCTTAACATGTATGGGCAGTCAGTTCCAAAGTCTGGGGAGTCTCTGGATCAGAAACCTATCCCTCCCGTATGTTTTCTTCATTGTGATGACAAGGTTTAGATCCCTGGAGCGTGTGGCTCTGAGGGATTGGGATTTCTTTAAGTGTAGCATGTCCAACAACTCTGCGTTTGATATGGCTTTGTATTTTAAGCAGAGATTGCCTCTGAGTAGACGATATGCGACAGTGTATAGCTGGAGATTTTTAGACGGTCAGCATAGGTCATCTGCTTTAGGCCTGTGATTCTTTTTAGTGAGGTATTTCTGTGGCCTTTCCAGTTGTTGCAGATGCCTTGAGAGGTACATACTAAATGGGGCGTTGTATTCTATAATGGGTCTAATGAGGGATGAGTACAGTGGGACAATGACCTACTTTTTTCTGGATGAAAAGCCCTTAGTGATGAGGTGTGCCACATGGAAGGATTTCCTGACTGTTGTGGCGATGTGGTTATTGAAGGTGAGACCACTGTCCACCTGTGCCCCTAAGTCTCTTATCACACGTTCGGTGTTTAGTGTACTGCCACCTATGTGGTAATTCACAGGTACATGTTTTTTCCCAAAGGGGATAACTATACATTTCTTGGCATTGTGCTTGAGCCCATGGCTCTGGCACCAAGCATCTGTTTCTGTAAGGTCCTTTTGTAGAGTATCCGCATCATTTGGGGATTCAATAATGGCTCCCAGTTTGCAGTCATCTGCGGACTTTGTTAACCAGAGTCCCTTAGTGTTGGCTTATACTTCAGAGAAGTAGATGCCAAACATGAGCAGTCCCAGGACTGAACCCTGAGGTACTCCACTTGTCACTTGTCTGGAGCTGGAGTTGGCTACCTTTACAGTGTGGATTCTGTCAGTAAGCCAGTTGGCAACCCATCGACAGAAGTATGGATTAATGCTCAGCTTAGTAAGTTTATCTATGATTCCAGAGTAGGGGATGGTGTTGAAGGCCTTGGCGAGGTCCAGATAAGCTGTGCGGACCACCTTACCCTCGTCCGCAGCTCTGGAGACTGATTCGAATAAGTCAATCAGGTTCAGGAGACAAGATCGGCTCTTCACGAACCCAAACTGGGTGGGGTCCAGTGTTTGAAGGTTGCCAATGTCTTTGTTTATAAGTTCCATGATAATACGTTCCATGGCCTTGCAGATTAGGCTCATCAGACTGATGGGGCAGTAGTTTTCCAGGATCCAAGGTGGATCCCCCTTGTGGAGTAGGATAACTGTAGCTGTGCGCCACTCAGTGGGCATGAAGCCTGAGGTGAGGCTATGATCAAACATGACACTTAGGCAAGGTGCCAGTTCATTTTGTAGTTCATGTAGTACACTGCCTGGGATGTCGTCTGGTCCCATGGATGCTGTATTCTTAGCTTTGGAGAGTGCAGTTTTTACCTGCGTGGCCGTTATTACTGAATGTTGGCAATCTTTCGGTATTGAGATGGGCCCTTTAGGGGGTGAGAGGGGGTGAATTTGGCACTGAATTAATCTGCCAGGATATTGGCAATATCCTTGGGATCAGTATATTTAATGCCATTCTGTTGTAGCTCAGAGCAGATCTGAGCATTGCCATTTAAATTCTTGACATAGCTATAGAATGCCTTGTGGTTGTCTTTGGAATCTTTGGCAATTTTATTTTCGCAACTAGCTTTGGAGGATTTAATGAGGGATCTCAGCTTCTTACTGAGGCTGTTAAGGGAATTTTTTACATCCTGGGATTTTCCCCTTTTCTGCAACAGTTTCTTCCTTTTGTTGTAAAGTTTGTTTATGGCACAGGACCACCAGATTGGCTTCCTTTTTTTGGAGGAGTGCGTCTTGGTTCTATTTGGGATGGCATGATTCATGCACGAGTGGATGTCCTCCTACAGTTCCTGTCTGAATGGGTGTCATGAAGTTTGTCACTTCTGACTTGAGTAGCATGAAGTTGGCTTTGGAGAAGTTTTTTATGGAGGTTTCCTTACTCAGGGGGTGGGGGGGTGGGGGAGGGATGTGGATGTCAAGGGTGATTTGCTTATTGTCAGACCTGATCAACGAGGGGGTGACCATAGGCGTGGAGCATTGATTTCCCATGTTGGTAATGACCAGGTCTAGGATAAAGGAGCCCCTGGTGGGACTATGAATTAGTTGATCCAGGGTACTGGAATTTATGAATTCCAAGAACCGTTGGGCAAAGGTGTTAGTACATGAGTAGTTTTCCCAGTTAATGGCAGGATAGTTGAAATCATCCAGTATTAGGGTGTTTGGTTGTATCTTAATATTGTCCAGTATGTTTAGAAAGGTGTAGTGAAAATCTTGGGGCATTGTGGGGGGGGGGATCTGTATCAAGCTACAATTTGGATTGCAGTCTTACCTAGTGTTAGTTTCACCTGGAGAATTTCAGATGCATTGTGTTGTGCAACTAGCCTGGTGGCGTGAATATCCTTGGTGAATATGGACACTCCTCCACCTTCAGTGTTTCACTCTTGGATTGGGGCTGAGAAGTGTGGTAAGAGTTGTAGCCTGGTATTGCAGGGGTTCCTCTGGAGCCTTGAACCAGGTCTCAGTTACTGCACAGATATTGATGTTCTCCATTTTTAGGAGTGCCTCGAGAGAGTGCATTTTGAGGTTTAAACTTCTAGCATTGTGTAGCATTATCTTCAGATTTTGCATGGTTGTACCTGTTACGGTGGTGGTTTTGTCCTTTGAACTTTTCCTAAAAAAGGCACTATAGGGGTGACAAGAGCCTTAGCCAGTAACCTGAATCCCAGAGGCGACAGGTGCAGACCATCTTTGGCAAAGCATCATGGTCTGTCGATCATGTCGTCCCAGGCAGCCAGAGACTGGATCCCCTTGGAATGATACCAGAAGCTTAGCCAATTGTTGAAGTCAGTCATTTTGTCCTGATACTGTGGTATCATTCTGGGCGAAGGCAGGATGCTACTTGGGGCTAGGGTCATACCTTCCTGGGCCACATGATCTGAGAGCTCTTCCATGTCTTTTTTCATGTAGTCCAGGGAGGTACGTCTCAAGTCATTCACTCCAACATGGACAATGACAGAGTCATATTTGAAAACAACACTTTAGTTTGTCAGAATGAGAACTTAACAGACATAATAAAGGCATAACATTCAAGTCCAAAATTTCAAAACTACACATTATTAGTTTGTCAGAATAAAAACAGACATAATAAAGTCCTAGTGTTGAAGCATAAATTATATGGAAAACCTGATAATAGGAAGATACAACATTATATACATAACAGATGATTATCACAATGATTATATTGATATTCAAGCGGTCATGAAATAAGGTAACAGATTATATTGGTGAAGGCATATAGGATATAGAAGAAAAGGGCAGGGTATGATAGTGGGGATAGTAGGAACAGATGTGGAAAAGGTATGAGTGTAACCTCAGGAGAGTATGTGTAGGGGAAGGAAGGGGAGGGTAACTTAATAGTGGGGATAGAGAGAGTACAGGTAGAAAAAGGCATAAGAGTACCTCAGCCTGGGCTCATACATGAGCAAATCCAAGCTTTGCTGAAGTATTCTTTTATAGAGGTTTTGAAGGAGTGCAGGGTAGTAGCAGTTTTGATAGTTAAAGGAAGGGAGTTCCATAGATTTGCCACAGAGCGGGCGTAAAGGCTTAGGCCTGGGGGTTTAGTTAGGTTTATAAGTTTTGAGGACATTTGTCTTCAAATCTGTTTATTTGGTATATAAAAGCTAATTAATGGGCTAAGGGCAGGAGGACAAGCTAGGGGGTTGTGGATGATTTTATGTACCGTAGTAAGTTGTACATATTGGAGGTGGAGTGGGAGTTCAAGCCATCTTAGGGAATGTAGGGATTTACAGTGATGAGTTAGAGGGGTTCCATTTATTTGGCTTCTCTAGAGCGAACTTTAGCTTTGGTTTTGGTTTTGGTTTTTCGCTTCGTTTGAGATGGCAGAGGCGCCAGGGGTAGAGACTGACAACGATTTGATTAACACTGAAAGAGAGGAAATGAGGAAGGTTATTGGTCAGCTCTCCCAGTTGGTGGAGCTGCTGACCCCTTTGTGCAATTCTGTAGTTTCTGCAGTTTCCAGCCGAGCGGTTTTGCCTGTAACTACGTGTACACAGACCAATGTTCCCTCCACTAGTGCATTTAATCGGATTAATGGAGACTATCATTTCAATGCCCTTCCGGGCTCAACGGACCATGATTTTGAAGGTTTTCCACATCTACTACACTCTAATATAACGGATGAGCGTGAAACATTTAGCGGACACCCCGCAGCCCCTAAAGAACAACGAGTATCTCGGAACCAAGGTGACTTTTCTAAAAACATAAATCCAGTTGATTACAAGGACTTTTTGGACAGAAAATATAGTTTTAATTTTTCTGAAACTGCTTCTTCCCATTCAGCTGTAAATACACCTACTTATAGGGAAAACCTTGATTCTTTACATTTTTACTTGGATAGATACAAGCGGTTAGGTTGTGATTCGACTTTTCTAACAGAATGTTTAAGTAAAAATATAGTTCCTAAGGGTTTATGGGTCTGCAAATACCCTAATAGGGTAGAGGAGGGATCAGTTTTTCATAGAGAACTGATTCAGATTTTTGATAAATGTGGCCTGGAAGTGGTGAGGGCTATCTTGGCAGAAAACGAAAGGGTTAGAACTTCCCTTTTAGATAAAATGAATTCTATTAATAACAGTATTATAAACGATTTACTATTCACAGTTGAATCTAAGAAGGTTCTATATTATGATATTTTTAAACAAATAGATAAGGAATGCATTCTCAACATGAAAAGAAAGGTAGGGAAACTAGAGAGGGACCTCAGGGAATACCAGCAAGGGATAGCTTATCCTAAACCTAGGAGAGGGACCTCAGGGAATACCAGCAAGGGATAGTTTATCCTAAACCTAGGAGAGGGACTTCAGGGAATACCAGCAAGGGATAGCTTATCCTAAACCTAGGAGAGGGACCTCAGTGAATACCAGCAAGGGATAGCTTATCCTAAACCTAGGAGAGGGACCTCAGGGAATACCAGCAAGGGATAGCTTATCCTAAACCTAGGAGAGGGACCTCAGGGAATACCAGCAAGGGATAGCTTATCCTAAACCTAGGAGAGGGACCTCAGGGAATACCAGCAAGGGATAGCTTATCCCAAACCTAGGGCCTTCAACAACAATCGTTTGAATGATGTTAGACATGATTAACATACAGTGGTTGAAGGGGGAAATTCAGAAAATTTGCAGGATTTTTTTTAAACAATCATCAGGACACCCCTTTAGATCATACACCCCCCCCCCCCTTTGGAGGTCGGACAGGATACACAACCAGAACCCAGTGTTTTACAACCATTACAATTACAGGACCAACAGGAGGAGGTAACATTTTCAACACCCAGCATCAGTATTACACAACAAGGACATATCCTTGAGTGTAACAATTACAACATTTTTAATTATAGCAATCAGGACATTAATATGGACCATTTCAATTTATTTTCTAAAGGTTTTAAATTTATTCCCATTAGGAAAATGAGTGTTCCAAGAGCTATTGTTGATTTAAAACTTTTTTTAAGGAAACAAAATTTGTCCTTAATGTTTCATGATACCAATTCCAATTCCTGTGACCCACCCATTTTAAAGAAAAAAAAGTACCATCAACCCTCCCCTTCATCCGCAGCTTAAAAATCTTGAAAAGCTACTGGAAAAAGAGATCAGAAACACTATTAATGAGCATAGGATAGCTTTTAACTTATCCAAAAATGAAAATCAACTCTTGAACTCCTTAAAAAAAACAACAGAACAATAAGAATAATGCAACCCGACAAAGGGGGTGGAACGGTACTTATGGATTCTATTTTATATGAATCCAAGATGAAAGATTGTTTACTTGATACTTCCAAGTATTCTAGAGCCTCGATCAACGAGGTTAATATTGCTAAATCTAAAAGTAATCTTTTAATCAATGATTTGTTACTTGAAGGTTCCATTGATATGGATGTATTTAATTTTTTGAGTAACCCAAACCCTAGAGTTCCTTCAGTTTTTGGAATACCGAAGGTTCACAAAGACCCTGACGACCCTCCATTACGATTAATAGTTTAATCTGAGGGTTCAGTTACCACCCCTTTAGTGAAGTTTACTGATGTGAAACTGTAGGACCTGGCTAATCAAGGTAAAACGGTTTTAAAGGATTCATGGGACTTTTTGAGACAGGTTAAAACTAACCTCTATTCTTCAGAGATTATTTTCGTGACCCTCGACATTGTGGATTTGTTTGGTTCTATTCCACATGACACTGGTCTTGCATGGCTTGAGGACAGTATGAGGGAAAACAGTGGCCTTTCCACTGATGATTTTAGAACATGTCTTTTGCTTATGAAAGGCATTTTGAAAAATAACTTTATGTATTTTGAAGGGGAATTCTATAAACAGGAAAGGGGTGTAGCTATGGGGGCCAAATGTGTCCCCTCTTATGCTAATATTGTTTTGTCATGGTGGGAACATTTATTTGTTAACAACTGTGAATATGCTAAGTGTTGGGTTTTTTATAAACGTTTCCTTGATGATATCTGTATTTTTTGGATAGATTCTCAGGAAAGATTTTTTTGAATTTTTGGCCTACCTTAAGAGCACAACTAATTTTTTGGATTTTACTTACAACCTAAACAACCAGGAATGTATTTATTTGGATGTTTCCCTAACCAAGTTTAATAATTCTTTTAAGTCTAAAATTCACCGGAAAAAGACTTTTTTCAAATTCTTATCTCCACTTTACCAGTGGTCATCCTTTTTTTCAGAAGAAGAATCTTCTCAAGGGTCAATTAGTTAGGGCCAGTTGTATGACTTCAGATGAAATTGATTTTATACATGATGCTGGATTTATTATGAATATGTTTAGGGAGAGGGGGTATCCAGAAAAATTGGTTTGTGAATTATTTCAAGAGGTAATGGAAGGGAGAAAGGGTAGGTTTGCACCCATTTTGAGTCAGAAAGATGTTAGTCCTATTATCAACACTAATCCTTTGAATTGTTGGGAAAAAGCATATGTTATGGACTATACAGGAGATTCGGGTATTATTAAACAGATAATTACTAGAGAATGGGATAGGTTTAAGCAGTTTACAGATTTGGAACACATACATAAGGAACCTTTAAAATTTACATATAGAAAAGACTTTAATTTTAAGAGATTGTTTGAATTTGGGGGTAGTTCTAACCATAAGAACAAATCGGGTAAGGCTGGAACATTCAAGTGTGGGTTTTGTTCTCAATGCCAGTATATTACCAACAGTGCCAGTATCTACATTCCCAGTAGAGATAGGCAGATTGTAGGTAACACATATTCCAACTGCAACACTAATGGAGTGGTGTATATTGCTACCTGTAATCTCTGTCATTCCTTTTATGTGGGAAAGACAGAGAGAAAGCTCAATTCTAGAATATATGAACATCTGTATGAAATTAAAAAATGTAATGCTAATAATGCTCTATTTCGCCACACACAGATTTATCAACAGGCCTCCTTCCATTTTTTTGTTTTGGAAGTGGTTCCCAAAGAGGTCAGAGGTGGTATGTGGGAAACCAAGTTAGAATACAGAGAACTTTACTGGCAGATCATATTAGAGGCTAATATGAATCCCGGTCTTAATGACATGGTTTCCCTTCTCCCTGTACTTAAATTAAGGGCTGCAAAGCTATGATTTAGTTTAATACAATTCCACTTTTTTCCAGTAGGTGGTGATATATTAAGGAGTTATATTTTAATCTATAAAGTAACAATTAACTTTTAGTGACTGGCTGGTATTGTTTAATATAAAAATAATTTTATAAATGTTTATTAAATATTTATTTAAACAGGAAGATCAAGGATTTAAATTTTTTTTATTAAAACCAGCATTTTTTTAATATATATATTTTTATGATGAGATATTATGAATTAAAATCTATTTATTGTTCAATTATTTAATTATTCTATTCAAATGGCTTGATTGATGTTTTTATTGATTGATTATGTTGCTTATATAAGGGGGTTGTTGGGTATGATATGTGATTTTGCTTCTGATGAAGATGTTCGAAAACGCAATTTTGATGTACAGCGTTAAAGTGTGCTTGGCTGAGTTCTGAATAAAGCCCTTTTGGACTACTTATCGTTTGTTCCTGGTCTTGGACCCTTATTTGGTTTCTCTAGAGCAAACTTTAGCTTTGGTTTTAGCAAATCCAAGCTTTGCTGAAGTATTCTTTTATAGAGGTTTTGAAGAAGTGCAGGGTAGTAGCAGTTTTGATAGTTAAAGGAAGGGAGTTCCATAGATTTGACACAGAGCAGGGGTAAAGGCTTAGGCCTGGGTGTTTTGTTAGGTTTATAAGTTTTGAGGACATTTGTCTTCAAATCTGTTTATTTGGTATATAAAAGCTAATTAATGGGATAAGGGCAGGAGGACAAGCTAGTGGGTTGTGGATGATTTTATGTACCGTAGTAAGTTGTACGTATTGGAGGTGGAGTGGGAGTTCAAGCCATCTTAGGGAATGTAGGGATTTACAGTGATGAGTTAGAGGGGTTCCATTTATGACAAGTTTGGCAATTTTGTTATAGCAGCTTTCTATTTTTTTCTTAGGGAGATCTGTAAATTAGTTAGAATTGGGGCCCCATATAACAGTAAGGGCAAGTGGTAGGTTTTGGCCAGGGTAATTTTGGTAGCTGCAGTGAGGAGGTTTTTATTCCTGTATAGCATGCCTAGTTTTTGTGTTTTTTTTATACTGTTTTTATGTGTAGGTCAAACTTGAGATTATCATCAATTGTGACACCTAGTTTGGTATGCTGAACCAATTCAATTTTGGTATCGTTGGCTGAAAAGATCTTGAAGTTTGTTTTGTTGGAGTTATGGGGTTTGTGGGTGAAGAGAAGGAGCATTGTTTTTTTCTTGAGGTTCAGTAGGAGTTCAGCATTGGACAGCTATGTTTCTATGATAGAGAAAGCTTGTTGTGTTATGTGTTGTACGTGAGTTAATGTGTCTGATACGCAGATGATAGTGGAATCATCTGCATATTAGATTAGAGTGCCTTCATAGGAGGATGTATGTAAGTTATTGATGAAGACATTAAATAGTAATGGGCCAAGGATGGATCCTTGAGGTACGCCTGTGGGGGGAGGGGTTATGGTTCAAAACATCCTTCATGCTGTAAAAAACATTGTTCCAATACCATTGTAAGTAGCTTAAGATAATATTAAAGAGGGTCCCTGTTGTCTAGTCTTCCCCCATGTCTTACATCATTTGTGCTGCAAAATCTGTTGTTTTGTTAACTTTTTAAGTGGCTATGTGTGATATACAAGACTGTCCCTGGTGTCCAGTGTCTCCCCCCATATTATGGACTTCCATTAATATTTATAAAGTATCCCTGGTGAAACTTGTATGCTCCTGTATTACGCACTTCCATTAATAATGTTTAAGTGTCCCTGGTGTCTAGTGCTCTCCCCAGTATTAATTGCTTTGCTTGTTAGTCTAGGGGAGTTGGGCGGTGTGCTAGGCAGTCCCTCATATACACACATGTGTGCACATACACACGCAGGCACACTAACAGACATCCCTCACACACACACACACACACACACACACACACACACACACACACACACACACACACACACACACACACACACACACACTTACACCCTGCAGTACTACCCTTCTGGAGACACACGTGATCTTATCATTTATGCAGTACACCCAGTGACTGTAATGAGGGACCACAGCTTTTAGGCCATGTTTACTAACATGGCTGGCCAGCAGTGCTAATTTACCCAAGAATTTCCAGGGATACGTGCATAGCTAATTATAATAAGCTGCTCTACTGGAAGGTCTCATTAGCACTGAGATGACCATTGAGACAGCCTTCCACTGTGATTCTACAGATCAGTCAGAATCACTGCGGAGGTCCTTCCTCTGAATTATAAAGGAATACCACCACTGAAAAAACAGACATGTCAGGGATTACCACTGGCAGCAGCCCATTCTGAATCCTAGCCATTGTTTCTGTTTCTGAGTTATAGTTGCCATAATAATAAGAATCCAAGCTGAATACACATTTCCAATGTCTTTTTTAGCGTTTTAGCCAATAAGAAAGTAATTATGTCCTTTCCTTTCTATTAAAGCACTTAATCTAACATTAGTAACTTAATAAGTCTTGATGAAGGATTCCTGTTAGTCTGAAACTTGTGTAATTGTGAAACATATGTTAGTCCAACACATCTTAAGTCCTGTATCAGGGGCTTTGTGTTTTCTGTTAGTGGACCAAAGTGGCATTGCTTGATTTTTTTTTCAAAGGTATAGCTATACACATAATTCAAAAGTCATGCATTCAACCAGCATTTTGAGTATTTGGTTATTTCCTGTAGCAGTGCTGCCTTGTCAGTCAAATGCATATTTAATATTATGCATTCGACACACAGACACACATCCCTCCACACACACACACACACACACACACACACACACACACACACACACACACACACACACACACACACACACACACACACACACATGCATTCATTTAATGTGTTTTCCTTTTGAGAGTATGTAATTTGCATTCCTAAGTTCTGATGTTTACTGCCTTCAGCATATAACTTGCATATGACATTTGTCTTGCAAATGTTCAGACTAATTTGTACAAATCAAAACTTAACTACAAGTCCCTTGAGTTGCAGCAATCACGCAAATTTCTGTCATAGTGCAGACTCTCTTCATGCAAAGAGGCAATGTATGAAATTGACATTTTGATGTAATTTATTCATACTGAGCAGCTCAGTTAAGATGAAACATATTGTTTCTCTGGGGTGTTGTTTTACCTCTTTCTCTAGTGAGTTCGATTGGAGAACATAAAGGCAAAGTAACTGTCTCAATGGTTGCTTTTTCATAGCCTGAATTAATCATGTAGTTTCATACTCTCCCTTCACTTATAGATTATTGTTTGACATTGAATGATACTGCGACAAATATTTGAGAGATAAAACCTCAGAGGGGTTTAGAAATTATGCCAAGGAGCATACCAATAACAAGAACAGGTTGCAATGTGTAGTGAATGTGTGTCTGTAGCAGATGGTAATCCTGAGTGGATCCACAGATGTGCCTGATTCTTTTCTCTTGACTAAGTGTGCTTGATATATCAGTAATTTGCTAAATGTACAAGCAAGCAGGAATTATGTACCAGTCTGCTATGAATTTCTTCAGAAATTCTTTGGTTTATACCATTAAAATGGGCGTCATGGGGTAATATAATGAAAATTAAACATGGCAGTTAGGATGGCACAGTGGTATGATGGTTATCATTGGTGCCTTGCAGTGCTTAGTTGTCCAAAGGAATTCCAGTCTGGGATGCCTTCTACATGAAGCTTGTATGTGCTGCCTCTATGTGGATTTCCTACACTCTCCAGTTACCTCCCCCATCCAAATGATGAGCTAATTAACAGTCCAGCAAATTGCCTATATTGTTTTTTGGAGTACATATGTGTGTGCGTGTGTGTGTGTGTGTGTGTGTGTGTGTGTTTGCATGTACTTTCTATGATGGAATGGCAAACTTTTCAGGATTGCTTTCATTCCTTACTGTCTGTTGTCTGCTAGGATGCTCTGCCTTCAACCCTGAAGAGAATAAGGAACGTACTGGAAAATTAATAAATCAATGAATTACAGAACTGTTCAGCTAGGTGCTAACTTTATCTATCTATCTATCTATCTATCTATCTATCTATCTATCTATCTATCTATCTATCTATCTATCTATCTATCTATCTATCTCTATCTATCTATCTATCTATCTATCTATCTATCTATCTATCTACCTATCTAATCTATCTGTTTATTTAATGGAATAGAATAGAAATGAATATAAGCCATCTACAAAAAAATAGCTTTGGAACAATATGGTTTTAACAAGAAGTGTTGTTCTGGTTTGGTTGATGCACAACAGAAAAAGGGCTAAGTAGCAATACACAACAATTGCAGACATTTTATCCTTATTACAATACAATAAAAGAAAAAAAGTAAAGGAAAACAATCCTAAAGGCATGATTTTTGCAGAAAACAAAATGCTGTTACTAGTTTGAAGCAGTATGATTGTCAGCATAGGTTATTGAAATAAGAGAGGAAGCAAAATAAATGAGTTTACTTTAAGAAAGGGAAATGTAAATATAAATACAAACATGAACACTAGAAAAGAGATAAGGGCCCATTACAAAAAAATATGAATTGTCAAAATTGCTATTAACATTTGAATGAAAAGCGACCATGCTACAGATGTGGATAAGCTGGGAATTCCAGGTTTGGAACAGTAAATACAGGCCTATATTGGAACGTAAAAACTGGATAATATGCATCCCTTCTTGAAAATTACAGTGCAATTTCTAACATTAACAGCAAATTCTGCAACTTGCTATTATGTCTTTTAAACATTTTTGTACGGGGGAGAGTTGAAGCCCCCTGCACCAGGACACGCCTGCTACTGATACTTACTAATCACTGTAGCTCTGAGAAGGGGGAATACACTATAATCTGTAAATGCTGCAATTTCATGCTTATTATATACTCTCCCTTTCTGCACTTAAAATGTCATCACAACAAGAATCACACTCTAGGACCTCAGAGTTTCAACTGGCATCCAGTAAAATAAATAGAGCTTATGTTATGAATGTGAGGTTGTTATCTTTCAATTTGTTCATAGGTTCATAGGTTCATACTAGGCTATCTGCCCGAGGGCATTTGCAAGCCTAGCCCATCGTTTTGTGACTTACGCCACCCCTTTAGTATGGGGAACTATACCCATTATTTTGCTGTGCCTCTGTCGAGCAGTGACACTGAGGTAATCCCTGGGGTATATCTGCGATCTCCCATCCATTGGTCAAGATTTCTCTTGAACAAGGCCATGCTCTGCCTCACATGTACCGGGATTTTGTTCCACAGCATAGGAGTCTTTGGGTGATGAATCTATCCCTCCAGCACGTCCTATTAATAGCCGTGTAGGTTTAAGTCTCCGCCTTGTGGCTCTGATGGATCTAGATTTTTGAGGTGAAGCATATTCATCAAATCTGGGTTTGACATGGCCTTGTATGTTAGGCAAAGGTCACCTCTGAGCAACTGAATAGAGCTGGAGTTCTTTCAGTCGGGCAGCATAGGATAGATTTTTGAGACCCTTTATCCTTTTGGTGAGGAACTTTTGTGGCCTCTCCAGCTGCTGCAAGTGTCGGGTCAGATACATTCGGGCATTGTACTCAATCATTGGTCTGATGAGTGATGAGTAAAGGGAGACTATAACCTCCCTTGATCTAGATGAGAATCCTTCATGATAAGGTGGGCAATGTAGAAGGTCTTCCTAACTACTTTAGCTACATGGGTGTCGAATGACAGACTACTATCAACCTGGGTCCCCAGGTCCCTGATAACTTCTTCTGTGCTCAGTGGATTGCCACCTATTTGGTAGCTAGGGGTAACCTTGTTTTTGACTATGCATTTTGGCATATAACTTTAGGCGTGGCTCTGGCACCAGTTATCCATTTCTGTGAGACCCTTCTGAAGGATATCTGTGTCAGATGTGTTTTCTACTATGGCCCAGTTTGCAGTCATCTGCAAACTTTGTCCCTCCTGTGTTTGCTTGTACTAAAGTAGATGCCAAACAAGAGTGGGCCCAGGACTGAGCCCTGTGGGACACCACTTGTGACAGGCTTTGAGTCTGACATGGCGCCAGCAACTCTGACCCTGTGGGTTCTGTCACTCAGCCAGTTTGCAACCCATCTTGTGATGTATGGGTTAACATTTAAGCTGATGAGTTTTTCAATGATACCTAGCCAGATCGAGGTAGGCTGTATGGACTGCCTTTCCCTCATCAATGGCTTTGGTGACTGTTTCAAAAAGTCAACCAAGTTTAAAAGGCATGATCTGCCTTTGACAAAGCCAAACTGGGTTGGATCCAAAGTCTGCAAATTCCCTATGTCTTTATTTATGAGGTCCATTATGATCCTCTCCATGGCTTTGCAGATAAGGCTTGTCAAGCTAATGGGCGGTAATTTCCAGGGTCGGTGGAGGCACCGCCTTTGTGAAGTGGGACCACAGTTGCAGTGCGCCACTCCTGGAGTGCAGTCCAGAGGTAAGACTTTGATTAAACAGCTGTCCTAGCTGTGGGTTTAATTCCTCATTGAGTTCGTGGAGCACACAGGGGACACCATCAGGTCCCATGCATGCTGTGTGTTGTGTTTGGAGAGGGCACTTCTCACTTGGGCGCTGGCGATGTTTGGGGGGCTGCAGTCGTTTGGTATAGATATCTCTCCTTTGGGGGGGGAGAAGTTTGCACTGAACCTGTCAGCCAGTATGTTGGCAATGTCTGTAGGATCAGTAATCTTCACATCATTTTGAACTAGTTCTGAGCATATCTGGGAGTTTCCTCCTAGGTTTCTAACATAGCTAAAGAAGGCCTTATGATTGTCTTTTGAGTCTTTAGCAATTTTTCTCTCGAAATTTGCTTTGGATGATTTTATGAGAGCTCTTATTTTTTACTTATAGTGATCAAGGGTGTCTTACCTTTTAAGGATTTTGCTCTATCTTGTAGTAGCTTCCTCCTTTTGTTGTAGAGTTTGTTTATGGCTGGGGTCCACCAGACTGGACGCTTGCCTTTGGTACAAAGAGTCTTTGTTTTGCTTGGGATTGCCTTATCCATGCAGTCCTGCAGGTGCTGGTAGAAGGCATTTGTAAGTGATTCAGCGGCTTGAGTACTGTTTTCCGCCTCGGGGCCTTAAAGGAGACCACACTAGTCTTTAGAAGTGTGAAGTCGGCTTTTGAGAAGTTCTTTACTGTGGTCTTTTTTATTTCAGGTGGGGGTGGGATGAGGACCTCCAGCGAGATTAGTTTGTGATCTGATCTCACCAGTGAGGGGTATACTGTTTGTTAAAGGAAATTAAATGACTGCCCTTTTTTCTAGCCATTACTCAATTAACAGGGCTAATATGGAGACTAAACAAACTTAATTTGATCAGAGTAGCTATTCTGGACCAGGTGTGTTAGCAGTGCACATCTTCTGCGCGAGTATACGGCTTGGCTGCCTGCTGTTACTTATAATTACTGAAGAATGACCAGTTCTGTGCCCAGAATAAAACTTAGTACTAAAATATAGTTGTCAACTTTTCAGTAGTTTCAAGTAGGTTTTTGTAGGGCTAATATACTAACTAAATGATTTAGGGGAGAGTGTCATGCTTTAACAAAATTAAAAACAGAGGCTTTGTCATGCTTTGAGCACCATAATCTAAACTGTGTGTATTCATTCATTCTCTGGTAGCTAGCTTAAATTGATGTGGGGACATACGGGAGAAAAAGTGTATCCTAGTGTCCATGAGCATGAGCCACAGAAACACATCCTGAATGGGAGTCTGTGAGCATTAGCCACATAAACACATCCTGAATGGGAGTCTGTGGGCATGAGCCACAGAAACACATCCTGAATGGGAGTCCAAGAGCACGAATCACAGAAACAAATATTGAATGGAAGTCCATGAACATGAGCCACAGAAACACATCCTGAATGGGAGTCTGTGGGCATGAGCCACAGAAACACATCCTGAATGAGAGTCTGTGGGCATGAGCCACAGAAACACATCCTGAATGGGAGTCCATGAGCATGAGCCACAGAAACACATCCTGAATGGGAGTCTGTGAGGATTAGCCACATAAACACATCCTGAATGGGAGTCTGTGGGCATGAGCCACAGAAACACATCCTGAATGGGAGTCCGTAAGCATGAGACACAGAAACATATCCTGAATGGGAGTCCATGAGCATGAATCACAGAAACACATTCTGAATGGGGAGTAGAGCCATTGCAGAGGACAAACACACACAGCAAGTACGCCTACCTATTTAAAATGCCATGAGTCTAGTTGAATCTTTCCTTGTTTGGAGAATAAGCATACCCTAAATGAAGTGACTGGAATGTTCAGGCTATTCTTTGTCACACTTTGGAGTATGGATTGACACCACTTTACATTACCTTTTTGCTCAGGCCATTTAATGTTGTCTGAGATAAATACATGCTCCCTTTCAGGTATCTGATTTCATCACCTACTGTTGTTTTTATTTTATATTTATTATTATTATTATTATTATTATTATTATTATGTGTTTTTTGCAGATTTACCTTTGATTTTGTATGGGTTTTAAGGTGAATTATACTGTTTTATAGGTATCTTATTATTGTCTGTAGATGTTTTTAATCGGTCTATATTACTAGACCGAAAGATCAGAACAGCGAATGTATGTACACCGACACATTTACGTCGATGTACATACAGAGCGAAACACCTAAATGCCGAAAACCGGAATGCCGAACGTGTTTCATAGCCAACAACATGATGGTGGGGATAAGGAAATATATCCTTTTCCCCACGGTAATGCGGTCTTGGAGTTGGTATATTTAAGAAGGGGGGTGTGGGGACAAAGCCCCCACATGGCAGGGTGCAGGGGGGCTTGCCCCCCTGCAAAATCTAATTAATTTAATATTTTAGTTTAAATTTTACCTACCTGTGTGGTGCATTATGATGATGAAACACGTTCGGCGTTCCGGTTTTCGCCCTTTAGGTGTTTCGCTCTGTATGTACATTGACGTAAATGTCTTGATGTACATACATTCGCTGCTCTGATCTTTTGGTCTAGTAATATAGACCCATTTTTAATTTGTTTCTTTTTTAAGCTGTTAAATGTTTAAATTGTTAGTATTTCGTCACACATTAATTTTTAATATATAGTAACCTTAAAAGAACATACATCATTCCTGGAAAAAAGACCCATCATATTCCAGAGGAAGACAGTATTACTATTCACTGCTATGTTACAAATATGAATTATATAAGATTTGTTTCTATCACAACACCTCTCTTTTTTAATGAAAAAATATTATTTATTACCACTTAGGGCCTTCTCTTTCACTGCTGGCATCTGATACAGTTTACCCGTTTGGTACCCTGGTTTAGAGTAATAAATCTGTTTCTTGGACCTCCTTACAAAATGGCACAGAAAGTCTTAGAAAATACAAATCTCACATTTTGGACTTTCTAATACCTACATTTAATATGATATTCTATTATATGTCTGAAATGGATATACATTTGCTGTAGCCTTCTGCTTTCAAAAGAAACATAAGTATGAAAAAGAAATACATGCTTGAAGAAAATTAATACCTGTAAGCAGTAGTCAAGTCTTTCTAGCATTGTTGCAAAATTTGGCCTATCCTCGGGTTGATGTTGCCAGCATTGTGTCATTATTCGATATCTGAAAAAGACAGAAATATTTTAGTACATTTTTAAACGATTAATTTCTAAATGCCTTTAAGCAGCCCTTTTTTGTTTTCCTGAGATTGCTTCAGGTGACTCGTATCCGAGAAGGCCCTCACTGCCACCCTCTCACATCTGTAGAAACTCAGGTACTGTCAGCATAAAACAATAAGGATGGCAGTGTAGATCTTTGAAGTATACACATACCTTGCTGCATACTTTATCTGGTCTGCCAGGTTCTTTGTTGTTTGTAATACAGTACTAGATTTAACACTATAATATGTACAGTTTATCATTCCTTTACTAAACACTGATTGCACCTTTCTTTTTTAAATTCAAACAACAATTGATGTCCTTCTTTGCAAATACCGTGACAGACTTTTAAGTCATTTGCTACTCTTTTTGATAACGAATTACTATGACTCAATTCCTTCTGAATTTATGCCACTTCTCTCTCATTATGTCCTCATATTCTTCAATGAACTGTTTTTTATTCTAACTGCTTAAATATCACCCCACAAAAAAGCTTTATTCTTAAAAATTATTTGGATAATGCAATTTTTTAGATAATGTAGTTATTTGTCAGACTCTATCATGGCTGTTTTCCCCCTTTCCGTGTGTGTGTGTGTGTGTGTGTGTGTGTGTTTTCACAGAATTCTGGACTTACTGTACTTTTTTAACATCATTGTCATTTTTGTTATGAAGACTCCACATCTGAACCTGCTGCTGTTGATGCTTTTCCACTAATAATTCAGATAGTAATATTTCTACTTCACTCTTTCTGGTGGCAGTACTTTTCTGTGTGTAACTTAGCATCCTGTATTGTATGACAACCTGCTAGTCATGGAGTATTATTACCCCTGGTCCATGTGTATATTTTGCGCGACTAGCTTTATTCCTTCCACATTTCAGACAATTTTGAAATTCTGTGCAAGCTCTACATACTCCAAGTTGATTGACAAACTATATAGCTCTGCACATGTTTTATTTAACATCACTGTTTTTCCACATTCACAGCTTAGCCTCTTAAAGGTAACTATGAAAAAGTTGCAAGTGTTCAGTTGTTACTTCTCCATACAGCCTCTTATAAAGAAAGTGCGGGCAGTGCATAGCATTAATCTTTAAAGCCTCGTTCCTTCCATAAAGTTAACAATACTTAACCACCCTGATTTCTCATCAACCCTCCCCAGAACTGATTTATTTGTTTCTCATCTTATTTTCTGTAAATCAGCTACAAAGTTTTACAAGTCACTTATATGAATCAGTTTATGGACGTTGCTCACTTTAAACTAGGCAGGTAATATTTTCTGTTTCACTCATCATTCAAATAAATATCAAATCATTTTGATGAGACTCACCATTTTAAACACTTATCTTAAATTTTGCAAACTACTAAATTTAACACATACAACAATCATTTCCACATAGCTGACGTTAGGATGACTTTTCTGTATTTACTAAATTATCTTCCCTGGTCACTCTTCTGTAAAGCTGAATTATTTCTGTCTAACATCCATCATTTACAAAAAAAAAATAAATAAAATTTCAACGATTAACTAAACTGAAGTTTTGGATGTAGACCTGCTCCTAAAATACCCCCACAGCACACAAGTAGGAGGATTGTGCTCCCTTGTTATCACTTTATGCTTGCTATTCTGAACACACTTGCATTGGGTACCTTAAGACCTGCTGCATTTCTTTCTGGGGTGGGGCCTTTACTCTTATAAGTGGCTTAAAATGCTTCACACTTTTAAACTGGACAGAAACTGTTTGAAAGTGTATTCAAGTTCACCAATGTCCATTGAGTACTAGTACAGAGCTTTACCTGCCTACTGTAATTGCTTACTTCTTACAAATGATAATTGCAGGTGGTACAGATTCTCATTGTAAACCCTGCATTCCCCTTCTGATCATGAGTAGTCTTATGCATAGGTGCACTAGGTAAATGTTTAAGGCACCCTTTAGCTAGGGGTACCTTCCTGACTTTATTTATTTGTTCATTCCTTTCTGTTTCTTTAATAAAAAAGTTTGAAAATATGCCCCTAACCAAAGGGCATCCTGTGTGGGAGTTGTTGACTCTTTAGTAGTTTCTGTGCAATTCTTAAAAAAAATCAACAAATTCACCTGCCCAATAAATTCACAGAGCTTTTTACTCCTTGCTGTCAGACAGCAAATATTTCAAAGCCTGTGCATATTAAACACAGAAAAAAATGCAGGGTAGTAGTATTAATGATGGCACCACAACAGTAAGTGACAGTATGAACTAAGTTTTTTTTTTTTAATCCTGGTAGGTAACTAGATAGAAATAGTGGACACATTTGCAGGGGAAACAGATGGCAGGTACTACTTTAATCTTGCAAATGTGTCCTCTCTTAGGAGCCTCTAAATTCATAATGTTTGTATCCTCTTGGCTGTCTCATTTTATAGAACATTTCAGATATTGTTTCATAATTATGCCCCGTTCCTCCTAAAAAAGCAAAGCCTGTTGTTCTATTAATGTTTTAAATGAATTAGATTAATAATTAAGAATTATCTCTGATTTTTGCCTTTCTTCCACTCCCTCTTATTTTTTTCTCTGTGTTTGCGTATTAAGGAAGTAAGTATACAACTATGAATGCCTCTGAGATTGTCTCTTTTTTTTTTGGTTTGTTCATTGTAAAATTTGTGGCTTCTTGTTAAGTTGTAGAGGGCTGCAACTGCCAAATAATAACAGACATTTCAGTTTCTGACCTCCCAAAATAAATATATATATATATATTATATATATATATATATATATATATATATATATATATATATATCTATGGGTCTACCTGAGATGGTCGACTAGCCATTTGATCGACACTCATTTGGTCGACAGTTCATTTGGTCGACAAGCAGTTTTATGTGGGGGGCTTCGCTCCCCACACCCCCCAATGTGGGAGGCTGTGCCCCCCACACCCCCCCTAACTATATATATCAACTCCAGGGTCGCACAACATTGGCGAGGGGGGGCAAATCTGCCTGTCGTCCAAATGAATTGTCAACCAAATGAGTGTCGATCAAATGGCTTGTCGACCATCTCAGGTAGACCCATATATATATATATATATATATATATATATATATATATATATATAAATAAATAAAGATTAATGCTATCTAAACCTGTTATTCTATCTACTCTTTGGGTATCAGACCAGGGACAAGTGGAGTACCACAGGGTTCAGTCCTGGGTCCTCTCCTGTTTGGTATCTACTTCTCTGAACTGCAGGCTAACACAGAAGGTCTTTGGCTAACAAAGTTTGCAGATGACTGCAAACTAGGAGCCATAATCGAAACTCCTAACAATGTGGACAAACTACAAAAGGGCCTCACTGAGACAGATACCTGGTGTCAAAGCCATGGCCTGAAGCTCAATGCCAAAAAGTGTATTGTCATCCCCGTTGGTAAAAACTCTGTACCAATGAACTTCTACATAGCTGGTAGTCTACTTAATGCCAAAAATGTGATAACAGACCTTGGGACACAGGTGGACAGTAGTTTCTCCTTTGATAATCACATTGCCACAGTGGTCAGAAAATCCTTCTACATGGCTCATCTAATCACAAAAGGATTCTCATCCAGAAAAAAAGAGGTCATTGTTCCCCTCTACTCATCACTCATTAGACCCATTATAGAGTACAATGCCCATGGTATGTACCTCACAAGACATCTGCAACAACTGGAAAGACCACAGAAATATCTCACAAAGAGGATTACTGGCCTCAAACAGATGCCCTACGCAGACCGTCTCAAAGAACTACAGCTTTACTCCATCGCATATCGCCTACTCAGGGGCAATCTCTGCCTAACATGCAAAGCTATGTCAAACCCAGAGCTGTTGGACATGCTCCACTTAAAGAAATCCCAATCCCTCTGAGCTACATGGTCTAGGGACCTAAACCTTGTTACCACAATAAACGGAACATGCTGGAGGGATAGATTCCTGTCCCAGAGACTTCCCATACTCTGGAACGGACTACCTATCTATGTCAGACAGAGCTCCTCATTAGCACTCTTCAAGAAAAATCTTGGTGATTGGATGGGAAATAGGAAATTCACCCCAGGGATCACTTCTGTGGCTCTGCTCGACAGGGGCACAGGAAAATAATTTTCTTGGGTGGCGAAAGCCAGTGTACATTTTTTGGCTAGGCTTATATAGGCCCTAGAGCCAATAGCCTAGTACCTACCTATGAACCTATGTAGGAACAATAATTACAATCTATCCCTGGTTTTAGATATTTCTTCCTCAAATTTTGGCTTTGTCACCGATTCTTTCTCTGAGAAGATGAAAGAGATTTTTTTTAAATAAGAGATGGACATGCGGGATGCATGCAGACAAATTACCTACCATTGCTTGGGCTGTCTGTGGAAGACAGTGACAAACTGCTGTTTGTTTTTTATTCTGGCTTTGTAGGATTAATATCACTTGTATGAATCAACTTGGAATAGTTTATGGAAGAAAGGAGGACATTTATTATGTGGTCATTATTTATTTGTTAGTCACAACTAGACATCTGAAGTGTACACAGAAATGCTTTACCTGCTGGGTTGTGGTACAAGCTGTCTGAAAGTAGCTGATGACCCTATTGTCAATTGCTCACTTTAAGCAGTTTCTGACCTGGCTTTGCAAGACTAGTATGTACTTGTGTGAAATAAGATTGAATGCTTTATTACTGTGACTAACATTTATTTGAGTTCTATGCAGTAACATGGATATAACTGATGGAGGTCATCTGTGGATACAAATGACTTACCCTTGCTGTTGTTTAATCAGTGTTAAACAATAGTCACTGATCTGGCATAGCAGGAGTAGTGTCAAGCTGTGCATTTGTTAAAATCAGTGTAAAAATAGCATTGCAATGGCCTAGGTGTGTGCGTGTGTGTGTGTGTGTGTGTGTGTGTGTGTGTGTGTGTGTGTGTGTGTGTGTGTGTGTGTGTGTGTGTGTGTGTGTGTGTGGAGGGGGGAGTTGCAATGTATTCAGGTGTAACAAGTTGGCTGTAATTTCTCTCACTTTCCATCACAAGCATCGGCACTATGCATAATAAGTGGCTGTGACTCATGGTCTGGCAGGAGCAGGAGGTGTGTGTGAAAGTAACTCATCAGTGGTACAGAGGTGTTGTGAGTAATATTGCATCTCACACTGCATAGATCAGGTTGAGTTCTTGGCTGTAGTTTTTTCTGTTTGGAGTTTGCATGGTTTCCCTGTAGGTTATTTGTTAAAATCAGTGTAAAAATAGCATTGCAATGGTGTGTGTGTGTGTGTGTGTGTGTGTGTGTGTGTGTGTGTGTGTGTGTGTGTGTGTGTGTGTGTGTGTGTGTGTGTGTGTGTGTGTGGGTGTGGGTGTGTGTGTGTGTCCGTCCGTCTGTCCTGTGACCAACTTGGCTTGTCAGAGTCAAAAACAACAATCAGTATATGTGTATTTGTATGAAAAGGTGGTATATCTTGTATTGAAGAAGGCTAACCGGTCTGACACCAAAAAATTACTTTAAATGCAGCAGAAATCTCTTCACTTGGTGTGTAGTTAGCAGATGATGAGACAACTTGACAAGTGGGTTATCAGAATAAGATATGTTAACAAGCACAGTGGTACTCGGTGGGATGGAGTTTATGAAGTAGGTACTGAATAAGTCAACAAAGAGTGGGTTTCCTCTCACAGAGGCAGAGTTTGGTGACAGTACATGAAGTATGTATTAAACAAGTCAACAAGGGGTGGGTTTCCTCTCCGAGTGGTAGAGTTTGGTGACAGTTCATGAAGTACGTATTAAATCAACAAGGGGTGGGTTTCCTCTCAGAGTGGCAGAGTTTGGCGACAGTTTCCAATATTTCTTGCCAGTTGGAGATCCATTTTATAGGTTAAAAGAGCAGTTGCACTCAATGCTCCTCATGAGAACCAAAATGGAAGCCACATGTAACCCTATATCTGCATCCATTTTTTGGTACGAAAAAACTGCAGCTGAATGGTCAAACACAGGGATGAGGAGACCTGACCAAAGTCGGGAAGCCTGCTGTTGATCATCTGACCTAAAGAATGTTGGTAAAAGTGGAAGGAGAGCTAGAGGGATAAGGAAGCAAAATGGCTGTGGCTGATGATTACGGAGTCTCCTCTTACTTTGCTTAAGAAAAGAAAATTACTGTTAGGCTTGGCAGAAAAGGCACAGTCAGCAAACTTTCACTGTAAGTGGTTCTGATAAAGAAAATCAGCTGCAAGTCATACAGAAGAATTAGCAGGAAGTAAGAAGGGACTGAGATGACCTGTGGGGGACTAGACAGAAAAAAGACAGACAGAAAACAATAGCTGTAGAAGCACTTCTAACAACACAAGCTTTTGCAGGGCATGAGGAATGGACAAAATGGGGAGTACAGCACAGAAAAAAGTCATAATAAAAAAGTGTACAGGCACAATTTACTCAAATTAAGATTTTAGATACATGGCATAGAAACACACACACACACACACACACACACACACACACACACACACACACACACACACACACACACACACACACACACACACACACACTTCATAATCTTGAATTACTGAAATCCCGAATTTCAGTAACCCAAGACTATAAAGTCGAACCATTCACAATACTGAACCCACAATCACAGATCATGCTATCACTAACATACATACACCATACACCACATAACACACACACTATTCCACCCACAGCACACAAACCATACAACCCTACACTACATATAAGTAGGGGGGCAAGCCCCCCTGCACCCCACATGTGGGGAGCTGCACCCCCCCTACTTATATATACCAACTCCGAGATTGCACATAAATTAAAAAAAAAAACACGGCAACCTACATTCGCTCGCACACAAATACACATCACACATACACAAACACCTACAAATCCAACACTCACACTTACACCTCCCTACCCTTACCCACACATACAAAAACACACACAAACACTCACTCACCTGCAACTTCAGGCACCATAACACTGCACACAATGTACCGGAAATGCATAAGCACGGATTTGAGATATTCAAATTCACTGTTATGCACTTTCAGCATTCTGGTTTTCGGCTTCATGGTCTCGGGTTACTGAAATGTGGGATTTCAGTAATACACACACACACACACACACACACACACACACACACACACACACACACACACACACACACACACACACACACACACACACACACACACACACCATACAAGAGACACCCCCCTCATATGATCAGATTTACAGACACACTCTCCTATTTTCACACACACACACACACACACACACACACACACACACACACACACACACACACACACACACACACACACACACACACACACACACACACACCATACAAGAGTCACCCCCCTCATATGATCAGATTTACAGACACACTCACCTATTTTCACACACACACACACACACACACACACACACACACACACACACACACACACACACACACACACACACACACACACACACACACACACACACTCACACACACACACACACACACACACACACACACACACGTCAACAGCATTTACTTCAAAAGAGGTAGCCAGGATGTGAACAAGCAGAAACCAAATAACACCACTCACAGCATATAAACTTATTAGTATTTGCAAACAAGGGGAATCACTGCAAACTACCTATGCGGTGCACTATTTTGTAAAATTAGCTGCTCTTCATGTTGGCTGTGTAACACCTCAAATACTGGGATTCAGTCTTGCTGCAAACTAAGTTACTGAACATTTTTTTTTTAAATAGAGAAAATCCTGTTGTAGATATCCTCATTTCACAAGTATCCCAGTCACAATGACACCTAAGTTGTTTTCTCCATACAATAATGTTATATTATGTAATCATTTCACAAGTATTCCAGTCACAATGACACCTAAGTTGTTTTCTTCATAGAGTAATGTTATATGTCATTTCACAAGTATCCCAGTCACAATGACACCTAAGTTGTTTTCTCCACACAACAGTATTATATTATACATTTGTTTCACAAGTATCCTAAAGACAACTAAGTTGCTTTCTCCATACAATAGTGTTATATTATATGCTCACTTCGCAAGTATCCCAATCAGAATGACACCTAAGTTGCTTTCTCCACACAACAGTATTATATTATGCGCCCATTTCACAAGTATCCTAATCATAACTAAGTTGTTTTCTCCATACAACAGTATATTATATTATATTATATTATATTATATTATATTATATTATATTATATTATATTATATTATATTCTCATTTCACAAGTATCCTAATCACAATGACACCTAAATTGTTTTCTCCATACAGTAGTGTCATATTATATGCTCATTTCACAACTATTGTAATCCCAATGGTATCTAAGTAGTTTTCTCCATACAACAGCATTATATTATACACTCATTTCACAAGTATCCTAAGCACGACACCTAAATTGTTTTCTCCATACAACACTATTACATTAAGTGAGTTTTAAAGCATTATTTGTGTTTGTGTTTTAAAGCATTGTTTATGTTTATTTTAAAGCATTATTTGTGTCTGTGTTTTAAAGCATTGTTTGTTTTAAAATATTGCTTGTGTTTTAAAGCATTATTGGTGTTTGTGTTTTAAAGCATTGCATGTGTTTGTTTTAAAGCATTATTTGTGGTTGTGTTTTAAAGCATTGTTTGTGTATTAAAGGATTATCTGTGGTTGTGTAAGCCTTGATTTTTGCTCTGCTGCAGCTTGTGGAGCATCAGACAGCAAGACTTTATATTAAGCAGGATCACTTAATGAATCTTCCAATAGCTCCCTTACTAACAATTTAAGTCCATTATGTAGGACTACAAATAAAAAATGTGTGACACTCATAGGATATAGGTTAGTACTAAGCTAACTGCCCTTGTGAGGCATTTTAAACCTAGCCATTTATCCCTTGTGAGACTCAAACTCTGCACCTTGTGTTTGTAAGGCAAACACCTTAACCATTAGGCCACTCTCCCAACTCGACTATTAACTCTACTAGATGCCATGTGAACACACATGCTGGGTACTAGATTTGCAATAAAAGCATGACATTTGGAAATTGCATTAGAATAATGTCACTGACAGTTGTCTGTGAGTACATAGTTGTATAGCTCAATTCCCTTTTAATTTTCTTACTTAGATGTATTTGATTTTCACCTAGCATGTATGTTGAACTAAAACATTCCATAGTCTTTATGCTTCAAAGTGTACTTCAATACCCCATGTCCCAAGTGCATGTCTCCATCCAGCTGCTTTCACTCTACTAAAAGTGAAACAAGCACATATCCCTTCTGCAGCAGCAGCAGCAGTAGTCAGACTTATCATATTGCACTACCTAAAGAACTTGCACAGCTGAATTTCACCTGCAGTTGGCAAGAAGTAAACAAGCAACAAATAAAGTTAATCTATGTAAGGGAATATGCAAATAACTTAATTTGCTAAGTAGTTTGCATTGTTTTGTAGTGTTGAATCTGCTGGAAGGATATCCCCACCCCCCACTCATTCACTCACACTCATAGGCCTTTTTACTGCTGAAGGTGAAGCTACATTAACACTTCAGCATATTTCACTCATCAGTGTAACATATCCCTGGAAAGACATTGAAAAGCCCATAAATATAAAATTAGATGCTGTGACTTGAGATAAGCATTTAGAGTTCAGACAACTTGTCTTTTGTATCCATGAACATCCTACCTCACTGATTGTTTATGGTGGTAAGCCATCTGGGGAGTTTTCCCACTCCATTCGCTCTGCTCCCCTGCCCTTCCCCATATCCCACCCTCCCTAGCACCTCTACTCTTATCCTAAACAAACCACTCCCCCTCATTCATATGATCCAATTACATACAATCCAACCTTGTGCTCACCCACATTTCATGCACAACTTTCTTTTATTTAGCCAAACTTATCTGCTCTCCCTTACATCCATCCCCTTGAACTCACATGTCCACTACTATACATTTTTGCATCTTACTCTACTCTACCATCACAATACAGTCACCACCTCAAACTATTTTAAATTAACTCAAGGCTTACCACCTTCTCTTCTACTATACACACAAACTAGGATTGCACCATCATTTTACTGCTGACCAATCACATCAACCCTACCCATCCTTATCACAAACTGCAAGGTAAAACACCTAACCACATTATCAAAGCCCACTCTGAAGTCAAAACATTTCCAGCCTTACCTTCAGCTGCACACATATCACATAACAATCTTTATTTACACCTGATACTACATTCAAACACACAAATTCCAGTTTTACTATTTTTAAACCCACTATCACAGTTGACATGCTCCTCCTAACTTGCCTAGCCTCTTTACTCTTAATTCTCAACCTCACTACAGCTATATCTTTGCATACCCCCATACATCAATACACATCAGCAACCTTCTCTAACCCTCTCCCCAATAAACAACACAGCTTTTCTCCTATACCCTCCCATTCTATTCAAGCCACAAACTAGACTCCTTACCTCCTATGAAACCACACTTGACACCAGTACTCTCACCTAGGAATAAAAAACACCTTCCATGGTACGCATTCCTCATTACCTATCTACTCAAATGTGGAGACATACATCCTAACCCTGGCTCACCATCTAATCCTAACCACAAGAGTAACTCCAAAGACTTAAATATACTTACACTTAACCTTAGATGTATATGTAATAAAATAGCCCCACTGCATGCCTGGATTGATCAAAATAAACCTGACATACTAGCCCTTACTGAAACATGGCTACATCCCAATGTAAAAGACTCAGAAATAATACCGCCAAACTTTACAATAACCAGAAGAGATAGATTTAAAAAAAGGGGAAGGGATAGCAATTCTATATCCCTCTATACTCAACATTACAACCTGTACGAGTACTATACCCATCTTTCCAATGCTGCGGTACTAATCTCCTTTTTGAACCTTAATATATCCAAAAGAATTTGCATAATAGTAATATATATCCCACCAGGTAACAATATACCAGTGTTGGAAAATGTTTTATCCTGGACATCCCAAACAATAAACCTTGAAACAATAATCTTAGGAGACATAAATATAGATTGGCAAACCATAGCTTCCGACTCCCACACAAATAGTACAAATTTGTATGTTTTTTCTCAGCTTATCAATTCTCCAACAAGATACAGCAAAGATCTTGCCTGCCAATCCACCTTAGACTGGATTCTAGCATCCCACCCTGCTAATTACCCCTCTTCTGGTACACTGCCTAAATCCCTGAGCAATCATCTACCAGCTTACTCCCTTAGAACAAACTCCCAACAACTAAGAGTTCACACTATAAAATCAGTTAGGAACTCAATCTTTGTCAGCATGAATTCAACAATATCCTACAGGAAATAGACTGGACAACCCTTAAATAACTACCCCTTAATGATGTTGTACTATACTTTAATAACACCTTCCTTCACATACTTAATACACTATCTCCCATTGGTATGAAATGAATCAAAAAGAACTCAGCACCATGGCTCTCTAAGGAATGTAAACACCTGATGAAGCAAAGGGACCTAGCCTGGTCAACCTGGAAACAAAACAAAAATGAACAAAATCATGTTAATTTCAAAACATTACTTAACAAAGTGACAACACTAATAAACAGAGATAAGAAGTCATATAATTCCCAGCTTCAATTCCAGCATAAAGTCAACCCCAGTAAATGTTGGCACTCCATATCTACTTAACCCTGGAATAAATGGAGCACTCCCTATCACCTGATATCCCTCCATCACAAATAGCCAAAAACTTTAACAAGCACTTCATAAAATCAATTTCAGACCTACTAACTAACACCCCCAATGTCAGCCCCCCACCATTCAATCTATTCAGACACTGACCCCAGGCCATCAACTACTTCTAGCCTTGTCATTACTAACCCCCCTACTCAACAAAATGTCATATAAACCCCATTCTCATTTCAGCCCATACCACTGACACCATTAAGATACTGCTACAAAAACTAAAACCCTGCTCTACTTCAGCTGGCAATCTCTCCCATACTACCTCAAACTGGCTGCTAACTCAGTCGCCTACCCAATCAATATCCTTATAAATAGGTCTTTATGTGAATCAGATGTACCTACCATATGGAAACAATCTCACATCACTCCCATCCACAAAGGAAGCAACTCTTTTGATTCATCCAGTTTCCATCCTATATCCATCTTGTCACCCATATCCAAAAGTCTTGAGAGAGGTATCCATCAGCAGGTAATGCAATATCTATTGCAAAACAGTCTTTTAACCAAAACCTAACATGGCTTCCGACCTAATCACAGCACAGCTACAGACCTATTATCTTTTACAGACACTGTGAACAAGGCCAGAGATGCAGGATGCTATACTGCCTCAGTATTCCTTGATCTCTTCAAGGCCTTTGACATAGTGTCTCACCCATTACTGTTGAACACACTGTCTAACTTAGGCTTCTCACATAACACAGTAAAATGGTTTCAGAGCTAGTTCAAGGATCATAAAAAAACAGTAAAATGGTCCAACAAACTCTCACCCTTTCTCCACAACCCTACTGGAGTCCCCCAAGGCTCCATCCTAGGACCCCTATTCTTTAACATTTTCACAAACAACCTTCAGACTGCCTCTCACCCTGGGACTCTGATGCAATATGCTAATGACTCCATCAGAATCTGCACTGCTCAATCACTACCAGAACTACTCAAAAACTCAACAGTCCTTTACAGCAGTCAAATCCTGGCTAAGGAATGCCCACCTCTTTCTTAATCCAAAAAAGACAAAGCTAGCACTCTTTCATCCCCAAAACACCTGCCTTATCACTGATCATTTCAACATCCTTGCATCTGACAATACTGCCATAGAAATACTGCAGGAAACCAGACTTCTAGGTGTTATCATTGACAATAAACTTTCATTTGACCCCCATGTACAGCAAAATATAAAGAAAACTCATCAAAAACTGGGACTCTTATATAGAAACAAACATTTCTTTACTGCAGCAACCAAAACTACCTTGCAAAAACATTTTTACTTCCCTCTCTTCTGTATGGTGGCCCTATCTTAACTAACTTACAAAATTCTACCCTAAGAAAGTTGGAAAAGTGCTACAACAAAGTTGCAAAATTTGCCACAAAGTCTAAATATCACACACGCCACTATAAACCACTCCTAGAATTAAACTGGCTTGAACTACCTAACCAACTTGCCTTTATTCATCTATCCTTATTTTTAAGCCTACTGCCTGCCCTGAACTAGCCAAGCTAGTCGCACCTTACACACCAAATCGAGCTCTACGATCAGAAGACAAAAATCTCTTAGCTATCTCAAAACCGACAAGAAAACCTGGCCACTCTCTGTATTCATACTCTGTCTCTATGCATTGAAATTCACTACCTCTAGCTATCAGGTTTATTCCTGGCCTAACCCATTTCAAAGCCTCTTTAAAAAATCATCTCAAAAATACATGGCTCTTCTCCTGCATAAAGCCTGCCTAATGGTCAGGTCTTCTCTTCTGTCACATTTCAATCCCTCACAGACTGCAATATTCTACAACTCTTCTAACTCCTTCTCTGCTTCTGTACCATATCCTTAAGCTACTGCTCAGGCTGTATTGCTTCTATCCTTCTTAAATCTCTCTCGCTATCTATCTGCATCACTAACTTTCTGGCTGCTATTTCTACATCATGTATGATGAGAGTGACTATTATGGTCTGTAATGTTTTAACTGTATAGAATTGTTTAGATGTGTAGTAATATATTACAACATCTTGTAGCAGTTTGTTATTTCAGCTTATTTTTTGTATAGTATTTTTAATGTAATCTTTATTGTATTGGATTATACTGTATTTGTATTGTATTGTATGTGGAGCTTTTTCTCCCCGGGCCTCTGATGAAAATGGGCTCTGTAGAACCAGTCAGGCCACCCTAGTAAACAAATGTCAGATAAAAATAAAATAAATAAATAAATTTTAGCAAAATGGGCCATACATTTACAGTTATTTTACTTGACTAATAGGCTACAGATACGTCTTCATATACATATAACATTACAATGTTCTTTAAAATTACATGTTATTAGGGTAGGAGTGTGTTTGCATTACTTTTTGTCTATGGTGTCGTAGCAGACAATTTAATAGGAACCATGATAAATAATTTATGAGTTTTAAAATGGAAACCCAGTTTCACAGCTGTGCTTTCTTTGCAGAACAGTTTGTATTTTGCTCTCACTTGGGAAGCAATCCTAAGTAAGTCCTTTGCATAGACAATGGGCTGTCATATTTTGCACAACACTTCTATAGATTTAATAAATATGTCTCACAACACTTCTTAATATGTAATAATTTTATATGTTATTAATTATTTATTTCAGTGGTTTATTGTATTTTTTTTCTTTTAGCAACAAGGGATGCTTTTACCAATCGCATTTGCAGACTATTCACTTGTTTTGGATTGCAGGCCTGGCATCCTCCCAAGTATAATTAAAGCTTTCTTTAAAGTGATTTACAAGACAGGGTGTGTTGCTGAAGTTCTCGCTGCAGCAGACTGTGGGCTTTATGCTATACATACCTCTTAATGCTGGTGTTATCCATGGGAAGTAACTAGGTGCACACAGCCAGAAATTCAGAAATGTCTTCTTGCTCTTATATGCTTAGTCTTTCACCAGTCAGGTTCAGGTACAAAATGCAAATTACTCTGCATATGATGAAGAGGATGGTGGATGCGGGGATGCTTTCAATTAATCATTGCTTTTCTTTCACTTTTCTGACTTCAATTATATATATATATATATATATATATATATATATATATATATATATATATGTACTGACCAGTTAATTCTCAAACAAACTGATATGGTATGTGTGGAATGTATCTACACAATGTCACTGGAAGCAAAGCTCTCACATAAAAGTACTCATAATGTCAAAAAGATTGTCAGTTTTTAACTTGTTTTTAAACTTGTTTTTGAAGCATTAACCTGTTTACTTACCTGGAATGTCTGGAAGATTTAGTGTGTGTTTAATCAGGACATTTTGTTGTGCTGTGCTGTGTCTGTCTGTCTTATTTGGATTTAAGGTTGTCAGTAGTACACACACTGCACCCATCACACACAATTCAAACCAGACATATAGACCTGCATATGCTGAGGCATTTAAATGCGACATTCCTAAACCCCAAAGAACTCCTAGATGAAGTACACATAAAAAATACCCTCAACAGCCCTGAATGCACTCTTTCAAGACAACATCCACATCAACACATAGAGTCACATCTCGTGGAGCATCTACTTCTAAGCCCATAAGGCAAGCCACCACACAATCCAACATTCTGTTATTGGAGACTACATCGTGAGATACATTGATGTCCCTCTCACCAGGCTGAGTCAGGAGAAAGTCACGGTCAGTTGCTTGTCATGGGCTAGGTTCTGCCACATCACACGCACTAAGGACATTAGACCACAAGTACCGGTATGACTCAGTCATAGTCCATGTGGGTGTGAATCACCTGAGACGTACCTCCCTAGACTATATGAAGAGAGACATCATGGACCTCTCAGAATATGTGTCCCAGACTGGTATGAGCCTAGCATTGAGTAGCATGTTACCTTCTCCAAGGATAATGCCACAATACTAACAAAAGATGAATGACTTTAACAATTGGCTTAGTTTTTGGTGTCATTCCAAGGGGGTGCAATATTTGTCAGTATGGAAGGAAGATGATGACAGACAACACTGCTTTGCCAGGAATGGTCTGCACCTCTCCCCTCTAGGCTTTCAAATATTACTTAAAACATTGTCTTCCTCCATAGTGCCTTTTTTAGGCAATGCCAAACTGAAAGTACTTCTGACATAGCAAATCAAAACCCAAAAAAATCAAAAGGTATTACTGCTCAATTCTAGGAGTCTAACCAAAAATCTATACTCCCTAGAAGCTCTCTTCACCCTACAGAATGCTGATGTCTGTGTGGTGACTGAGACATGGTTTAAAGCCATGGAGAGCACACCAACAGTGCAAGGTTATAATGCCTTCCACACATTTAGGCCAGCTACTACCCAGACAGGGACTAAAGATTAAGGTGTCTCGAATTACATAAAAAATAAATATACCTCAAGGCTGGTCAAACCAGACAATGTACTTGAGCTACTTCATGTTCAAATCATCATAGGCAAAATCCACTACCACTTCCTTGCAAGCTATAGGTCTCCCTCTATGACCCAGGAAACCCATGTCATGTATTTATACTTATTGGAAACACTCACCATCCAACCCAATACCATATTTATGGGCAAATTTAATTAGCCACTATTAACTGGAAATCCTATACAACACCAATTGTCAGGCACAGAGATTCCTTGATTTAAACACAGACTCCCTGGACCAGATTGTCAATACACTAACCAGAGGTGCAACCATACTGGATCTGGTCCTCACTAATATGGGACAGTGCTGCACACCAACTAGTGTAATGTCTTCTCTGGTAAGTTCAGACCACAAAATGGTCTCCTTTAAAGCAAAAATAAAACCTGTACCCCTAGCTAAACCTGGAATATACAGGAACCACTCTAAGGCTAACTTTCTGCTATTAAGTGGTAACCTGGCAAAATGTGATTCCCCCATAAACCCTGAGAACACTGTTGCCTCTGCAGAACTGTTCACAGAAACCCTATACAAGCATATTAATAGCTGCATAGAGGCAGCTGTACCCACCAGGAAGAAGTATAGAACTAACTCAAAAAAAAAAAAAGCTTTCTGGTACAACAGAAAGAATTTTATGATATTCTGGAAGAAAAACCCTTTATATCATACAAACATGGAATTGGAGATATGATAGTTAGAGGTAGATTTATAGCTCCTAAGGTTAAAATTGGAAGGGAAAGTAGTCTTAAAGGGACCCTCCCTTGTGGATGGTGTTCCTATTGTAATTTTGTGGTTAGGCTGTTCTGAAATATTAATGAAAAAGATATATGAGACACAAAATATTTTGGATGTGACACTGAGGAGGTTGTCTATGTACTTAGCTGCCCATGTAATAAATATTATGTTGGTGAAAGTAAAAGGGAATTTAAAGTTAGAATTTTAGAACATATTAGGGACATAAAGATCTGCGGTGGTGGTGCTGCGGTAGCGTTGTCTCCTCACAGTAAGACGCTGTCTGGTTTGATTCTCAGCTAGAGCGTCTTCTGCGTGGAGACATGCGTGAATGGGCGTACCTTCGTTGAAGGTTGTGCATCAGGGCTGGCAACTCGGCACATAAAAATCAACTGCCAAATCATTAGCAGACCGGAGTTCCACTGTGGCGACCCCTAACTGGGAAAAGCCGAAAGACACAACAACAACATTAGGGACATAAAGAAATGTAAGACAGACAGCCCAGTTGCTGTACATTTTAAAGAATATCATAGTAGTAATGTGCAAGGACTTCAGGTCAGTATATTAGAACAGATTAAGGTGGATAGGTTCAGTACTTCTCTTTTGAAACTTAAACTATTACATAAAGAATCTATTTTTATATTAAAGTATGAAACTTTATTCCTTAAGGGACTTAATACAGAATGTAATTGGAGGGTTTTAATTGGGTAAATGTTTTGTAATGATATAATTACTCTACTTTATTGAATAATTAGGGGAAATTGTTTTGTATATAAAGGATGTGTGTTACTTTTTCGCCAAAGCTCTAATACTTTTTATCTGAATAAAATACTGCTATTTAGAAAACTGCTTGGTGGCTTCCTGGTAGTGTGTGATCTGTTGTTGCTGCACCCTGGTGGAATCACAAACTTAATAGGCTGTATAACAGAAGGAAGAAAATCATGTCATAAATTAGGAGGTGCAGTACCCAGCAGGATAAAAGCACTCTCATCAAACTAAACAAACAACGCAGAGGACAAATAATGTCTACCAAAGCCAAATTTGAGGTAAATTTGACATCCCAGGGCAAGGACAACCACAAGGCATTTTTTTAGCTATGCCCACAACCTCAAATGTAATACACAGTTGCGTGCATAGCTCATTGTAAATGGAGCAGCCTGTACTGAGCCAGAAGATATAAAAAAAACCTACTGACCACCAAATTCAGCTCCAACTTTACCCCTTTCTCTCACTCAACCTTCCCTCAGGAAATACCATCAAATATAACTCCCACTGCTATCACTAGGGAACAGGTCCTTAATGCTTTTTCTAAGGCTAAGAACACTGCATCAATGGGCCCAGACAATATCTCAGGATACCTTCTAAATAGCATGAAACATGACCTATCAGGCCCTCTGGAATTGCTATTTAACTGTAGCCTACACACAGGCCTTATGCCTCATGAATGGAGAACAGCAATAGTCATCCTTCTGCACAACATGGACCACTTACAGATCCTGAAAACTGCAGACCCATATGTCTCGCTAGTCTTATATGCAAAGCCATGGAAAGAATTATCATGGAAATGATCAATAATGATATAGTAAACCTCCAGACACTGGACCCAGCCCAGTTTGGTTTTATCAAGAGCAGGTCATGCCAACTCAACCTGGTGGACTTCTTCGAGAAAGTCACCAAAGCAACGGATGAGGACAAAATGGTTCACACTGCCTACCTTGACCTGGCCAAGGCATTTCACATAATACCAAACTCCGGCATTGTTGACAAGTTCAGCAGGTTAGGTACAGACCCATGTGTAACCCAGTGGTAGCCAACTGGCTCACAGACAGGACCTAGGAAGTTAAAATTAGGGAGACCACATCTACAAAGAGGTTAGACACAAGTGGAGTCTGTCAGGGGTCAGTCCTTGCACCACTTCTTTTTGGCATTTATTTCTCTGAAGTCCAATGTCAATGGTTTCTGCCTGACTAAATTTGCAGATGATTGCAAATTAGGAGCTGTCATTGAATTTTACACTGACACAAATATTCTCCAAGAAGGGCTGAGACAGACAAACAACTGCTGTCAGAGCCATGGACTAAAACTAAATGCCAAAAAATGCATAATAGTATCCTTCATGAAGTCATCAACCCCTTGTAACTATCACATTGACAACACAACCCTTAGAGCTGACTTAGTGGTCAGAGACTTGGAGACACACATAGATAGTTATCTAGCCTTTGACCATCACATGTCTACAGTAGTGAGGAAATAATTCTATGTTGTGCAATTTAATACAAAGGTATGGCATCCAGGTCCAAGGAAGTCATTGTTCTGCTGTATTCTTCATTCATCAGACCTATCATTGAGTATAATGTCTGCTTTGGTATGTACCTAACCGGGTATATCCAACAAATGGAATGTTCAAAGGTTCCTCATTAAAAGAATGCAGGGCATAAGTAAAATGCCCTGTACGGACTACCCCAAGGCCCTATCCCTGTATTTTGTCTCCTACAGGCTGTTGAGGAAAGATCTATGCCTGGCATATAGAGCATTGTCAGACCCCACTCTGATGGACCTCCTGCATATCAGCAAAACAAACAACACCAAAATTACCTGTTCTAAAGACTTAAACCTTGCCTGTGATATAAATAGGAACTGCTGGATGTATCCCAGGGACTACCCCATCTATGGAACAGGCTCCCCATCCATGTGAAGCAGAGTTCCTCCCTAAATCAATTCAACTGTAACTTGGACAATTGGATAGGGGAACAGGAAATTCATCCCTGGCTTGACACCTATGTCTCTAATGGACACAGGCAACCTGTAAATGGTTCATCTCCCAGGCCCCCGATTGTAAATATTTCACCTTCCAAACCCCTGCTTACACTTATCAAGGGTACCAGAACTTGTGAGAGATTTGGGATGCATGGCTAGGCTTAAAAAGGCCCTAGTGGTTGTTAGCCTTGTAAACACCTATGAACCTATGTATATGTATATATATATATATATATATATATATATATATATATATATATATATATATATATATATATATATATATATATATATATATATATGTGTGTGTGTGTGTGTGTGTGTGGTGGGGTAATCAGCCACCAGTTAAAGGAACCACTTCTCAAATAAGTAGCACTGTTTTTAGGATATGAATTTGATTTGAAAGAATACTAGGTATTTAAATCCAGGCAAAGTCTGCATGTATATAAAAACCAAAAAAATGGGTGCACAAACTGTTTTTTTATATGACTATCTGCCTTTTTTAATTTCTCCAAATCCCTTGGGTTTCTAATACCATGACAGGAATGGACTCCCTTCCTAAGTCAAAGCATGACTAAATATCATGAAGTTGATGTCAGCCAAAAGTGCTCTTTGCAGCACCTGCAATGTGCCCAGTAATAACTCCATCTGCAATTCATACAGGGTTACATGGATTGGAAACATATCTAAATTGATTGTAAATTATTTTTTATAAGACCCGTTGCTCCTGCTACTATTGGAACTGTCTGGGTATCTTTCTTCCACATTGTTCTCATTTCTGCCTGCAGATCCTGGTATTTTATGACTTTGTGTCTGTCTCTCTCTCTATATGCAAGATGCTGTTGTCACTCGGTGTGGCAATTTCATTGATCAATTCCTGTTTTGTCTCCTTTTCTTGGACCATTATATCTGGTTTTCTAGCAACTATCTCTTGAACTCTTGGTAATGGGCGATCCCATGAGATATAAACGTCATCATTTTCTATGACGCTTTGTGGCTCATGTTTCCAGTGTTTTTCAGCCACTTCGATATCATAATGTTTGCCCAATCCCCAGTGTAACAGTCTTGCCACATTATTATGCCTTTCAGTATACAGTCCTTCTGCCATTAGTGTGTCGCAACCCACAATGAAGTGTGTGACTGTTTACAAAACCTACATTTGTCTGTTTCTCCCACATGTTCAATAGACTTTGTAAACCAGCGTGTATGTAGCCCACTATCTTAGGCTGCCAATATTAACCTTTCATTTCTTGATTTGAATTCGCCTCTCCTTAACCATTCCAGCATTCGTTCTTGATCAACATGAGGCTCTTCCAGACATTTTCTATACTTGCAACTATATTCATGTTTTTTCCACATTTTTTGTTTTCTAATCTGGTCCTTCACCTAACATTTTCTTTTGTTTTTGGCACATTCAGTTGCTGCTTGGTTTTTATCTACTTCTGGTTTGATTTCCATTCCTGCTTGATGCCGATATGCTACTGCTAAAATAAACAGATAAGTCATCTTAGATTTATTCTCCTCATGTTTCAAAACTTTCACTACATTTGGATCTTGTGAGGTCAGTAGATATGTGTGGAGTCCCACGATTGCAGATCTATGCATGTAATCAATTTCAAGGAGGCCCATCCCTCCTTTGGAATGGGGAATATATATAATCTTGGTATACACTGTTTTTTATAAATCATTTGGTGAGCATGAAGCATCCTTCTTGTTTTAATATCTAATGTAGTCAACACTTTTTGGGGCAAGTCAACCACTCCAAAACTGTACGTTAGGACAGGAAGAGCAAACTGATTTATAGCTTGGATCTTGTTCGTAGATGTCAGTGCTGCTCTCAGGATTAATTTAAGTCTTCTGAAGTATTCTTTACTGAGTTTTATTCGCATTTGTTCATGTTTTATTGCTGATCCTTCATCAAGTCCCAAGTATTTATACACTCAATCTTGCTCAAGTTCTTTTATATCACATTCCTGTCCCAAACTGATGCTTTCCTGGTGCTGCAGTTTTCTTGATTTAAAGGTTGCTTTTGCAAATTTATCAAGGCGAAATGACATTCTAATATCATCTGAAAAGGTTTTGACAACCTGCAGCTGTGCTTTCAGTTCCTCATCTGATGAGCTATACAGTTTTAAATCATCAACAAAGAGAAGATGAGAAGTCATTAGACTTTGTTGTTTTCTAGGAGCCAAATTGTAGCCATGGCCTAAGCTGTTAAGTAAACAGCTTAATGGGTTAATGGCAAGGCAGAATAACAAGGGTGACAGAGAGTCGCCCTGGAATATCCCCTTTGAATTTTTATCCTTGGGATAATAATCTGTCCTTTATCATGGCTTAGTTGCAAAGTGATCTGCCACTGTTTCACAGTTACTGTAATGTAATCAATCAGTGTAGGGTGTATCTTATACATTTTTAAGCAGTCTTTTATCCATGAATGCGGGATACTATCAAATGCTTGTTTGTAGTCAATCCATGCCATACTTAGATTCTTCCCCTTTTTACAGTTATCCACTATAACTTTAACAACAAATAATCCTTTGTTCCATATGACTTTCTTTTATTGCCCTTTTGTTCTACTGCCATAATTGAGTTTTCTTCTAAATGACTATAAACTCTGTTGGCGTCAATTCCTGTCAGAAGGCAAGTTATGGGTCTATAATTTTGAGGGTAGCTTGCAGGGTCACTCTTAAGTAAGAGCATTCTTTTGCCTGTTGTTAGCCAGTGTGGTTTGTTTGGGGTGTGCATATAAATAGTTCTTACTCATGACTAAGCCCTCGTGCAGAGAGGTTAATACTTTTAACATAAAGTTAGGTACTGCATCTGGGCCTGGGGGTTTCCAGTTAGAAGCTTTTCTTAACTACCCCAAACTACTCCATCATCAGGAAAGACAGGCCTCTCAAAAAGGGTGGTGGGGTGGCCCTCATATATTCATCCACCCTAGCAGTCACTCCCTACAATAAACCTACTCCACACTTTAACAATGCTGAACTTCTCCTTACTCTACTACAAATCAATAATCACAAACACATCTGTCTAGCATCCCTTTATATACCCCCAGGGGACAACATCTCCACACTTGAACATATCCTCTCTTGGATTTCTAATAACATTACCAACTAAACCATAATCATGGGAGATGTAAACATCAACTGGGCCTGCATCCAATCTCCAACAAACTCCTCAAATATTAACCTATACAATTTCTCTCAACTAATCAATTCTGTAACTCGCCCTGCAAAAAACCTCTCCAGTGGAAGTATACTGGATTGGATCCTTGTCTCCCACCCTCACTATTTCTCCAACAGTGGCACCCTTCCAGACTCCCTTAGTGATCACTCACCCATCTTCACCAACCGACTTCCCACTGTTCTTCAACAAACCCACAACTATATAACTATCCGTGACCGAAAACATTTCAACCCAACTATCTTTGTAAACTCCTTAAAAGCAATTAACTGGAACTGTCTAAAAACCCTTCCTCTAGACATAGCAGTGACACACTTTAATACAACTTTCTTGACATTACTTGACTCTCAAGCTCCCCTAAGGACAAAGAGAATAAAGACAAAATCAGCCCCTTGGCTCTCTAAACACACTCTTGCTACCATGAGACATAGAGATAAAGTCTGGACACGCTACCAGAAGCTTAAAACAAGTCTACTCCTTAATGAATATAAAATGCTTCGAAATAAAGTAAAGAAACTCATCACCTCTGATCGACGAAACTATTTTTCTACACTCCAAAACCAAAATAAAAACAACCCTCAGAAACTCTGGAAAGGGATCTCCACCCTCCTTCATCCTAGTACACCAGATACTCCCACCCCTGATTCAAATGCCTCTGAACTAGATCTGGCCACCCAATTTAACTCATTTTTTATTGATTCAATTGCAAAACTGACCTCTTCATTCTCCAACTCCACTATGCTCTCTAACACCCCCACCCCCCCACTCACACTCTATCCTTCGCCACTTCTACTTCCTGTTCCCCATCTTCTAACTCCTCTACCACTTCTACTACCCAACCTTTACTCCAAGCACCTCCACCCTCCAACTCTCCCTCCCCAAACTCCACTTTCCTCTCATTCAATCCCATGTCTACATCCTCTATAAAGAAACTGCTTATGAAATTGAAACAATGTACCAACGCCCCTGACAATATACCTTCCTACTTTCTTAGTATAGCTGCTGATACACTTGCATATCCCATCAGCATCCTAATTAACCGTTCCCTAAAAGAATGCACAGTTCCCCAAATCTGGAAACAAGCATACATTATTCCTCTCCACAAAGGGGGCAACAATAACAATGTCAACAACTTCCGTCCCATAGCCATCCTGTCCCCCATTTCCAAAATCCGAGAAAAATGTGTCCACCTTCAACTCCTCCCTCATCTTCTAGAAAATCATCTTATAACTCCTACACAGCACGGCTTTAGACCTAACCACAGTACAATGACAGCCCTCCTCTCCTTCCTTGAAACAGTAAATAGAGCTCGTGATTCTGGCCTAATTGTCTCTACCTTATTACTAGACCTCTTCGATAACATCTCACATAGCCTGCTCATAACTAAACTCTCAGAACTTAACCTTTCTTCCTCTTCCCTGCAATGGTTCTCTAGTTACCTAGCCAACCGGAAGCAAGCAGTAAAATGGAAAAAAACTACCTCCTCATTCCTTAGTACCCCCACAGGTGTTCCACAAGGCTCCATTCTAGGTCCTGTTCTTTTCAACATATTTATAAATGACTTCCACAAATCAATCCCATTCTCAAACATCATCCAATATGCAGATGATTCAACAATCATCTGCTCAGCCACCTCTATCTCTACACTTCAAAAACTAACTCAAGATGCCTTTTCTATAACAGAACAATGGATGTTAAAAAATCACCTAGCTCTTAACGCCTCCAAGACCAAGCTAATGATTTTTACTCCTTCTAAAGCTACTCCTCTCAATATGAATACATTTTCAATCACTAGCCAATATAACTCTTCCCCAGAATTGGTGTCAGAGACCAAGCTACTTGGGGTACAAATTGACAACCAACTTAAATTTACCTCTCACCTACAAAAAATATCAAAAAAACCCACCAAAAACTTGGTATGCTTTATAGACAAAATGCCTACCTTACCTCTGCTACCAAAATAACACTCGCTTCATCCTTCCTTATCCCCTCCCTCCTCTATGGTGCCCCACTCCTAACTAATCTTCAATCCTCTCTCAAAAAACAACTTTCCTCTTGTTACAACAAAATTGCAAAATTCGCCACCAGCCACAAATCTTCCACCCACCACTGTTTTTCCCTCCAGAAACTAAAATGGCTAGAACTTCCCAATCAACTCACTTACACTCAGCTAACTCTAGCCCACAAGCTTATTCTCAACCCCCCCCTCTGTCCTTCCCTTTCTTCTGCATTTAATATGCATCTACCCAATAGAGTATTAAGATCAAACAATCAAAACCTACTCAAAGTCCATAAACCTACATATCCCCCAGGCAAAAACCTTCTATCTTTCAACCTAGCTCGCATCTGGAACTCCTTTCCTTCACTCATCCGCACCACCTCTAATCACTCTGCTTTCAAAAAATCTCTCTATACACACCTAGCATCTCAGTGGGAATGCTCCTGCTCCCACCCTACATAACCTACTCTTCTCCTTCTCTCATCCCTCTGTTCTCTGCTTCATCTTAATATACCCAAAATTCTATAGAAATTATTAGATAAGTCCAATAATTCTCTTCTTCCACCACTTCATCATGTCACTGAATCTCCTCTAACATTCTAGTGACTAAGTTTTCCTAACTACTCTGTATAAATGGATATTTCTGTACGAAATAATAATTATTACGTTTTTCTGCACAATGTATTTAGCTGTACATTTTTTTTTGCTTTTTTTACCTTATTGTTAAACTTTGAATGTATGTGTGAATATATGTTTGTAAGTATGTAAAATGTATTTTTGGAGCTTTTCTCCCCAGGACTCCATTGAAAATGGGTTCCGTGAGGCCCAATGGACTATCCTGGTAAACCAACTGCAATAAATAAATAAATAAATAAATAAATAAATAAATAAATAAACTTTGTTTCAATCTCTCTGGCTGTTACTTCATCCCATTTCATATCCTGTACCTTTAAACTCCTTATTCTTTCTTTTACTTCTTCTATCCATTTAGCATCTTTGTTATGTTCCACAGGATCTTCACATATACTTCTCCAAAATGTATCTACTTCCTCTTTTTTTGGCAGTCTTTCAATTCCTTTTACCTTATTTCCCAATTCTCTATAAAACTTTTTTGGTTCATCAATAAATTGCTTATTTTGTACTTTCCCTTATATTTATCTGTGCATCTCCTAAGTTTTTCCACCTGTGCTGAAATTTTTAATTTGTTATTTGCGATAGTACAGCAACGATCCTGGTCTGGTCTAATACTCTGCATTGATTTAATCACATCTATCTTTCTTAGTATTTTTGTTGATCTATTCCCTCTTCTATAATCTTCGAACAGTGACACTTCTTATCTTAATTGCTTTATAGCTTTCTCTATTCGATACTTCCATGATGGTATTCAATTTCTCCCCTTCCTTTCCCTCACTACTCTGTGATCTTGTGGTAGAGCTTTATCAGTTATTAATTTAGCAGCACAGTACTATATCCTGTTTACTTCTGTTATATCACATGGATCTCTATGGACAGTCCTAATTACTGCATTAATATGTTTTATCAGACTTCTGACTTTTGGGGTTTTATTGACCTTCTGCAGTCTATTTCTCTCATTGATCTTAATATATCTATCCATGTCCATTAAATCAAGCAACTCTTCTCTTAGCTCATTTTCTTCCAAACTGAGGGCACATCCCTTGTTTTCTGTTTCCTGTAGGCATTCTATACAAAGTTCTAAAGCATTTTTGTGGCACATTCTCTTCAATTTCATCCTGTGTCATCTGTTGCTCTGTCATACAGGAACTCACTGGCCTATCAATCCTCAACAGTGACTGCATCAGAGTTTCCACAGTTTCCTGTTCCTTTCCTTGCTGTCTAGCTTCAAGTGAACATTTATACTGGTTTCCTGTAGAAGGCTCCAAAATATCCTGATGTGGCACCTGACCTGTTGCTTCCCATTCCACTGGTTTCCCCTTAATTTGGATATCCACTGCTCTATCCTTTTGTGGTGCTTTCTGCATTCAATTTTCTACACTGAATCCTTCTCTTTGCAGCTGCTCCATAATCTTTGACTTCTCCATTGCTAATCTCTTTTTCCGCTTTTCCTATTAGTCTTCTTATTTTTTGTATTGTAAAGTTTTCCACTTCCAGATTCCCTTGGCTATATTTCTCTTCAAATATCTTTGGTGCTGCCCTTTTTGTATTAGTTAATTTTACTTTCTCCTTTGCATAAATATTACACCATATTAAATCTGTTTTCCTTTCCCCTGTCCATATTCCTTCTTCACATTCTCCTGATCTTGCTTTTCCTTATTCTGGGGACTCAATCCATCATGATGTGATGTAGTTTGTGTTAGACCTTCTACATTAAATCCTTCACTTTGCAGGCACTCCATAACTTCAGCTTCTATTTCTTTAACTTCTGCTTTACTAATCTTCTTTTCCACATTACATCTTTATAATATTATTTTTTTATTGTGAAATGTTCCATATCTGGATGCCTTTGCTTGTATTTCTCTTCAAATATCTTTGCCACTACCTTCTCTATATTAGTTAACTTGGCTTTCTCCTTTGCATAAATATTGCACTATATCAAATCTCTCTTTCTTTCCCATGTCCATATTTCTTTTATATTTTTAAAATATCTCTGGGTTTTGCTGTTTATATTTTTGCACTTCCTCAGATGCTTCTTTTTTCCAAACAGATCAAAATTTCTTGATCTATATACTGTTTTTCAAAAATCTGTTGTATTAATGAACGTAAATTTTTATTTCAAGCTTCTGACAGTTTTTCCTGCGGAAGTATTTTTCTTTCCCATAATTTCTTTCTTAATTGTTTTGTATATCTTGTCTCTGGAAATTCTGGGCTTTTTACATAATAGTAACAATACATAGTTTCTTTCTCATCCTCAATAGTCCACTCTTATCATCTTTATGGCTCTTCTTTGGCCAATCAATTTTTTGTTATTTCTGTGGACTACTACATTCTTCTACAGCAAGGGGGCCATCCTCCCCCTGGGTCAGGCCTGGCCTGTCCCCATTGTAGGAATGTTTCCATATTTTGAGGATTCTACTACACTGTCATTTTTTCCAGTCCTGGCATCAGTGCACCTACCAGGATTGGGCACTTTTTTTATCCTGGGTCTTGTGCACCCAGTTTTTTTTTTGTTTGTTTTTTACTTACTTCTGTCCATGATATATGCTATATAAATACAGTCTATGTATCAGTGTCGCCTTGGTGAGATTTTGTGAAAAACAGGGTGCACCTCATGAAGGTACTCACCAAGACTTGAGGATGAATTAAATTTCAGCACTACTACTCTCCTTTTCTTGCTGACTTTTCATCTCTCCATTAGAACCCCTATTTGCCAATGTGAAGCATTCTATGTTGGCCAAGCATCTAGGTCTTTTAAAAATAGGATTGCTGTACATTTAAGAGATATCAATTGCCAATGTCCAGAAGTGCACTGTATTAACATAAATTGCTACATCCTTCTGCACATTTCGTTTTTGTTGGAGTAGAATGCATCATGGGTAAGGGTTTTACTAATTCCTATAAACATAAGCTGTTAGATCGTAAAGAAAGAATGTAGATAATGAACCTTGGGGCAATGTATAGGCCAGGGTTAAATGAGCACTGGTTCTATAAAAGAATGTATATGTATTTATATTATGGTTTACATGTAGGTATTATATATATATATATATATATATATATATATATATATATATATATATATATATTTATTTATTTACATTTGTTGACCGGGAATGGTCGACTGGATGCAGGTCGATTTTCAGCAGAGGCCCGGGGAGAAAAGCTCCACAAATTAAAATATTACAGACATAGTTACAGATGAAAAATCCTAGCAATTAAAATATTACAAAAATAGTTACAGATGAAGAACATAGTACATTCAGTAGATAACTAGCGTCTGTTCTATCCACAAAGTCATAGCAGATATTAACAATTGTTACAATAAGAAGTTACTGCCATATAATAAGTAGATAGACATGGAAGTGTCAGAGCTTGCTATAATCAAAGGTAGTTTGTGGGATGGAAGAAAGGTACAGGGTAGATGGAGTGGGAAAAGTTAGAGGGGAAAGTTACAAGGGCATAGCCAGCATGTTTTTAGGTGTGCTTTAAGTAAAGCTTTGAAGTGCGTGCATGATGGTAGAGAGGTTATTGTGGTGGTGGGGGGGTCCATAATTTGGCTATAGCACTGGAGAATAGTGCTTCACCAGCAGTGTTATTGCCTCTAGTAACCTGTAATTGATTTTTGTTGCTGGATCGTAGTGGTCTGGTGGTGAGATAGGGTTGGAGTAGATACTGGAGGGATGGGACCTTTAGAGGATGGTTAACCAGTTTGTGGGCGAGTGCGAGTTGATGCCATTGAAGGAGGTGAGGGAGTTCTAGCCAGCCTAGTTCAGTAAGTGAGAGACAGTGGTGACTGTGGTAGGATGCCCTGGTAGCGAATTTTGCGATTTTGTTGTAGCAGGTCTCAAGTTTATTTAGATCGCATTGCCTTAGGTTGGTATATATTGGAGAGGCATAAAGTAGGGTGGAGATAGGGTGCGAATTTGCAACTGAAATCCTAGCTGCTTTGGTGAGGAGTTGCTTATTTCTGTATAAGGCTCCTAGTTTTTGGTGGACTTTGTTTATGGTCATGGATATGTGAATGTCAAATTTGAGATTGTTGTCTATTTCAACTCCTAGCAATTTGGTGTGATCTGTTGGGTGGATAGTGGTGTTGTCTTTTGCTGTGATGTTAAAATGAGAGTTGTTTTGAGTATGTTTGGTGGGTTCAAAGATGAGGAGTTTAGTTTTGTTTGGGTTGAGTATTAACTGGGCATCGGATAGCCAAGTTTCAACAGAGGAAAAGGCACCCTGTGTGACCTTTTGCCATTTGGCTAGGGACTGAGCTGAGCAGATGATGGTTGAGTCATCTGCATATTGTATAAGTATGCCATGTTTGGTGGCTGAGGCTAGATTATTGGTGAAAATAGAGAAGAGTAGGGGTCCAAGGATGGATCCTTGGGGAACACCAATAGAGACAGGTAGTTGGATTGCTGGCAGCCAGACAGGTAACTTTGAAACCAGTTGGTGACTGATTGAGAAAAGCATAGGTTATTGAGTACAGAGAGGAGTAGTTTGTGGGGAACCATGTCAAATGCTTTAGATAGGTCTAGGAAAGTAGCAGAGGAGAGATGGCCATTGTTTTTATGGTGAAGTATAGTGTTAGTAAAAGAGAGTAAGGCAGTGGTGGTGCTATGGTTTGGTCGGAAACTATGTTGAGTATTAGAAAGGAGGTTGTTAGTAAGGAGGTAGTCTGAGATTTGAGAGTGAATGCATCTCTCTAGTATTTTGGAGAGTGGAGATAGAATCGCTATGGGGTGGTATTTGGTTAGTTCTGTGGAGGGGACACCTTTGTGAAGGGGAATGATGTGCGATATTTTCCATAGTGTAAGGACGTAGCATTCTGACAGAGATCGGTTAATCAAGATGGATACCGGGTAGGCTAGGGGGTCAGCTGCAATTTGTAGGAATTCACTTGGGAGGTTGTCTACTGCTAATTTTGTGGGTTTAAGTGTAGTTAAGAGTTTTCTTATGTTGGAGGTAGGAATGGGAGAAAATGAGAAGAGTGTGGGGAGATTACTGGGTGAAGGTGTGGGGTGTAGGGGAGGGGGGTTGTGTTGTCTATCTAGTGATAGTACGGTTTGTGTGAAATGTGTGTTGAATGAGGTAGCAATATTTTCTGAGGAGTGAGAAATGTTAGGTGTAGGGGTATTGATTTTACCTGGGTGGAGGATGGAGTTTATGGAGGTCCAGAATTGTTTGGGGTTATGTTGGGAGGAGTTGAGGGCAGACTGGTAGTATTGGATTTTGTCCTTCTTTATTAGCGTTTTGACTCTATTGCGTAGTTCTAGGAATTTCTGTCTAGCTGAGCGGGTTTTGGGTTTGAGCCAGTGTTCCCAGGCTTTATCTCGGTTTTTCATTTCTGATCTAGTGGTTTTCTGTAGCCATGGGGAGGGTTGGGCTTTGGTTCTGGTAAGTCTTATGGGGGCATGGTTATTTAGGATGCTTAGGAAGGTAGTGTTGAAAAATTGGACTGCGTCATCTAGGCTGAGGTAATTTAGAGGGTACGAGTTACATTCTTTGAGGATGAGATGAATGTGATTGGGTTAAAGTGTAGTTTTTTACGTATTTGATGGTAGATGACAGATTTAACTTGGTATAGGTGTTTTTTTGAGTAGGATTGTTGGGGAATGATCACTGAGGCTATCTGATAGGCAGCCTGCTATATAGGACTGGGGAATCTTGCTGACTAGTATCCAATCCAGGGTAGTGTGCTTGTTGGAGATTTTATTTATTCTGGTTGGTGACTGGACTAGTTGGGTGAAGCCATGAACATTTAGATGCTGGGTTGGATGGTTGCCACAACAGGATTGCCAATCAATACTGAAGTCACCTAAAATTATGGTCTCTTGAGGGAGATGGTGAGTAGTCCAGCTGAGGAGGTTTTCTAGTGGAGGGATATTTTGGCCAGGTGGGAAGTAGCACCCTATTATGTGATGGTTTTATTTTGGTTTATTTTCAGGTTGGTATATATTATTTCTTCATTGGCAATTTGGGGAGCTGATGAGTTTAGAATCTGGATGTTTAGATGCTTTTTAAATATTATAGCTATACCACCTCCTTTCTTGTTTAGTCGGTCTAGTCTTAGTATGTTGTAACCATTAGGGAGGATTTGCTCACTGGTAATGTGAGGTTTTAGCCAGGTTTCTGTCCGGATGATTATATCTGGGGAGTATAAGTCTATAGTGGCATGGAGTTCACGGACTTTGTTGGCTATACTTCTGACATTTAGGCTTAGCAGAAGGAGGTCATTTGGTTTTCTACTGGCTGGAATTTGGGAGATGTGGTTGTTAGTCTGATTATTAGAAGTGGGGTTGGAGATAGAAGGGCCAGGGTTGGGGTGGATGTTTCCACTGAGGGCAAGTTTTGATATGCATGAGGTTATTAGTTTTATCAGTTTGTGAAAGATTTTTCATTTTAGGGAAACTTTATGATTGGGTGCAGTCGGTAACAGATGTGATGGGAGGGTTATTTTGTTAACTTGTAGGGATGCATTTAGTTTTAGTATTTTAGTTGATAGAATTTGTGGGAGATGTATAGGGATGGTTCTTGAGCTGGTGGGAGAGGAGCAGATTGAGGGTGAGTCATGCGTGATGGAGTGAATAGTTGTACAGTGGAAGTGGTTGAGTGGGGGTATAATGGAGTTTTGGTAAGATGTAAGATATGCAAAGAGAGGGTATGCAAAGAGTATAAGTATGGCATGCTTATTCATGTTAGCAGAAGAGGAGGGGTAGTAATGGGAAGATGTTGGATTTAGAGTTGGGAGTAGTGTTGTGGTTGGTGGCAAATATGATGGGAGGGGTTTGTTCTAATAAAAGTAGGACCACCAGGGGTGGGTGGGAATTGGGGGCTGGTTTGGGAGCGAAGCAGGCAGAGACCTGTTAGCTGCTCTTAGGAGGGGCTGTGGGCTGGAAAACAATCAGATAACAGAGAATACAGGCCTTTATATAACTTCTGTCCTATGCATTCCTAGTGGGGGAGGAGGGTAGGGACTAATTGCAGGAGGAATCCTGTGGGAGTGATTGACAGGTCTCTCAACCAGATTCTGGAAGATGGGCAATTCAAACAAAAACAAACAATCGATTGACTCAAACTGTAGGTAAGTGATATGGAGAGTGTACCAAGAGAATAGATGAACTGCAGTTAAGTAAATGTCAGTACAGTTCAAGGGGGGAACTAAACTAGCAAAATTAATTATTTCTGGTGTTACTAATTCTGGGATAGTGCAGTTTAGTTTGGAAGTGGATAGCTATTGCCACACAAAAATAGTCTAATATTGACTGGACAGATGAAACTGGGGAAAAAAGCACAGTTGGATATAAAAGCCATAGATAATTTAAAATTATAAAATATATGTAGATTTTTCTTACATATGTTGGAAAATCTGTGGTTAAGAAATATCTGCTAGGTTTAGAAATAATGTTATATCTATATGTATATTCTAGTTATAGAACTATTTTTAATATCACGCTCTGTATTTGTTTAGATAGGAATTTTTATTACCCCCAAATAGGGGCATGTCTCCATAAATGATGTCTATTTAAATATATAAGGAAGTGCATCCACTGATGATGCTATTGCAAAACCGGTCTGTGGTTGTTACGTTTGCTGGGGGCTGCTTGATCATTGTATGTATCATTGTATTGCTGAAGATTTAAGGCATTAAAAACAGTGTTTCTGTTTACTGAGTGCTGGAGTGTTTTGTTCTTTAAAAAAAAAAAAAAAAAAAAAAAAATATATATATATATATATATATATATATATATATATATATATATATATATATATAAAATCAGGCAATTTGTGCAACAAACCATTAGCTTCAGCACTTTTCTACTGACAAGTTTTGATCAGAATTACTTGTGATGGGTAGCAAAGCAAAACTTAGTTACAAACTACAGTGCTAATTCAGCTCTGTTGGTGTACAAGGATAAAGCCCTGACTTTGACCCAGGTGACCTGAGTCTGAATGCCATATTGAGCACCTGTTGGAGTTAGCATGGAGGAGGACAGTAATGAGGAGGAGCTGGCTCACCTTTTTTCAGGGAGGGGAAGTGGGTGCAAATGCCCAGGTGCACTCTTTGAGGGAGAACTTCCGGCGGAGAATGGGGTCATCAGGAGGTGTTGTCTGCAAGGGGGCAAGGTTTTGGCTGTGTCACATAGGGAGATGTAAACAATACATGATGCGCCTAATGTACGCTTACCTCAGGCTCTTACAGATGTGTGAGGATGTTAAGACATGCACCAAAAATGTGATTGAATCTCCTACCACACGGATGACAACTCCCAGTCCTGGTCTATGTAGTTCTCATCCTGGGGAACAAATGGGTTCATTTGTCGGGGCCTGGGGGAATGAGCTAAATGGTCAAGTGAAGGGGTTAGGCCAAAAACAAACATACTTCAGGATCAGTCTTATGGAGGGGTTCACGATGTGCAGTACTATCAGCCATTCATGCATTTAGGGTATTTTTTCTGTCCTTTTGCTTTCATATCTGACAGTATGAAAACTTATTTCTCTGCATTATTTACAACCGGATTTATCCTTCATAGGGTTTATAGGTTCTTACTAAGCTTATGGCAAAAAGAGACCATCAGGAAGCTCAGACATATCACTCAGTTCTTTTATGTCACAGAAATATGCACCTAAGAGATGGGGACCCAGGACAGAGACTTGTGGGACACCACTTGTGACATTTTACTGTCTAGAGCAAGTACCCTCGACCTTAATGGTATGGGTTCTGCCACATAGCCAATTACCAATCTGTTAAACTATGTATGGGTTAATATTGAGCTGGAAAAGCTTGTCAATAATCCCACTGTGGAGGATAGTGCCAAAGGCCTTGGCAAGATCTACATGAACAGTGTGTATAGCATAGCCCTTATCCATGGCCTCAGTAACCCTTTCAAAGAACATACCAAGAATACATAGGCACGATCTGACTTTTAAAAAGCTGAACTGATTTGTATGCAGGGATATAAGGTCACCTATATCATTGTTTATTTGTTCAGTTCTAATACATTCCAATGTAAAATAATGCTAGTGAGACTAATAGAAATGTAATTCCCATGGTCAGAAGAGGGACTACGTTCATGCAAGGGCACCACAACTGCCATTCTTCACACCTCAGGAAAATAACCAGTGTGGTGACTGAGGTTGAAGAACTAATAGAGAGGTTTTGCTAAGTGGAACATTACACTTCTCAGTAGATATCCATGGATACTGTTAGGGTCCATGTAAGTAGTGTTTTTAATTTTGGAAATTGCCAAAAGGACTCACGGGGGGGTATAGTATGAAGAGGAATGGAGGAAAGAGAGGGTAGGGTAGGTAGAGTGAAGCTGGAAGAGAATTTGTCTGCAAGAATATTAACAATATCCTTGGGGTCAGATAACGATGTACCATTTGAGGTAAGTTCAGTACAGAATTATAGGTTGCTTCTAATCTACCTAATATAGCTGAAAAAACCTCTTTTGAATTCATTGCAATCCTAAGTTCATTGTTGGCCTCACATTTCCTAATATAAGGTTTGACAAATTTGCCAGTTTTTAAATACTTTTTATTATGAAGAAGTGGATATCTTTTAAATATTTATTTATTTATTTAACATTTGTTTACCAGGAAAGTCTGACTGGACACAGGTAATTTTTCACGCAGAGGCCCGGGGAGAAAAGCTCTATGAGTAACAGTAAATTTTCATGCATACATTACAATAATCAATAAAGTATAAAGTAAACAAAATGTAGTATACATAAGAACATACAAATTTGTTACATCTTGACAACAAAACATAAGCTTTGAACATAGCCATGGTGGTCAGGAATATTTATCTTTTTATTATAGAGTTTGTTGTTGTGGTCAGAAGACTGACTTTTCAGAAAGTCGAACTTCATATGGTGAAGACCATATGATTGAATTTTTGGAAAAAGTTTAACAAGACAAAACAACAAAAAGCTGTGCCCCCCAACCCCCTGCATATTATATATGCCAACTCAGAGATTGCAATACAGTGTGGAAAAGGGTAAATTCCTCAGTCCTCATTGTATCTTGATCTCCATACAAAAGCTCTGATGTTTTGGAAAGTCAATCATATGGTCTCAACCATATGAACTTTGACTTTCTGACAAGTCGATGTTCTGAAGGGGACCCAGTTCCATCATACGGGTTTAGTTATAAACTTGCCTTTATGCTTCTGTTGGATTCATACAGATGCTTCATTATATCTACCCAAGAGGGAGTAAAGTTCAGAGCAGTAGGCAGCAGCCTCGGTTACAAGATTTGTTGAGGAGTGATAATGTTTGTGATTGTCATTGAGATCAGTAAATAGTAAATAACTGGTACTGGCATAATCCCTGAATACAGACGAGGTATCAAGGCCTTAAAGCAGCCTTTCATAGAGATGGTTAGATTTGACTGGGGGTCAAGGAGGTAGGTGCAGCTGGGATTAATATTTGTGAGGACAAGATCAAGAAGACTGACACCTCTCATGGTTAGGGGGACAAGTTGATCAAGTGCACTGGCATTTACAAAGTCCAGAAATCTCTGGGCAGACATTATTGGTAGTAGATGTTGGCCAGTTTATGTATGGATAGGCAAAGCTACCCATAAAAATGTATTTGGTTTGACTGCTAGCTTTTAAGACTGGTTAAAGTATTCTGCATGCTCAGAAGAAGTCATAGATGGGGATCTATAATTGGCTATAATGTGGTATTTAATTCTATTGAGTGTAACTAGGATTTTATCCAGTTCCAGATTTGTATCATGTGAAATCTGGTGAGAAGTAGTACAATTATGAAAAAAATATAGATGCTTCACCACAGTTTCCTGCTGGATCTAAATGCATAATAGGCATTGCACCCTGTGATGCAGGGAATACTCTCACTGCAAATTCACCTTGGGGGAGGCACCCATGTCCCTCATGGACAAGGGTAGTTGGTGTTTATCATAGACTCGCTCTGAGAATTATGTCCATCTAACCACAGGCAATTGAGGCAACTTGGGATTAACATGGCTAAGCTTGTAAGGGCTCTAGGGCCACTAGCCTAGTAACCTGCTTTCTGCTTGTCTTCTGAGTTGTTAGCTTACTGAGATTCACCTGCAAAAATCAACTGACAAAAGCTGATTTAAGTATACTTTTCTCTACACTTATTTAAGATTAGATATTTGTAGATATTTATTTCATTGAATATTGTGCTCTCTGTCTATCTGCAGTGAGTCCCCCCCGTTGTTGTTGTGCTGGTGTTAAACTTGGTGGCTTTGGAATTGCCCGTCCCTGCTGTAAATCTGTTTTTGGACACTCCTCCTGGGCCCATCTCATTTGCTCACTCAACTGAGTACAGTGAAATCATATTTTGATTTCAAATGCTCCTATAGTCCCATCTCCTCTGCTGTGTACAGAGAGAGCACTTGGGAAGGACATCCCCTATAGCATTTTAATCTGCTCTATTCCCTCCCTCTCCACAAAAAAAAAATGTATACTTTCTGTTTCTTGAGCTGCTCTTACATAACTGTCTTCTACCTTATTACCTTAATTAGCTGTTCTGTGTGCGTTTAAGTGTTCAAGTGCTCTTACTTTGCACTAGGTACCTCCGTTTTGATTTTTCATAACTTACTGCTCTCTGCACTTGTTTTTGTCGTTTTTAACTTATCTGCATTTATTTAAACTGTATTTGCCTTAATATTGCTACACACTCAAGTGTGCTAGCTTGTACTGCATTTAGTGTTTTTACTACTGTTATTAGCTCACTCTATCTAATACAGAGAGAACTTTTGAGAAAGCCAACCCACTTAAGCTCTTAACCTTGAATTATATTCTGTTCCTCCTTTATCCCTTTCCACTTTACTAAAAAAAAAATAATAATAATTTCCAAGCTTGTTTTCTGCCTTTCCTGTAACTAGTCTAGTCCAGATACAGATTTGCTGTGTTGGAGGGAAGCCGTCTAGCTTATCAGTGGGAGTGGTAAGTACTAGGTAGCCTATCTACCACAAGAGGAGTGGTTTCTGGCCCAGAAATTGTAGTTTATTGGCCATTGGGCACTTTTTTCCATCTCTTTCAACTTTCAGGTTTAAAAGCCAGCGTTTGTGCTCGTTTCCCACCTTTCCTGTAACTAGTCTAGTCCAGATACCAATTTGCTGTATCCAGGACTGTTTGTAAGCTTCTGAGTCGTGTTAAAAAGTCTGCTCTGCAATTTTTCCCTTAGATCTGCTAGTTCTCTTCTCTCTTGCACTTTTACTAGCTTATTAGTCTAGCACTTTACCAGATTTCTTGTAGCAATTATTGTAGCACACAAAAGTGCTACCAGCACTAAACGTTCTACAAAGAAACAGCTCCTGTACTTATTATTAATGCCCACCCTCCAGGCATGTCTAAAGGTCAGTTCCCTGTGTTTTCTCCAATTAACCTGGTCATCTTCAGGCAATGTAGCAACTTCCTCTTACCTCCCAACACTCAGACTTATGAGAGATGCACTTATATATCCAAACTGGTAGCAATGCACTCTCCAGCCAAGACTGGAATAGCTGGTCAAGAGGAGAAGGTCAACACTTGCACCATACCACATGGAACACATAGCCCTCCAGAGCACACACCAGCACTGCCTTCACATAAATACACAAACCACAAACCGACCTTTGTGGAGGCTCTCAATAAAAATCTACCCAAACAGTAGAGACCTCCAAGGCCAAAACACACTTGACCACAACAACACAACACTAATCATGAGACACATAACTCTCATAAACAGTATGCCACTCAACCAAAGCCCCTAAGACAAAACAGCATGCCCAATACACTAGTCATAGGTGACTTGATAATGAGGCACACTGATGTCCCACTCACTAGGTTGAATAAGGAGAAAATAACAGTCAGCTGCCAGGATCCACTACGCACTCAGGTCCCTCAACAACAGGTACAAATATGACTCTGTCTTTGTACATGTGGGTGTGAATGACCTGAGATGTACCTCCCTGAACTACGTGAAAAGAGACATGGAGGAGCTCTCGGATTATGTTGCCCAGGTGGGTATGACCCTAGCCCTGAGCAGCCTTCTACCATCACCCAGAATCATGCCACAGTACAATCAGAAAATGATAGCTTTCAACAACTGGCTAAGATTCTAGTGTCATTCTAAGGGGGATCCAGTATCTGTCTGCATGGGATGACATGACTGACAGACCTCGATGCTTTGCCAGAGGTGGCCTACATCTGTCACCCCTGGGATTCCGGATACTGGCCAAGGCTCTTGCCACCCCTCTAGTGCCTTTTTTAGGTGGGGTTCCAAAGACCAAATTACCATCGTAACAGCTACAAACAAATGCAATCTGAAGGTAATGCTGCTCAATGCCAGAAGTCTAAATCTCAAAATGCACTCACCCAAAGCACTCCTTATAATGGAGAACATCAACATTTGTGCTGTAACAGAGACCTGGTTCAAGACAGCAGAAAGCACCCCTGCAATATCAGGCTATAACTCATTCCACACCTTTCGACCCCAGAACTTGGACCAAAGCTCCAAAGGCAGGGGTGTTTCCATATTCATAAAGATGGGCACACCTCCAGACTAGTAGTCCAACATAACGCATCAGAGATACTTCAGGTGCAGCCAACATCGGGTAAGACAGTGATTCAGGTCATAGCTTGCTATAGATCCCCAACTATGTCCCAAGACTCACAATCCACATTCCTAAGCACCCTGGAGAATATTAGGGTCCAACCTAACACTCTCATACTGGGTGACTTCAACTACCCCTCCATTAACTGGGAAAACCACTCGTGTACCAATACACTTGCCCAACGTTTCCTATAATTCATTAATTCCAATGTCCTGTACCAGCTCATTCTTACGCCCACTAGAGGTAGCAACATCCTTGACTTGGTAATTACTAACATGGGCAACCACTGCTCTACACCAATAGTCAACTCCTCCCTGGTTAGATCTGACCACAAACTAATCACTTTGGAAATCCACATCCCTCCCACCCACCCTGCAAAGGTAACCACAATGAAAAACTTCTCCAAAGCTAACTTTGGGCTCCTAAAAACAGAGGTGGCTAACTTCACAGCACCCATGTAAATGGAGAATAGTTGCATGACCACCAAATCATACACCAGTGCACTGCATGAACATGTACACAAATGCATGGATATCGCCATACCCAATAGAACCAAGACACTCCTCCAAAAAAAGGAAGCCAATCTGCTGGTCCTCTGCCATAAACAAAGTCTACAACAGAAGGAGGAAACTGATGCAGAATAAGGTGAAGTCCCAAAACTGGAAAAACTCCCTTATTAGCCGCAGCAAAAAAATTGAGATCCCCCATCAAATCCTCTAAAGCTAGCTATGAAAACAGAATTGCAGCAGATAGTTAAGACAACCACAAGGCCTTCTATAGTTATGTAAAGAATCTCCATGGCAATACCTAGATTTGCTCTGAGCTACTGCACAATGGTACCTCCTATACCAAGCCAACAGATATTGCCAATATACTGGCCAACAGATTCAGTGCCAACTTTACCACTCTCTCCCCCACTAAAGGACCAATCACAATACCAGTAGATTGCCAGGCACCCAGTATTACTGCTGCACTGGTTAAAACAGCACTGTCCAAGGACAAAAATACAGCTTCTATGGGGCCTGACAATATCCCCAGCTGTGTTCTACATGAACTACAGAGTGAACTGGCACCTCACCTGTGTGTCCTGTTCAATGACAGCCTCACCTCAGGCTTTATCCCTACTGAATGGCGCACTGCTACAGTCATTCCTCTCTGCAAAGGAGGAGCAACTACAGACCCTGGGAACTACCGCCCCATTAGCCTGACGAGTTTGATATGCAAAGCTATGGAATGCATCATCATGGACCAAATAAACAAGGATATAGGGAATCTCTAAACTCTGGATCCCACACAGTTTAATTTTGTGAAGGGTAGATCATGCCTGCTCAACCTGGTCGACTTCTTTGAGTCAGTCCCCAGAGCTGTGGATGAAGGCAAGGTGGTTAATACAGCCTACCTTGATCTGGCCAAAGCCTTTGATTACCATTCCCCACTCAAGAATCATAGAAAAACTCACTAAGCTAGGTATTAACCCTCTATATCACTAGGTGGGTTGCAAATTGGAATCAAAACACAAGTGAACTAGCAGAAAGTGTGGAAATCCCATTTAATGAAGTAAATGCATTACAACATAGGTAGAGGGGATAGAAAATCCCTGCTACCTGCCCCAGGTTGCAAATTGGCTCACAGATAGAACCCACAGTGTGAAAGCAGATGACTCCAAGTCAGACTGCCGACCAATCACGAGTGGAATCCCACAGGGATCGGTCCTGGGTCCTCTCCTGTTTGGTATCTACTTCTCTGAAGTCCAGGCCAACACAGAGGGACTCTGGCTGACAAAGTTTGGTGATTGCAAGTTGGGAGCTATTATTAACTCCTCAAGTGATGTTGACATCCTACAGAAAGGCCTCACCAAGACCAACAACTGGTGTCAGAACCATGGCCTTAAGCTCAATGCCAAAAATGTGTCGTCATCCCCTTTGGGAAAAACCTGGTTCCCATTTATTACCACATCAATGGTAGTCCACTGAACACAGAAGATGTTATAAGAGATCTGAGAACACAGGTTGACAGCAGCCTCTCTTTTGACCACCACATTGCCACTGTGGTCAGAATGTCCTTCTATGTGGCACATGTCATTACTAAGGGTTTTGCATCCAGGAAGAAAGAGGTCATTGTCTCCCTCTACTCTTCCCTCATTAGGCCAATCATCCAGTACAATGCCCCATTTGGCATGTACCTCACTAGACACCTGCAACAACTGGAGAGGCCGCAAAAGTGCCTCACAAAGAGGATCCTAGGCCTTAAACACTTGTCCTATATGGACAGACCCAAACAACTCCAACTATTCTCTGTCACATATCGCCTACTTAGAGGTGATCTCTGCTTGACTTACAAAGCCATGTCTGACCCAGCTCTGTTAGAAATGCTACATCTAAAGAAATCACAATCCCTCCACACCACAGGCTCCAGAGACCTCAACCTCATTACCACAATCAACAGAACAAGCTGGAAGGACAGGTTCATAACCCAGAGACTGCCCATGCTATGGGATAGACTTCCCATACATGTCAAACAGAGCACCTCACTAACCCTCTTCAAGAGAAATCTTGATGAGTGGATGGGAAATAGAAACTTCACCCTGGGGATCACTCCAGTGGCTCTACTCGACAGAGGCACTGGGAACTAAGGTCAGGTGGCATGATGCCAGGTTATCCTATGGGCTAGGCTTGTAAAGGCTCAAGAGCCATTAGCCTAGTACACATCTAGGAACCTATGAAACTCCTATGAACCTATAAGAATCAGGTCTCTGAAATGATATAAATGCTAATGTCCTTGAGTTAAGGGAGGCCTCTTTATACTTGTAGCATAATTTCTTTTCTTTCCTCTTTGGTCTGTTTGGAGGCTGAGTATCAACTGGCACAAAATGTGAAGGTGAGTTTTAACCACTGCATCAAATATGACACTGGACTGGTACTGATGAGGGGTGAATTCAGCCACTGCCAACTGAGATTGAAGTTATAGCAAGAAAGTGCGCATAATTTTGTTTCAATAGCTAGTTTACAAAGTACATCTTGGCTTCAAGTGCATAACAAGAACATGAACTACTGTCCTAGGTATGAGCTTCCAACCTCCATACCCATACTGGACTGCAAACAGGCCAATTTTAGAGTTGAGTGTATCACTGCTCTCTCTTTGAACCAATGCCTTTCAGTGCCCCTTTATCTATGGTGACTGCCATTTACAAAGAATATTATTTTCACACACAGAATTTCCAGGGAAGGCTTGCAGAACTCACCAGTTGCAACAGCTTTCTTCCTGGCACGGTAGCGTTGCTACCAGTCTGAAGAAATTCTGAGACTTCCAGATACTGGTTGTTATAACCTCACGATAAATATGAAATACACCAATAAATATCTTTTTCATTTGTAGTAGGCCTAAGCATTCTCATTGGAGACATGTCCCACTTACCTTGTTATCCAACAGTGTAAATAAAACTATATGTAGGTTGTCTCACATGCAGGACGACAATAAAAAGGCAATAAAAACAGAGAAGATGTGCACAGAAAAAAAACTAACATCCAGATGTCTGAGATCCCTGGGATGCTTTGTACAGAAATACTCCCAAATAAACAGCTAATACTCACAGAAGGCTACACACAAAAAAAGACAAGCATCAGCATCAGCTACTTTTCTTTTCAGAATACACACAGCTGTATAAAATGTCCTCTCCCCAGCCCCCATTGTCCATGATATCATTGTCCTGTTGCGGGGAGAATAACTTCTTTTACTTGTCATTGTGACCACCATGATTTGTTAAAACATTTAAGAATCTGCTTTTCTTGAATCCAAAATTCCACGTTTACATTAATGATAAGTACTTTTAATGATTACATCTCACTGGTTTTTCATCATTGTTACTTGCATTAACAAGAGGTGCCAACACACATTTCACAGAAATCCCCTGTACCTTGACATTCAGAAAAAGTTAGCTTCACATTTCTAGCCTGAGAACAATAAAGCAGAGATGGACATGGCCGACAAAAAGAGAGAGAGACAGATACTGAAGTGATGGGATGCATTCTCTTTTATTTAGCTTGTTGTTATCCCGGCTTCACTATTGCTTTTCTTTTAGCCTGGCATGACCACTGATTTCATGTTTTTAACCCCCTTACAACCTCAAATAAGTCAGGTAGAGACATCTTGAAGTAATGAAGCTTGAGACAAGGGTGCAGATTTTTGGTACATTATCTGATACCTTTCTAGATAACTTGTCTTCATTACTATTGGCAATACCGCATCAATGTTGGATGATCATGTTATACAACTGCAAGGCTAAACACCATCTAATAAGCTTCTCAGTCTGTCTGTTTATTTTATGTAAAAACTTTAAAGATCATGTCTAAAGTGTAAAAAGAAAAGTTCATTTTAAAGCCTTTAAAAAATTACAAAGTTTTAAATATATCATCCAAGACTAAAAATATGGAACCGTATTTGGGGTATTCATTTGAATGACCAGCCAGGAGGTGTTGATGTCACTCTGGGTGCATAATTATACTGGATTAGTGCAGGCAAGTAATTGTGTATTAATTAATTTAATTTAACAGTTTGACAGTTACTTACTTGTTAAATTAACAGTTTGCAAAAAAATAATCATTAGTTTTTTGCCAAACAGTTAATTTAACATTTTGGCAGTTAATTATCTGTAAAATTAACAATCTGGCAAAAAATAAAGTTGTTTTTCCAAACTGTTAATTTAACAGTTTGGCAATTACTTAAGTACTACAGAGCTACTCATCTGTACTAATCCAGCTTAATTAGAGCTTGCACTTAGAGTGATGTCAACACCCCCCGCCCATCTATTAATATTAATAGCATAAATGCAGCTCAGTATTTTTAGGTTCCACATTTATAAAATATAGTTAAAACTTTGTAATTTTTTTAAAGGCTGCAAAATAATATTTTCTTTTCATAGGTTCATAGGTGTGTACTAGGCTAATAGCCCTGGAGCCTTTACAAGCCTATTCCATAGAAGTGCCCTGGCATTGTGCCACCCAGCGTTAGTTCCCAGTGCCTCTATCAAGCAGAGCCACTGGAGTGATCCCCGATGTGAACATTTTATTTTCTATCCACTCATCAAGATTTCTCTTGAAGCGGGCCAGTGAGGTGCTCTGCTTGACATGTATGGGAAGTCTATTCCATAACATGGGCAATCTCTGGTTTATGAACTTGTCCCTCCAGCATGTTCTGTTGATTGTGGTAATGAGGTTGAGGACTCTGGAGCGTGTGGTGTGGATGGGTTGGGATTTCTATAGATGTAGCATTTCTAACAGAGCTGGGACAGACATGGCTTTGTAGGTCAAGCAGAGATTGCCTCTTAGTAGATGGTATGAGACAGAGAGTAGCTGGAGTTTTTTGAGTCTGTCCATGTAGGACATGTGTTTAAGGCCTAGGATCATCTCAGTGAGGTACTTTTGTGGCCTTTCCAGCTGTTGCATGTGTCTAGTGAGGTACATGCCAAACGGGGCATTATACTTGATGATATGGCCTAATGAGGGAATAGTAGAGAGAGAAGATGACCTCTTTCTTCCTGGATGCAAAACCCTTGGTAATGAGATGTGCCACATAGAAGGACTTTCTGACCACAGTGGCAATGTGATGGTCGAAGGAGAGGTTACTGTCAACCTATGTCCCCAGATCTCTTATAATGCCTTCAGTGTTCAGTGGGCCCCCATCAATGTGGTAATTACTGGGAACTGAGTTTTTCCCAATGGGGATGATGAAGCATTTTTTGGCATTAAGCTTAATGCCATGGTTTTGACACCAGACATTGGTCTCAATGAGGTCTTTCTATAGGAAGTCTCTATCACTTGGGGAGTTAATCTCTTCCAGCTTGCAGTCGTCTGTGAACCTGGTCAGCCAGAGTTCCTCTGTGTTGGCCTGGACTTCTGAGAAGTAGATGCCAAACAGGAGAGGACCCAGGACCGATCCCTGTGGGACTCCACCCGTGACTGGTCCATGATCTGACTTGGAGTCCGCTACTTTCAAACTGTGGGTTCTATCTGTGAGCCAATTTGCAACCCACCTAGTGATATAGGGGTTGATGCCCAGTTTGGTGAGTTTATCAATAATTTCTGAGTGGGGAATGGTATCAAAGGGCTTGGCCAGATCGAGGTAGGTGGTATGAACTGCCTTGCCCTCATCCACAGCTCTGGTGACTGACTCAAAGAAGTCAACCAGGTTGAGCAGGCATGATCTACCTTTCAGAAAACCAAATTGCATGGGATCTAGAACTTGGAGATTCTGTATAGCCTTGTTAATTAGGTCTATGATGATGCGCTCCATAGCCTTACATATCAGACTCGTCAGGCTAATGGGGTGATAATTCCCAGGATCTGTAGTTGCTTCCCCTTTATGGAGAGGGATGAGTGCAGCAATGTGCCATTCTGTAGGGTCAAAGCCTGAGGTAAGGCTGTGATTGAACAGGGCACACAGATGTGGTGCCAGTTCACTTTGTAGTTCATGTAGAATACATCCAGGGATATTGTTGGGTCCCAAGGAAGCTGTATTCTTGGCCTTGGACAATGCAGCTTTAACCTGTGCTGCAGTAATGCTGGGTGCCTGGCATTCCTCTGGTATTGTGATTGGTCCTTTGGGGGGGAGAGAGGGGTGACACTGAATCTTTCGGCCAGTATGTTGGCAATATCTGCTGGCTCAGTATAGGAGGTACCATTGTGCAGTAACTCAGAGCAAACCAGGGTATTGCCATGGAGATTCTTGATATAACTATCGAAGGCTTTGTGGTTGTTTTTAGCGTCTGCCGCAATTCTGCCTTCATAGCTGGCTTTAGAGGTTTTGATAAAAGATCTCAACTTTGTGTTGAGGCTAATAAGGGAGTTTTTCCAGTCTTGGGACTTCACCTTTTTCTGCAACAGTTTCTTCCTTCTGCTGTAGAGTTTATTAATGGCAGGGGACCACCAGATTTTACAAAGAAAAATGTTTGCATGCATAAAGATGCAAGTGAACACTTTTTTGTGTAAAAAGGAAACTTCATTGCAAGCCTTTAGACGGAATCTTTGAAGGCTGATGGTCTCTAATCATTGTCAACTTACGGCCATACAGGTAGGGTTGTAATTTATGCAAAGCCCAGACTAAACCCAAACATTCTTTCTTTCTTTCTTTATGGCTGAATTTATTTTCTATATGGCTGAATAAGACTCCTATGGAGGTTGAAGTCTGCAGCTCAAGTACATAATTGAGGGCTGTTTTCCCTCTGAGATAGTATAGACCCCACTCCATAGATAGAGGCATCTACATGTACATAAAATACTGGCTAAACTCAGGAATGGCTAATACAGGAGGTCCACTAAGAGCCTCCTTGAGCTTTTGAAATGCCTGCTCATGTGTTGTTGTCTGGACAACTTTATCCAGTCTTTTTCTGGTGAAGCCTGTAAGGGGAGTAGCTATCATACTATACCGGGAAACAATTTTTATAGTACCCTGCTGCCCCTATTAATGGCTATAATTGTTTCTTTGGAAGGAGGTGTGGGCCATACCTGAATAGCCTCAGCCTTGGCAGGTTCTGGTCTTATCTTTCTACTATCACTCTGTGGCCCAGATAAGACATCTCTGCCTTATCCACCTAACACTTGTTACCACTGATATTCAACCCTGCTATTGCTCCCTAAGATTAGTCCTGAGGTTTAGGATATATTCCACAACAAACTCCTTGTGAGAATTGCACTCACCATCTCACTCATTATGAATTAAATCCAAGGTCCCCTTAATCTGTGAGCAAACAATTGCACAAAGAGTGAAAGAAAAAACTACGCATTTCCATCTCCCAGTATGCTAAGCACTTTTCCCACTCCCTCTTGAACTAAAATGCAAATGCCCTCAACATGGCCTTCACTGTAAAGTTAAAGCTGGATGGTAGGGAGTAGTTTTTAGGTGGTTTATCCTACAGCACTTCCACAACATACCAGCAGATATGACTTACAGTCGGCACCTCTATTTGTTAATATTTCCTTAGGAAAACCTACTCTGCTAAAATATCTAGTATAGCAATAACCGATGATGTTGTGGTATATTGAAGATTTACCCACTGCTGGTGTGATTTAATCATGAGGGCAAAGCCCGAGTGATTAAATAGTCAACCGTGGGTAAATCTTCAATATATCACACCACGGAGTCGGTTATTGGTATTATACAATGACATTATTTAGGAAAAAAATATTTACTTTTCTTAAATAATGTCTTTGTATAATGCCTCCATGGTGCCCTTCTGCATTTTCTCTGGTATCCTTGGGATTTCCTGATGTACTGCACATGCATATGGGACTTGCGTTCCCACACTTACACATACATTAAAAAGGAAGAGCTCCATTGTTTTTTTTTTAATTAAGAAAAAAGAAACCAGGAGACTTTTAACATTCAGAAGAGATGGGACAGAGAAAATAAAAGTATAATCAGGTAAGTTTCTTTAGTTTTGTAGAACCTACCTGATTATCCTTTTATTTTTCTCGGTGCTGTCTCCCTCATTTGTTTGAGGTCTTTGTTTTTTTTTAATTTATTTGGAAACAAAAAAAAAAAAAAAACAGAAAAAAAGTAAACATTTTATGGAATATACTAATGGAAAAAAGTCCGGGCGACCAAACCTTTTTCCATTGGTATATTCTCAGATTTACAGTTGGCACACTGGTTGGGCTGACCAATCACCATGCTTCTTTTTGAATATTACTGCCCAGTCATTGCATAATAAAGCATTTACTACATTTTATGCTTCTATGGAAGGCAGTGCCAATGCTTCTGGATACCTAGTAGCCTAATCCAGTGCTACCAGAATATATTTCTTACCTGTGGTGCTTGGGGTACTCAGTGGTCTCACAATATCTGTTGCTAACCCAGTTCTTTAACAACAGTCAAAAGCATTACTCCAGCCTTGGGTTTGTCTCCAGCCTTACCATACATCTTGCACTGCTGACAGTCCCTGCAATACATCGTTACATCCTTTGAAATCTCAGTCCAATAAGAATTCTGCAAAGGTGTTTTTTAGTACACTTTTATGCCCATACACCTGGTAGAAGGAATGCTATGGGTTTTGGCCAGAACTGTCAGTCAGATGGCCCTGGGTAGTACCATCTGCTGTATTGCTTCTCCCTGTAGCACTCCTTCTGATGTCTATTCCCTGTATAATAATTATTTGTTCCAGTATATGGACTTCTTCTGCCTTTGAGCATATGCAGCATTCTTGGCTACCTCCCTCAAGGAATACAAAGTAGGGTCTGAGAGCTCAACATGCATCAGCTCTTTCTTATTGATCTTCCCAGCTCCTCTTCCAGAGGACGTCTGGTATCATTTGTCAGTGGTGTCTCAAGTTCCAACTCACTACTGTCAATTACCTCTTTCCCTGAAGTACCACCTTCCAAGGGAAGCCCAACATCTTTGGCTCAGAACATGAGGCAATCCTGCTGCCCAACTTCTCCTTTAAAGTAGCCACATCACCAGCCCTGGCTGAAAGTGTGGGCACTGGTTGGATAAGATGTTATAGTGTAAAAATGACAGAATTGCCTTGAACTGCTATAAGAACAGTTTCAAAAAACTAGTACACTGGTCACATTTTCCAAGAGCAAGGCAAATTTAAATAACAAGATAAAGACAAAAAATTATAAATGCAGCATCAATAACAACTACAACAATCAAATTTAAAAAGCACATCAGAGTTCGGCAAACTACCAATAGAAACCAAGCGTCTTAGTTTTAGTTGTAATTATCCAAACTGAGCCCACCCTCCATTGGCAAGACATAGTCAAGGCAGCAGTCTCAGAAACACACACACACACACACACACACACACACACACACACACACACACACACACACACACACACACACACACACACACACACACACACACACACACAAATATTCTCCTTTCAAACATATGCTGAGTGAGAACTTATTATCTCCCCAGCCATATCCAATGTTCCATACAGTACAGTCCCAATACATTGATCAACCATTTCCAACAGGTGGCCATTTGTGCAAGGTGAGAAAAACACATATAAGCTCACCAATTCAAAATGCATAAATTACCAGTCCATCCTTTCACATATAAAATATAACCATATAACTAGCTAAAAACCAGCTTGAAAAGACAAAGCCACACAAATCTTAAAAAAGAACCAAACAAATGCAGCCCACTCTACTGTCTAGCAGCTATGATTATGACAGCAACACCCATTTACATAGTGTTTACCAGTGGACTGCTTGGATTAAGTCATTTCACTAATACAGTCTAGTCTTAGGTCCATGAAGCTTTTCTCAGTGGCATGTAAGCTATTTCATGCTAATCTGTGATAAGTTTATAAAATGTTCAGGGATTAAATTCTTAGAGATACTATTCTCTGTTTATCTCATGAAAAGATCAAGGACATACTATTTATTTATTTCAGTTTGATTACTGGGGAGGTCCACTGGGCTTTGGGGCCCGTTTTCAGTGGAGGCCCGGGGAGAAAAGCTCCAACAGGAAAAACAAGAGTTTAATTACATGAAAATTCAAAGACAGTTTGTATAACATATAGCAGGTAGCAAACAAAGAGAATAAACACTAGCAATTTCTAATTTGTTCAGGAGGAAAACAGGCTTATATCATAAAAATCAAAATTCTACTATTTATTTGCCTATGCAAAGTATATTTAAAAGAGGATAGGAAGGAGAAGAGGTTAGCCTGGAGAGAAGAGAGAAGACAGCTTGAGAGGTATGGGCTGAAGAGTGCAGTTGCAATGCCTATTTAGATAGAGGTAGGAATGAAGTTGGGTTTTGAAGTTATTAAGGTTGGTACATGTTCTTAGTGTGGAGGGCAGGGCATTCCATTTTTTAGCTAGGGTAAAGGATAAGAGAAGTTGACCTGCTGGGCGCTTGGGTTTTTGTATGGTGATCAGATTTTGTGAGAAGATCTAAGGGGGGTATACGGTTGAAGAATATTAGAAAGAGAGTGAAGGGAGGTGCAATGATGAGAGGAGGATTTGGCATTTGTGGCAAATCTAGAGATTTTGTTGTAACATTGTTCCAATTTGGAGGTAAGTGTGGATGATAAATTAGTGAGTAGGGGAGCTCCATACAGTAGGGAGGGAAGGAGGTAGGTAGAGGCAAGGGTTAGTCTGGTGTGAGGAGAGAGGAAGTGGTTGTTTCTATACAGTAAACCTAGTTTTATGTGGGTTTTTTTGATGTTTAGCTGGATATGAGTATCAAATTTTAGTTGGTCATCAATTGTAGTACTGAGAAGTTTGGTGGAGGGAACAATCTCGATAGAGGAGTTGTTAAGGCTGGTAATTTGGAATAAGTTTTTATCAAGAGAGGAGGATTTAGAGGGGGAGAAAAGGAGGATCTTAGTTTTGTTTGCATTTAGAGAGAGAGGATTTTGGAGCATCCAGTTTTCAGTGGTTGAGAAGGCACTTTGTGTTAGGGCTTGGAGCTCTGTTAGGTTAGGGGCACAGCAGTTCAAAGTAGAATCGTCAGAGTATTGCACACTTTTGGTGTTAGCAATGGCTTTGTGGAAGTCATTAGTAAAGATATTGAATAGTAATGGGCCTAGTACAGAACCTTGGGGTACTCCGGTAGGGGTAGGAAGGAAGGTAGAGGTGGCTTGGCCCCATTTCACAGCTTGGGACCTGTGTGAAAGGTAGCTGGATAACTAGGAAAGGGTTTTTTGGCATAGGTTGAGATTAGAGAGGTAATTCAGAAGGTGGGTATGGGAAATAGTATCAAAAGCTTTGGATAAGTCAAGTAGAAAAGAGGATACTATATTACCAGAGTCACGTGCTGAATTAACAGAGTGCAAGAAGGAGAGAAGAGCAGTGTTAGTACTGTGTCTGGGGCGGAAGCCGTGTTGGGTAGGAGAGAGTAGTTGGTGTTTGGTAAGGAATGGCAGGAACTGACGGTAGATAAATTTTTCTAGGATTTTGGAGATAGGGCAGAGGATGGCTATAGGGTGGAAATTGGAGACATTACAAGTTTTACCGCCTTTGTGGAGAGGAAGAATGAAAGCGGTGCGCCAAAGTTTAGGTACATAGGATTCGAGTAATGACCTATTAATTAGGATGCTGATAGGCAGAGCAATAGAGTCAGAAAATATTTTTAGGAAGGAAGATGGAATGCTGTCGAGGGCATTGGAGCATGGCTTTAGTTTATAGAGAAGTTTCTTTATTAGGTCAGTGGATACTGGTTTGAGTTCGAAGGAGGGGAGGGAAGAGAAGGGGATGGAAGATTGAGCAGGGAGGGGAGGAAGGTTATTGTTTGTGAATGTCTTGGTTAACTCAGCGATGGAAGAGGTGAAGAAGGAATTGAATAGGGAGGCTATTTCAAGGTCAGATTTGCTGTACTGAAGAAATTGCTTGAAACCACCACGATAAAGTCCAAATAACATTTAATAGAAAAATAGAACAGGAACAAGCGCTTTCACGCAAATGAGTTGCGCTTCATCAGGTTACATTCTCACAGAGACTCCCATTGTCTTTTATAGAAATACATTAACACAATTATCCAATTAGTCAAATGGTTGCAATCAGTACATTCAAAGCTCATTATCATAGAAATGCATAGTAATAGTACATTCATCTACCTAGTACATCATTTAAAATAAACATCCTAGTGAGATTGTTTGTTATCTCAAACAATAACCATCATTGGAACTTTCAAATTCAATAAATGGCACAAAAATGTTAAAATACAAGGAATTCCCTGATTATTGACAGTGCGTCTCATTAGTGTTATTCAGGAAGTAATGCCCATACTTGGAAAAGGGGATAGTTCAGAATGCAGCCTTGCTTAGCAATCTTAATACCTAATCAGGACGTCTACTTCATAGTGTTCCACTTATTCAATATTATTAGTAGTAAAAAATTCAAGGCTTATCTAACCGACTACAATAAATCAACCTATATCAACTAAGGCATAATAACGCCAAGCCATTGCTGATAAAGTTATCAAAATTAAAAAAATTAAAAATATATAAATGGATATCCAAATGTAGATATCCATTTCAAAACAGCTTTTTTCACCAGCATTTATAAAAATCTTCATGAGTACATGGAAAATGACAGGTTCATCTCAACTTGTTATTTGAAAACTTTTCGCAAAAAACTTTTCGCAAAAAAGCAGCAATCTTGCGATCAAAGTAACCATCATCTATATCATGTAGGTCCTTGTCCAAAGACAAGGAAACATTATGCCATTTCCACCAGTAATCATAGCAGAAATCATGACGTAGAACACAGAAGCTACACCAAAGTAGATACTGTGTTATAAAGATGGTAAAAGCATCATAAGTAGCCAGATATTATTGGTATACATTTCAACCATAGTATGTGCTTTTTATGATGTCCAATAAATTCATAAATTTCAAAAAATTCAAAAGATCCATTTAATTTTCAGTTAACACCAAATATCAAACCAAAAGCTAACTGACCAATGCCTTAAGCATATCATGTCATTGATATTAAAGCGCAATATATGTATTCCCCACTAGAGTGCAAAATAAGAGTATATACTAAAATTTCAACTAACCAAAGCTAAAATTAATATAATATCTAGAGAATCTAGACGCAACCATACACAGATATTTAATCATAACAAACATAATGCATAATGGCATCATCTTTCTTTAAAAATTCGATTCGAGTAATGACCTATTAATTAGGATGCTGATAGGCAGAGCAATAGAGTCAGAAACTATTTTTAGGAAGGAGGATGGAATGCTGTCAAGGGCATTGGAGCATGGCTTTAGTTTATAGAGAAGTTTCTTTATTAGGTCAGTGGATACTGGTTTGAGTTCGAAGGAGGGGAGGGAAGAGAAGGGGATGGAAGATTGAGCAGGGAGGGGAGGAAGGTTATTGTTTGTGAATGTCTTGGTTAACTCAGCGATGGAAGAGGTGAAGAAGGAATTGAATAGGGAGGCTATTTCAAGGTCAGATTTGCTGGTATCAGGACAGGGGTTGTTTTTTGTCCCTGGACTAAGGAGGAATTAATAGAGTTCCAGAATTGTTTGGGATTTCTAGTATGGTTTTGTTGTAGTTTGATGTAGTAAGACTTTTTATCTCTAATGACTTGTTTTTTGGCAAGGTTTCTCAACTGCTTATACTTAAGGAAGATTTCAGGTTGTTTGTGTTTAACGTAGGTTTTCCAGGTTTTGTCCCTTTGCAGCATTATTTTTTTTGTGTCTTTGGTAAGCCAAGGGGTGGTATTTGTTTTAACTCTTTTTGTTTTTATGGGAGCTAGGGAGTTAAGGACAGTTATGAAAGTAAAATTGAAATAGTCAACGGCTTCGTCTAATGGTAGTGTTTTTAGGGGGTTCCAGTTAGTTAGCTTAAGAGAGTTGGAAAAAGAAGTAGGGTTGAAGTTAGATAGGTTACGAGTATGAATATAGTGGGGAGGTGGGAGCAGCTCGAATGGAAAAGGCAGGGAGGTGGTCTCCTAATGGGTCAGGAGTGACACCAGATGTTATAACTTTGTTAGGATGAGATACTAGGATCCAGTCAAGTATGGTGCCAGAGGGATTAGTTAGTTTTGTTAGGTCTAGTAATGGAGTTAATAAGCTGAGTGAAGTTGAATAGGTTGATGGTTAATGTGGGATTAGGGTTAATGATTTTTCCCCAGTCAATATTTACATCTCCCAAAATGAAAGTTTCTAGTTTAATATTGGAGGAAGTCCAGGAGAGGATGTCTTCTAGAGTATTAGTATTGTTGCCTGGAGGAATATAGAGGCAAATAATGCAGATACTTTTATGGTTGTTTATTTTTAGTATGCCAATTACAAGTTCAGCATTATTGAAAGAAGGGATAGGGTTAGGGTAGGGAGTGATTGACAAGAGGTTGGAGTAGACTAGAGCAACACCACCACCTCTTCTATTAGGTCAGTCTGTTCGGAGAGAATGGAATCCTGGGGGTAGGAATTCAGAGTCATTAATGTGAGGTTTTAGCCAGGTTTCAGAGATAGCTGCTATGTCAGGAGAGTTGTGATTGAGCCAGGCATGGAAGAGGGTTAATATATTTTTTAAGCTTTGGGCATTGATAGTGAGGAATTTGTGTTTTTTGTTAGAGGATTTGTTGTTGGTGCAAGGGAGATTTGTAGGAGAGAAATTAGGACCTGGATTGGGGTGAATATCACCAGCTAAGTAAAGGTATGTGTGATGGGGGATGTGTTTATTAGTTTTGTATTTAGATAGAGGAGGCCGGAAGAGATTTAGTTTATGTTTAAAGTTATTACTATTTGTTTTTTTTCTGTGTGGTGCACTCACTCTCAATCAGAGGTATAGCTGCACATTTGTACCAATTAACCATTCCATTGATAAGGATACTGCATCGTTAGCTAGTTTTAAATGGAGTGTAGATGACTATACAGGAGAGATTAAATTTATAAGCGGGCAGATAAGCACCAAACTTCTAAATGGCCACTGACATGAGTTATTGCCCACCTTATGAGTATATCTACTTAATGTGTTTAACTGTTTGTACATAATGGCGCAGGCCTTGACACTATACTTTCTGTAGAGCTATGTGAGTTTCCTACTGTCTGACTGTGATAGCTAGATGAGGCTGGAAAGACCATGACTGACAAGTGATATGTCAGTGCATGAAACCCATGATGAAGTAAAAGAATGAATGACTAAATATACGAAACAGCTCAGACTGAAGGGTACAATATATATATATATGTGTGTGTGTGTGTGTGTGTGTGTGTGTGTGTGTGTGTGTGTGTGTGTGTGTGTGTGTGTGTGTGAGTGTTCATAGGTAGGTACTAGGCTATCGGCCCTGGGGCCTATATTTATATTATATATATATATATATATATATATATATATATATATATATATATATATATATATATATATATATGTACACTAGCCAAAAAAGTTCCCTGGCTTTCACCATCCAAGAAAGTTACTTTCCTGTGCCCCTCGCCAGCAGAGCCACAGAAGTGATCCCCAGGGTGAATTTCCCACTTCCCATCCAATTGTTGAGATTTTTCTTAAAGAGGGCTAATGAGGAGTTTTGCTTGACATGAATGGGTAGTTTGTTCCAGAGCATGGGATGTCTCTGGGACAGAAATCTATCCCTCCAGCATGTTCTGTTTATTGTGGTGGCAAGGTTTAGGTCCCTGGAGCATGTGGCTCGGAGGGACTGGGGTTTCTTTAAGTGTAGCATGTCCAACAGATCTGGGTTTGACATGGCTTTGTATGTTAGGCAGAGGTCACCTCTGAGTAGGCGATAAGTGACAGAGTAGAGCTGGAGTTTTTTGAGATGGTCTGTGTATGGCATCTGTTTGATGCCAGTAATCCTCTTAGTGAGGTATTTCTGTGGCCTTTCTAGTTGTTGTAGATGACTTGCAAGGTACATGCCAAATGGGGTGTTGTACTCTATAATGGGTCTGATGAGGGATGAGTAGAAAGGAACAATGACCTCTTTTTTTTCTGGAGGTGAACCCCTTTGTGATGAGATGTGCCATGTAGAAGGATTTCCTGACTACTGTGGTGATGTGATTATCAAAGGAGAGACTACTGTCCATCTGTGTCCCAAGGTCTCTTATCACACTTTCGGTGTTTAGTAGGCTACCGCCTATGTGGTAGTTCATGGGTACAGTGTTTTTCCCAAAGGGGATGACAATGCACTTCTTGGCATTGAGCTTGAGGCCATGACTTTGACACCAAGCATCAGTCTCTGTGAGGCTCCTTTGTAGAATGTCCACATCATTAGGCGATTCTATTATGGCACCTAGTTTGCAGTCATCTGCGACCTTCATTAGCCAAAGACCTGCTTTATTAGCCTGGACTTCTGTGAAGTAAATGCCAAACAGGAGAGGACCCAGGATGGAGCCCTGTGGTACTCCAATTGTCAGTGGTCTGAAGTTGGATTTTGAGTTGGCTACTTTCACTGTGTGGGTTATGTCAGTGAGCCAGTTGGCCACCCATCTTCTGACATAGGGATTTATGCCCAGTCTAGTGAGTTTATCTATAATTCCGGAGTGGGGGATGGTGTCAAAAGCCTTGGCGAGATCAAGATAGGCTGTGCACCACCTTACCCTTGTCCATGGCTCCGGTGACTACTTCAAAGAAGAAATCAGGTTTAGGAAGCATGACCTACCTTTTACAAACTCAAACGGAGTGGGACCCAGAATTTGGAGGTTACTTATGTCCTTGTTTATAAGCTCCAAGAGGATACTTTCCATGGCCTTGCAGACCAGGCTTGTCAGGCTAATGGGGCGGTAGTTCCCGGGGTCCATGGTGGCACCCCCTTTGTGGAGTGGGATAACCATTACTGTGCGCCATTTAGTAGGCACAAAGCCTGAAGTGAGGCTATGATTGAACATGGTACTTAGGTGGGGTGCCAGTTCATTCTGTAGTTCATGCAGAATGCAGCCTAGGATGTTGTCTGGTCCCATGGATGCTGTGTTCTTGGCTTTGGAGAATGCAATCTTTACTTGTGCAGCCGTGATTACAGGGGCTTTGCATTCTTCTGGTATAATGATCGGCCCTTTGGGGGGTGAGGGGGGGTGAAGTTTGCAATGAACCTATCTGCCAGAATGTTGACAATATCAGTTGGTTCTGTATATCTAGTGCCATTGTGCTGTAGCTCAGAGCAGATCTGAGTGTCGCCACTGAGATTCTTGACATAGCTGTAGAATGCTTTGTGGTTGTCTTTAGTCTCAGTGGTGATTTTATTTTCGTAACTAGGTTTGGAGGATTCTATGAGGGATCTCTGCTTCTTACCGAGGTTGACCAGGGAGTTCCTGCAATCTGGGGGTTTTACTCTTTTTTGCAACAGCTTCTTTCTTCTGTTGTAGAGTTTGTTTATGGCAGGGGACCACCAGATTGGCTTCCTTATTTTGGAGGATAGTGTCTTGGTTCTGTTGGGAATGGCACGATCCATGCACTCGTGTATGTGCTTATACAACATTTGTATAGGATTCAACAGTCGTACCTCTATTTGCTGCATGTATGGGTGTCGTGAAGCTTGCCACTTCTGTCTTAAGAAGCATGAAGTTAGCTTTGGAGAAGTTTTTTATGGTGGTTTCCTTAATGGGGGATGGGGGCGGGATATAGATGTCTAGGGTGATTAGCTTGTGGTCAGAGCTGACCAGCGAGGATGTGACCTCTGGTGTGGAACATTGGTTGCCCATATTGCTAATGACCAGGTCCAGGATATTGCTGCCCCTGGTGGGGGCATGGACAAGCTGATCCAGGGCATTGGAATTTATGAATTCCAGAAAGCATTGAGCAAATGAGTTAGTACATGAGTAGTTTTCCCATTTAATGGTGGGGTAGTTGAAATCGCCTATTATTAGGGTATTGGGCTGTACCTTAATATTACCCAGTATATCAAGAAATGTGGAGTGGGCATCCTGGGGCATGGTGGGGGATCTGTAACAAGCTACAACCTGGATTGCAGTCTTGCCCAGTGTTAGTTGCACTTGGATAATTTTGTATGCATTATGTTGAGCAACTAGCCTGGAAGTGTGGATATCCTTAATGAATATGGACATGCCTCCTCCTTTAGTGTTTCGGTCCAGGTTAGGTGGCCAAACGTTGTGGTATGAGTTATAACCTGATAATTCAGGGGTGCTCTCTGGAGCCTTGAACCAGGTCTCCATAACTGCACAGATGTCAATAGTCTCCATTTTAAGGAGTGCCTCGAGTGAGTGCATTTTGAGGTTTAGACGTCTAGCATTGAGTAGCATTACCCTCAGATTTTGCTTGCTTATACCTGCTATGGTGGTGAGTTTATCATTTGAACCTTGCCTAAAAAAGGCACTACAGGAGTGGTAAGAGCCTTAGCCAGTATCTGGAATCCCAGGGGCGACAGGTGCAGGCCATCTCTGGTAAAGCATCGTGGACTGTTGATCATGTCGTCCCAGGCAGACAGATACTGTATCCCCTTAGAATGACACCAGAAGCTTAGCCAATTTTTGAAGTCAATCATTTTGTCCTTGTATTGTGGTATCATTCTGGGCAATGGCAGGATGCTTCTCAGGGCTAGGGTCATACCTGCCTGGGCTACATGATCCGAGATCTCCTCCATGTCTCTTTTCATGTAGTCCAGGGAGGTACATCTCAGGTCATTCACACCAACATGGACAATGACAGAGTCATATTTGTACTTGTTGTGGTGTGACCTGAGTGCTTAAGGTATGTGGAGGATCCTGGCACCCGACAGGCAGCTGAATGTAACTTTATCCTTGTTTAGCCTGGAGAGTGGGCATCAGTGTGCCTGACTATAGAGTCACCTATGACTAGTGTGTTGGGTATGTTGTTTTGCCTTATGGGCTGAGGTTGAGTGGCACACTGATTTTGTGGGCTATGTGTCATTTGGGTAGTGTTGGGGGTGGTGGTTGCTTGCGTTTCAGCTTTGGAGGTCTCTGTTGTTTGGGCAGATTTTTATTGAAAGCTTCTGTGAATGTAGGTGTGTATTTTGTGTTACTATGTGTGGTTTTAGGTGGTGTAGGTTTTGCTGGACTATGTGTTGAGTGTGGTGTGGTGCAGGTGTTTACCTTCTCCTCTTGACTGTCTAGTACAGTCTTGGCTGGAGAGAGCTTGGCTTCCAGTTTGGCTATATAAGTGCATCTTTCACAAGTTGTAGTGTTAGGCGGTAGGAGAATAGGGTTGTCAGTGTAGATGAGGCAATTGCTACATTGCCCCATAATGCCCAGATTCATCAGGTGGGCAGGGGAAAATACCGGGAGCTGACCCTTAGACACACCTGGATAGTTTCTTATTAATTTAAGTACTAAAAACTGTTTTCCTCCTAACAAGTGAGGGATGTTGAGTGCTGTAGTAATGGGTAGATTACTTTGTGCTTGCAATATATATATATATATATATATATATATATATATATATATAAGGAATTAACCCAAAACAGCATTATTTCTTTTACAGGTACTAACAACAGTGAGTTTTTTCATGTGTTAGACATACAAAACATTCACAAAGTCTGTAAAGATCATGTTTTAGTAATAACAATTACTAAGCAAGGAAATTAGATAACACCTCTGCTGAATGTTTGTAATACATACACAGGTCCTGGACACCCCTTGGGTGGATCCATTCGTCCTCCACTTGTCACGAATTCCAGCACTTCTTGGTTGCTTTTGCTAGGATATGGCATGTACCCAAGTGAGAATATTTCCCAGAGCAGCACACCAAAGGACCTAGGCATGAATAAAAGGAAATTTGTTAAATATGCAAGCAGTTAATTTGTTAGCCTGCTCACTGTATGCTGCAAAATGGCATTATTCATTTAAGAACTGTAATGTACCAAGAGCTGAATTCACCCATCCTTAAGATTTAAGGCCTGAGCACTTGTTTTGCTGTTGGTATCTGTACAAACATAATAAAGACATTGCAAAATGAACAAACTGCAGGGGTGTCATGAGTCCAAATTAATCATCAGGAAAAACACACGAGAGTGAAGTGACCTGAGAGACAAAGGGGCACGTGTTAATAATGGGGGTGATAAGTGAATGTGTTAGTAAGACTTATAAGTGGAGTAGCAATTTACATACCTGCAAATAATGATTTAACTAACAATGGATTAAAAACAGTGCAAGGAATTAAAGACCATAGGGAAGTGGAATATGGACTTCTACACAGACATCAGTAATAAGAAAATCACAGTCATATATAGGAAGTGATAAAAAAAACTCTGTGATTTCCAGTACAATCACTAGGCATAAGGAATGAAGTACAAACACAAGCAAATGTGTAATTCGCCACAAGGTGTCATGATGAGCCTATTTCATTTTAAAGACATGGCTAGAACACGCAGTCTTTTTAAATCAGATTTTCCATGTCATTCAGCCACAGTTTTTGATGTCTAAAATAGCTATATATGCATCATAACATTCCAAGTATATATATGTTTAAATATTTTTAATTCCTAGATATGCATAAACCATACAGGAAATTCAAGCACAGTATATGTCATAATGTCAGTTATGCATATAAAGTGCCAAACACCTGAGAAGTATTTTGTGTGTGCTTGTTAAGTCAAGTAAAGGGTTAATCAACTGCTGCTTTGGCCGAGTTTCATTTACTTATAGTATTATTGGTTAATGCAGCAGTGCAGCCTTTTTTTGTGTAAATGTGGACTTACATAAATAGTTATTTTACTTCATTTTATTAAATATTCATGTTGTAATATGCACTTAGGCAGTTGCAGTAGATCTCTTTACATGTCTTGAACCATCTGGTACCAGAAATAAAATGTACATTTTTAATTCTTTGTAATTTGTAAAACTTTGAAGAAACCTTTTTCTAATCTAAAATGCTAATAATTGTTACATAGTTACAACTTATGGCACACAGCTTGCACTATTTAGTTTGACAGAACAGAAGTAAAACCTTGTTTACATGTTACATTTCATTTTAGACTTTATTTATTATTTATTTTATTTTATTTTTACATGTGTTGACTGGGATAGTCAGACTGGATACATGTCCATTTTCAGCAGAGGCCCGGGTAGAAAATCACCACATAAAAGCACTCAACGTAACAGCAAAGCCTTATTACTCATATGATACATAAATTGACAGGGCAAGCAGTACATAAAGAACATTCATATGTAAAAAAGCATACATACATTTTCATCGGAGGCCCGGGGAGAAAAGCAGTCAAAGTAACAGCAAAGACTCATTGCTCATATGATACATAACATTGACAGGGCAATCAGTACATGAAGAACATTTATATTGTCAAAAAAAAAAAGCATACATACATAGCTGTGTACACTTGTTTGTGTTTTTCGGCTTTTCCCGGTTAGGGGTCTCCACAGCGGAACTCTGGTCCGCTAATGATTGGCAGTAGAGTTTTACGTGCTGGCTTGCCAGGCCTAACGCACAACCTTGAATGAAGGAACGCCCATTCACGCATGTCGCCACACAAAAGAAGCTCTAACTGAGAATCGAATGGGCAACTTCTAACTGTGAGGCGACAACGCTACCGCAGCACCACCACCACCAGCTGTGTACACTATAGATAACAAATAAAGGTTCCTGAGATGGTTCTAGTCAGGGGTAGGGCAAGGACATAACCACTGTGATTTAAAATGTTCTTTGAGGTTTTTTTTGAATAGAGGCAGAGAGGTTTCTTGGGTAATGACTGCAGGAAGAAGGTTCCATACTTTGCCAACAGAGTTGGTAAACAGAGCATCCCCTGCTGAGTTGTTAGCTTTGAGGGTGAGTACCAGTAGTCTGTTAGATGAGTGTAATGGCCTAAGGGGACTATGGGGGCAGATAATATTTTTAAGAGCAGATGTGTTATCAGGTTGGCAAAGGATTTTGTGGGCTACTATACTTGTAGTTCCTATAAAGCAGAGGAAATATTATATTGACTTTATGGTATTTGGGCTATATCAGATGACAGTTTAAAAAGTTTGCATTCCAGCTCCAGAATGAGCTGATGTAGGCTTGTTTGAGAAGACAAGTTGCGTGAAGGAAATGAAAGGAGGACAAGTTCAAAACTTTCTTTGTGTATGCTCAGAAAAATTAAAATAATAGTGAAATGTTAAATTACTGACAGCACTATAGTTCATCAAGGAAGATACCTAATTCTGGAAAGTAAAAGTTTTGCTTAAGCTCATTTTTATTAAGTTTGGTGTTAGGGATTTAATAAATAGCACAAGCAGAGATGTATGTTTTTCTTATCTTTTACTGTACACTGCTGTCCAATATAGTGTAGCTAGTAAATGCAACCTATGTGCTTAACATAGTAATAGATCTGGGTGATGTGTCTCTTCTCTTTGGCCATCAGGACTTGGCCACAAGGTTAAGTTAGCTCAGCACTAAAAACTTTACCCAGAACTCCAACTTTTCCCTCCATCGCACGGTGCTGTGTTGCCCTTTGTAAATATCCAGATCTGCCAATTGCTGCTCAAAAGTGATTGAAACAAGACCATAGCAATACCATAAATATTTATTGATACATAAGAGCAAATGTATCCATCCCCAGGCCTCAGATTACACAGGTAGGAGAAAGACAGACACGTTTGTTGAATGTGATGGGCACAGCTGTTCTAATCTATCATTATAGTAAAGACAAAACTTTCATACCTCAGGTCCCCTTTTTTCAACCATCAAAAGGAAGCAACTAGCTTGATCTCAAGGGTGGAATCAGAAAAAGACCCTATAGATGATTGAGATATAGGGAAATATTGCCAGCCCAGCTATCTAGAATTTTGTAAATAATTCTATGTCATTTATGAATACTGATATGATTTATACAGAACTGTATATTATGTACTGAGCAAAGATGTATCCACAATGTACCCTGCTGGAACATAGAAGATTAACCTGCAAAACTTAAGAATAGTTGAGGGTTAAATTACTTTTATAGCTGGGCCATAAACAAAAGATGTTATCTCTCAGTTTCAGTTTAGTAGCAGACACAATGTCTAGAGCTAGAAGTTTTTGTATTGTCTTGAAAGAGAAATAATTACTAAGTTTCAAATGTAAAAGCATTTTATTGTTTTACAACTTCCAAGAACTGCAAAGATCCGAGAGATATGTATTTCATGCACAGAAATGTTAAATTCTGTTAGTATCTGTTTAGCCTGGGAACATAAGTCAGGTGACAAAGAGTGATGTCACCCAAGCTGGCCCAGAAGTAATGTTTGATATTAATTTAAGAACTCTCTCAGAGAGACTGTACATTTTTGTCTTGGACCTAGCAAGAACACCCACTCATCTGCACGTGCCTTGATGTAAGTAAATTTTAGGGCATAGTATCTCTTTTAGATATAAATAGGAATATAGTAAAAAACTTTCTAATAGGGTTTATCTTGCTCAAGTAAAATCATGATAAGTCTATCTAGATCTAGACAGATATTCAGCTCTGTTTGTGCATTCTGGAGAGAGCACAGGCATATTCACAGATCGGCTTAAGTAGACATGATAGCTACCTTAGGCATAAAGGTAAGATTGACTCCTAAGGACAGTCTGTCTTCATAAGGAGGCTCTATACATAAAGCCTGAAACACTGAAATCCTTCTGGCTACATCACTGCCAACAAAAAAGATAATTTTCCTTGTCAAAAATGCAAGGTCTGCCTTGTGAGCTGGTGCAAATGAGGCAAGTTACATTTTTCTAGTTTGACATGTACATCCCAAGGATGGTAACATTGCTGAAAGGAGGTCTAAACTGAAAGGCCCCCCTTAAGAAATATCAGAAGAAAAACAGTAAAAAACTCTCTCGTAGCTGCCAAAGGCGGTTTTGGAGTGAATTCTGTTGCACTGGAAGTGAAAACCAATACACACCACCACGGAGTAAAAATACAATCATAAAACTTTAATAAATCAATGAAGCGGTAAAACTTAAAACAAAGAAGCCCTTTATAAAACAATAAGTGCTTTCGGTTAAAAACCTTCTTCAGATCAGATCTACTAGATAAAGGAAGATTCTCCAATCAGTGTTCTTTGTTCAGACCAACGCCTTTGGTTCCATCCAATCGTTCATGTCCAAAATTCTCCAGAATTCTATGCTCAAACCAATGCCTTAGATTCCATCCAATTGTTCTTGTCCAATCCCACAACCTTCCTACTGACACACCTCTTGACTTGCAAATGGATGTCGATCTATTTCCTTAAGTTCCACATGTAAGGATGCAGCACTTTCAAACCTGGCAAGAAACATCCTTTTGGAGACATTCACCGTTTCTAAACACCCTTAATCATCCTTGGTGCTGTCACTAGTTTAAAGCCATCAATTTCAGCTTCCATAGCTTATTTTCCAATTACTATGGAAATAAGAAAATCCCGCTGATTCATATTGAACAATGGACAATCAGTTTTTCAGGATTACTCCATTCAGAAGTACTTTCTGCAATACCATAGAAAGCCTTAATTTCAGACAACATTAATGGATTTAATTTATAACTCAATAAAGTAATAATAATGATCACAGTCTCAGTGTTCGGACCGATATCTTTTCAAACCAGATCTTCCAAAAGGTTCTACAATGGACACATCTCCACAAACGAATAAAGATTTGTTTCCCTTTACAGCCTTTATGCAGTCACTAGTTTACAGCCATCAAATCCAGCTTCCATATTTTAATTATTGAGTATTCTTAGGAATGAAGAAATCCCGTTTGTTCATAAACAACGGATAATCATCCTTCTAGAGCTACTCTATCTGAATTCATTGGCTTAAATGACAAATAAGCCTTGATTTCAAAGAATACATACATAACTTTGAGTTAAAATCAGAGGGATGAGTAATGCTGACAAATAATATTAACAAACCAACACTCTAAATTCATTCCTGTATCCAAGGTAATTTGCACTGCAACCTAATGCCTTATTCTGTTAGAATTTATTGAGGTCACAACTCATTGAAACAATGAGTTTTCAAATGTGTTTTTTCTCCACTTTCCCCGGGTTATGTGACCTGGAGTTTTACACTTAGGATAAAATTACTTTTCAAGGAGAAAAACAGCTTTTAAAAACTCCTTGTTTTAATAAGCTGTGACTGCAGTGAGTTTGGATGTGATAACTCATTAGGAAGCCGATTTTCTCTTCCCAGTATGCTTCCCCAAGGAACATGTAACCATGGTATCATTCTCCTCTTGCACCCATTCCTCCTCTACTTCCACAGTTTTTGAATATTCACTACTTTTTTTTTTCTGGATTCTGTCCTAAAGATTCCTCACTCACATAGTATAGCATCGAAGGCACACCCTACAAATTATCCATCATTAACTGAGCACAGGTGAACATCTGCATCCCTTCAGGGGGACAAAACACCCTTAAAACCACTGGAAATAAAAACTTACACCAGATTTTATGTGAGAGAAACTTCTTTACTATGGTTATTAACTGAGTATTTGCTACAAAGCTATCTCTGTAAAATTGTAATCCATCAATACTGGTCTACGCTCCACTATAATCCACTTCACTGGTTACTGTAAATGTTGTGACAGTGGGAGAGATATCCATTCTCAGGTGTAGCTTCCTTCAGAGAAATAGTCCCCATGGATACATCACTCCTGTATTTTTTTTACCATATGAACTCTCTCTGGCAAGAATACAGTGCATGAGCTGTGTCTCATCCTTAAAAGCTTTCTTCTCTTGTCCCCACTGCTTGTGTAAGCATGGAATTATTATATAGAAGAATGAGGTGTTGAGAGACAAAGTTTCCACAAAAGAGGTGCAGGGAATATTTTTCTGATTTTCTCTGAATGCTTGAAAGATTTGCATTTGAGAAGTTTCACTCAGGTGGTATCTGTGTGAGAAGTTGAATTTCAACTTCTCATAGTGGCTATATGGATCAGTACCTATTAATTTCATGTTAAGTCATATTCTGTACCAAAATCATTCTTAGACAACCGGAAACTATTTGCCAATGATGATGTTAACCACTATGGTTTCACTGTTGCTAGTGCTCTCTTAAAAAATAGTCCATTGCACCAATCTTGGTTTTCACAAATACAAGACAACCAAAATAATTTTCTCTTTCCTGCTGAGATCTGTGCTGAAGAGAGATAAAGCCATCACTGTCACCCAGATGACATAAACTTGTAACAGTTTGATTGCTGGAAGAACCAGGCAGGTAGGATAAGACATGGGGGGAGCACAGCACAGATTGCACATCCTGAGGTAAGAGAGTAGCAGTTTCCCAGTGGTCAGTTGCTCTTACTTGCATGAGAAGGACTGTTACCATCATGGATTTGGCTTGGTACTGCCAAGCTAGCGATGGTACAAGCAGGAACATATGCATCCAGGCTGGGTGTAGGAGGCCCCTGCAGTGACATAGGTGTTCATGTCAGCTATCAGGAGGTGGAACTAAGCCAAAAAGAAATGCATTCATAGCCACTACTCAACATGATGCTGACTGGGGGGATGAGATATGTAGTTACACATTCAAGACCCTTGTATGGGTGCATTAAAGCCTCAATCTAGGGCACGACCAGACTATCCTGGACATGGGAAGGAGGTCCTCCTTCCTTGCAACATACCAGCAGGGGGGGGGGAGTAGTGGTAGAGGCATTGGCCAACAATGAGACTGGCTGGATGACAGGCCCTCATTATAATTGGTCTCACTGGGGAAGGATTAATAGTGAGCAGGCAGAAGAGGAAAAAGAACCTGGGGAAAAATGTCTTCTCCTTCCAGTACTCCACTCTGTCTTAAATTGTATCTCCTCACTTTGTCTTCCAAATTAGCCAACTTTTATTCAAAACAGATAACTTAGTTGCTTAATTCTGCAACATGGCATCATGCTGTTAATTCACACTGTCACTGGAATCATTACCAGAGGATTCAAGTTATTTCACAGAATGACTAAGGAGCCCAAACACCACTTTTATCTGCTGATGTCCTGTTTCTATGGTCTAATCTATCTTTGACTTCCAGAGTCTCATGACTTATCAACAGTTACCCTCATTACTAAGTGAAGGAATAGCATTACCAACTACTTCTGAACTTCTTTCTGGGTCTCACCAACATGTCTTCCTTGCTTTTACCCAGATCTGAGGAATCCTCACTTGAACTACCACTGTGGCCAAAATCAATGAGAAACCTGTGCTAAATACTAAAAAAATATTGTTAAACAATAAAAGTTTATGAAGCAGCTGAATGGAGTAACCAACTCACAAAGCACATCAAGACTGCCCACTTCTTTCTTTTAGAAACACTTTAAAAATAATTGTGGTGATATTGTATGATTCAGTCCTCAAAAGTGTTTTGGTCACAGTTCTTTTGAATATGTTTATGTGGGAGCTAAGTTTTACCATTATTGTTGGTAAATTACATAAATAAAAATATTCCTTTGACAATTTTGATGATCAGTTTAAAAATTTCTTGCTTGACCTAAATTTATAAACACAACTTTATAATCGTGAAGTATTTTTAGCATATTTAAAATTAATCCAGAAATGTGAATATTTTATTTTGATTTCTTGTGAATTTCCAGATGATTGCAAGACTTTTTTCTACTTACTTAATACTTATTTATTATAAAATCAGAGCTAATTTAGTTGTTTCTGCATAAAATTACATTTTGAGTAGAAGACACATATTTTGTAGCAGTTCATTAGATAGAACCATGAGCAAGCAATAAAGAAAACAGCAAAAATGTTAAACAGAATTTTGGGATCAGGCTAAAAATCTTCAAATAAATCATTTGCAATGACAGTCATTTTTAAATTTGATACTAAATGTTCAACCCTGATATAGATATATTTTTGTAGCAGCTTATAAATGCCTGATTTTATTTCTCAGATATTGGGATTGACTCCTAAAATGATTTTTATTGCCACTTGACCCTGAAAAAAAATCATAATAAATAGGCATTTCAAAAATATTTCTCCATCCTTGGTTTTGATTTTTCTTATATTAACCCATACTAAAATATAATCATATCAAGTTATCTTATTTCATTTGGGTTTGGGTTTCTACTACAGCAGACATGGTCAGCAGCTCTTTTCTTTTATATACTGACTCTTGTATATTTTACGTGCTGTTCAGTCACTATATTAGGAAGATGGAGTTTCATTGCTGAAAATATCCTGAAATAATTGGCAGTCGTAAAACATCTCCTGGTTGCTAGTTAGCCTGGTTTACCTACCCCCAATGCCATCATATGCTATCCAATGTAATTTTATGTGCTTTTGAAATCTTGCAGGAACAGAGATAATTATTTTTGGTTTCTTTGAAATACTGCAGAAAAATCTTCACATAATATGATGCAAACCAGTAATGGCTTTACTTACAGGACTACTAATCTGAGAACTGATGCCCCTCTGATATTTTTTGTTTTTCACTATTAAAATACCTGGAGATGAGGCCTTGCTTTGTAGGTAGCTTTTCTAAGTAGACAGCAAGATATGTGCATGAGCTATTTAGAACTCAATCACCTGGTATTTGGAACTTTCTATAGACTAACTTTTAATTGTCACTAGAGGGCAGGCTGACATAAAACGCAGTCCTTCCTGCATTGTGTTCCTGGTTAGTAGCTTCCTCATGAAAGCTACCTCTCAGGAGCAGTTGTCCTATACCAGAGTTAACTGCTTGCTTGGTGGACGGTTTGCTATTTTGTCGTTGTAACACCATTTATTAAGGTAAAGCTCTCCTCTAATGATGTGCTGTTAGTGCAGTTTTATGAGCAAAATAAATATCTAAAAAATGACATTAAAGTGAACATTTATAACTGTCCTCTGATGTAAACAGTGAAAAGTAGTGTTATAAAATAAAATCTGTACTACAAATGTTGGATGAAAGGTTGCACAGTTCTACAAATTCAATTGTGTCTATACAGACATTTTGTACAATTTTACATGAAATAAGAGCAGCAAAGGGTTTTATCTTCTGGAATGAAAGGTGATTTCTACAAAGGGATGAAAAATTAACTTTCTGGATGCAGATATTTGTTTGACCAGAATTTTACTTACAGCTGTCATAAACATAACAATGAAATAAGCATTACAATGAAATATGGAGAAATATGCAACTTTTTAAGCCTGCAGTTAAATTTTGCCAGGTTTCTGCAAGACCAATCCACTATACACAAACCACAGCTATTTCATTTGTGAGCAATTTCCAAGCATTTCTTATGCTCTGTACACATCGGCTTTAAAGGCATACTGCATTCAGTTTTGAAAATATGGCCTTCAACTCATTCTCGCAAATTATTCGACTTACAGAAAATGCCAATAGCATGCAATTAAGTAACAGCACGGAAGTATGTAGATGTTTCTGCTAAATTATGAAAGACGAAGACCTCTTCACTTGCTTTTAAGTAGCACAAGGAACTACATGCGGTAGGTTATGATGCAGGTGAGAGCAATGGGAAAAGACACTGATTATCTCTAAGTGGATGAGCTATTAAAAATGCATTAAAGGGAAGATTAAGAAAAAGAAAAAAAATAATGAAAAAGTGCATAAACTGTGCAATTTAACCAGTCTTGTTAGAGGCAAAATTAAGAGTGAACATAACTACCCTGTTGAAATAATCATCTGGAAGGAGATCAGTTGACCTAAATGTAGTTTACAGCAGCAGGTTAAATGCCCTCAGCTGATTGGGATGTGTAGAGAATATAAAGCTGCAGCTTTCTAGGAAACACTTTGGAGAGTGAGATCTTTTCCCTCTTTACGTGTCTAGCATGATTTGGGAGTTAATGACTGGTAGCCAGGTTAAAAAAACAAACAAAAAACCCCGAAAAAAACAAAAAAAAAACCCCCACATAACCTCCTTTTCCACTTCTGCACCACTGAGACTACTAAACTGTCCTAGTCTTTGTTTCAGATGAGGATACAGACTCAGAAGATGGCATGTGATTACTACATTTCTCATCCTACATCTATGCAGGACTGTCTCAATGATCTGCAGGGATAGATCACAAACATAAATCAAAGTACTGATACAAGAAATATTAGGATCATCTGTCTGGCAGGCTACAGGATAGAAAGTGAAAGGTCAGAATAAATCAGAATCCTCTTCTGGTTTTAAATTCGTCTGCTATGTGTACATATATAATTAAAAGTGGATGGTAAGGAAGTAAGTTTTTTGTTATATAGCACAGGTCAGATGAGAGTGTGGTAGATCATAAATATCCTGAGGATGGCGTAATGACAGAGTTTCAATGTTATTATCTGGCTAGTCAACTATACCAGTGTGATTAAGGTTAGAGTGTGTAAGTAAAATAATTGACCTTTATATACATTTTAAGCAACATACCCTGTGGTTTTCACTAGAGTTCTGTGATAGGTGATAAAGCTTACCATTTGAGAAATTTCAACATGCTACTGAAGGAACTGCATGGAGAAAAAGAATTTAGCTACAATGAAGGCTGGAAGCCATCTATAAATGACAGTAGAATACATAGGGTAAGTGGTCTGCATATGTCTGAAAAAGAGAACCACCATCTTCAGTGAGCAATTTAAATATTGTAGTATATGGAACATGCTTGTTCTGCACATTTGACGGCTGTTATGATCAGGTTTCAAGCAGGACAGCATCAGAAACATATTGGCAGATCTAAAAGCTGTAAGCTACTTCATAATGTCATACAAAAAACTGTGTCACCATGAAGTTTATAACAGATTTTAAAGCTGTTCGGTGATCAATGGTACACTTCACTTTTGCCAGCTGTCTGTGTGACAGCATTAAGTGTGTTACAGGTTTTCGAGCTGTAAAATACTTTACTACTCTACATGTTTTTTTTCTGTCTGTAAGGTGTAATACATTGGGACAGCTAAAGGTTCATGTACTACAAATAGTTATGACTAACCCAGTTCATAGGCTCATAGGTGGTTACTAGGCTAAAGACCACAAGGGCCTTTTTAAGTCTAGCCAAGTCATCCCAATCTCTAGATAAGTATTGATACCCTTCATAAGTGTAAGCATGGGCCTGGGAGATGAACCCTTTACAGGTTGCCTGTGTCCAATAGAGACATAGGTGCCAAACCAGAGATGAATTTCCGGTTTCCTATCCAAATATCCAATTTGCACTTGAATTGGGTTAGGGAGGAACTCTGCTTCACATAGATGGGGAGCCTGTTCCATAGATGGGGTAGTATCTGGGATGCATACCTATCTCTCCAGCAGGTCCTATTTATATCACAGGCAAGGTTTAAGTCTTTAGAATGGGAAATTCTGGTACTGTTTGTTTTGTGGATACGCAGGAGGTCCATCAGAATGGGGTCTGACAATGCCCTGTATGCCAGGCATAGATCTCCCCTCAAAAGCCTGTAGGAGACAGAATACAGAGATAGGGCCTTGAGGCGGTTTGCATAAGACATTTTACTTATGCCCTGTATTCTTTTAGTGATGAACCGCTGTGGACATTCTAGTTGTTAGATATGCCTGGTTAGGTACATACCAAAGGGGGCATTGTACTCAATGACAGGTCTAATGAATGCCAAATACAGTGGAACAATGAATTCCTTGGACTTTGATGCCATACCATAAGTAGTGCAACATAAAATGATTCCCTCACCCCTGTAGACACATTATGGTCAAAGACTAAATTACTATCTGTGTCCCTAAGTCCCTGACTACTGGGTCAATTCTACGGGTTGTCCTGTCAATATGATAGTTACCAGGGATGGATGACTTCCCAAAGGATACTATTATGCATTTATTAACATTAAGTTTTAGTCCATGGCTCTGACACCAATTGTTTGTCTGTATCCACCCCTCCTGGAGAACATTTGTGTCAGTGTGAGATTCAATGACAGCTCCTTATTTGCAATCATCTGCAAATTTACTCAGCCAGAGACCACTGACATTGGCCTTTACTTCTGAAAAGTAAATGCCAAAAAGGAGCAGTCCAAGGACTGATCCTTGAGGGACTCCACTTGTGACTGGCCTCTTTGTAGAGGTGGACTCCCCAATTCTAACTTCCTGGGTCCTATCTGTGAGCCAGTTTGCTATCCACTGGGTGACATACGGGATTGTACCTAACCGCTTGAGTTTGTCAACAGTGCCTGAGTGGGTTATTGTGTCAAATGCCTTGACCATTTCAAGGTAGGCAGTGTGAACGATTTTGCCTTCATCCATTGCTTTGGTTACCTTCTCAAAGAAGTCCACCAGGTTGAGTAGGCATGATCTGCCCTTTACGAAACCAAACTGGGTTGGGTCCAGTGTCTGGAGATTTACTATATCGCTATTGATCATCCCAAGATAATTCTTTTCATGGCTTTACATATAAGACTAGTGAGACTTATGGGTCTGTAGTTTCTAGGGTCTGTAGATGGCCCACCTTTGTGCACAAGGATGACTGTTGCCTTTCTGTATTCATGAGGCATGAAGCCTGTTTGGAAACTACAGTTAAATAGTAATTCCAGAGGACCTGATAGGTTATGTTTCATGCTATTTAGAAGACATCCTGAGATATTGTCTGGGCCCACTGATGCAGTGTTCTTGATCTTAGAGAGAGCATTAAGGACCTGTTCCCTAGTGATAGTAGGAGGAGTTATATTTGATGATATTTCCTGAGGAAAAATTAAGGGGGAGAATGGGGTAAAGTTGGAGCTGAATTTATAAGCCAGGAGGTTTGCTACATCTTCTGGCTTAGTATAGGTGACTCCATATACAATGAGCTCTGTACACAATTGGGTATTGCCTATGAGGCTGTGGACATAACTAAAGAATGCTTTGTGGTTGTCCTTGGCCTATGAGGCCAAACTTACCTCAAATTTGGCTTTGGTAGACTTTATTTGCCCTCTGAGTTGTTTATTTAGTTTGATGAGAGTGTTTTTATCCTGCTGGGTGCTGCTCCTCCTAATTTTTGCCATGATTTTCTTCCTCCTGTTATATAGCCTATTGATTTTGTGATTCCACCAGGGGGGGGCTTGTTTAAGGTGGTGCTACTAAATAGGGAGGGTGACAGAAATTAAACAATTAAATGATTATATGCAATGTCAATAGCTTTCAAACAGATGCAGAAACTATAAAAATGAAGACTGGCAAGACCATAACAACATGGATTCACGAAAGCAAGTATCTGCATGTAAAGGCTAATGCAGTATTAGGACTGGCTCATGAGTGATCGGGTTTGAAATAAATCCACGAGTGTTGTACATCTGACAAAAAGCAAATATTTAGAAGAATGGATGCATATTACTGAAAGGAAGTTGAGGAACAACAAGATAGACACACACACACACACACACACACACACACACACACACACACACACAAAATGATGTCAGGGAGGGACTAATAATATCTTTCCAGTGCCATTACCTCTTCCTGCTTTTATGGTAAGAAGCTGCCACCAGCCACCCGGGACACAAGTACTGTACACTCTTAAAGTGAGGCAACCATACCACTAACTTATAAGAGCAATGGTTAAGTAGTCTTGCTTCAAAAGGCAGAAGGCAGCAATTATAATTTAGCAGTTTTGTGTAATTAGTTTTATACAGATAAACAACCAGTTGAAAATGAATAGGAGTCTTCACTTAGGTAAATTAGGCTATACACCTTAAAATTAAACATGCATACAAGCATATGCTCAGAAAAATATAAGCACCTTTGAATAGAGAGAGAGCATTAGGAAAACACTATCAGCTAATACCACCATAACCTGAAGAGCTAGTTGATCATAATACTACCAGTAAGTGAAGATGACTACATTTTATTTGTTTATAACTTTAAAGACCATTTAGCAAAATACTCATAGGCAACAGAACTTTTAAAGAACAGGAATACTACATGAAAAACTCCAGAAAGGAGTCCTGGAATGAGGCAACACTGAGAAAGATTCTGTTACCACTATCTTTTTTTATAAATCCACCATTGTTTCTTTTGGTAAGGGAGTCCTGCTTTTTCACTTCCTGTTGAGTAAAACTTTTGAGTACAGCTAACATCGCCCAAAGGAAAATTGCATAAAGAACCAACAGTTTCCAACCCAAATAAGGTAGGAAATAATTTAAGAAAGAGGTCTACACTCTTCTAATATATATGTATCTGTGTTTGAAACAGTGTGTGTGTGTGTGTGTGTGTGTGTGTGTGTGTGTGTGTGTGTGTGTGTGTGTGTATGTGTATGTGTGTGTATGTGTATGTGTGTGTGTGTGTGTGTGTGTGAGCATGCATGCATGTGCAAAGGGGTACTAAGAGACATTTGAGAAGTATGCAGGACTCACGCACTGCCAAGGATCACTGCTCTGCACTTCAGGGAATGAGATTCAGGGCACCATGTACAAACATAGTGCTCTGTAAGGCAGGTAGATATAATCAACCTTCCCACTTCACTGACTTTTTACAGTATTTGCATAACTAAGGATTTATAGACAGTGAAATATGCAAGTGCAAGATAGGGGACGGTTCCAATGAGGTTAAGTGCGTGCCACATTTTTGTGGTGCACACATAAGCCTTTCAATGGTAGGAATCTGTGCAGGGTGAATCAAATCCATTTCTCTCTCTAAACAGATAGCTGATGGAGATAAGCAGTGTTGTGTGTGAATGGAAGTATATGCACCCAGTTCATTGGTGTAGCAAGTTGCTCTGCGTTGCTATTTTCTGTGAAAAACAGTCCACGTGTCTGAAACAATTTTAATTTTCAAAACTCTGCTGCATCATTCTTAGTAAAAAAAAAAAAAATCAGAGTTTTGCACAGTGGCTTTTCTTCATTTAACATCTTTATTGTATCTTTACTGAGAGAACTACAGGCTTTGTTCACATTTTTACAGTAGCCACCATAACATTAGATATTTTAGTGTTAATTGTAATAGCTACTATTTTTTCAAAACTGTATAAATCGTACTGATTGTAAAGTCTTAGTTCCCTTACTCAGGCGTTTGTGCATTGCTTATTTTACTGTGCTGGGTTACTTTCAAATAGTAATTTTAGTGTAACACCTTCTGTTTCAGCATCTTGCACTATCCTAGCCTTGGGTAATCTTTTATGCTTTCTAACCTACAGACATTCATCTCCTCTTAGAAGCTGCCAATCATCTAGAACTTAGCACTCTTAGTGGTATTACTTGAAACAATTGTCAGTTTATTTAACGACTACATTATGTAATTTCATTCCTTCTTCAAATGCTTCTTTCTACATATCTTCTTATAATTATTTCAACTTCAGTATAGTTAAACTGTATATTCATCTCCTGTATTACTGAGTTGCATTATTAATGACTGCAACAATATTTAACTCCTAAACGTTAACGTTGTAATCATGTGTGCATGTTCTGTCTTTGTCTCTGCTTCAGGGTGTGGTTGAAAAGGATCTTCAAAGAAGCCACTCTTCTAATTTTCAAATAAATAAATAAATAAATACATACATAAATAAATAGGTAAATAAATAAATAAATGGTAATTCTGGAACTAGATGAGACAAGTCTCTGGATGATGAAACACAAAATACACTTCCTGACCAGGGAAAGCACTCATAGCAAAGGGGGTATGAGAAGGAGGGCCATTAAAGTACTCTTAAATGCATAGTAAATGTGTTTGGTAAAGATCTTACATGTTTGCAACACCAGGTGGATGATGTGTCAGTACCTTCTTACTTCCTCAAGTTTCACGATAGTATAGTAAGCTTGGATGCCCTTGAAAGTTTACCTTTTGGCATAACTATGACACTGAGTTTTGCCTTACTCAGTTATCACACTGGACATACTGTAAACCATTCACACAGATCTTTTAGTTTTCATTTTAGTAGTTAGTCTGTTTCAGAGGGACCACCATTTCAGTAAAGCAGCACATGTTATAAATTGTAATTAATGCTGCTGAGAGGAGAATATGGACAGGATCATGCATTGTGATTCAAGGATGCTTGAGGCAAATCCCATCATCACATGCAAAGAGGACAGGATCATGCATTGTGATTCAAGGATGCTTGAGGCAAATCCCATCATCACATGCAAAGAGGACAGAATCACGCATTGTGATTCAAGGATGCTTGAGGCAAATCCCATCATCACATGCAAAGAGGACAGAATCATGCATTGTGATTCAAGGATGGTTGAGGCAAATCCCATCATCACATGCAATGAGGACACAATCATGCATTGTGATTTAAGGATGCTTGTGGCAAATCCCACCATCAGATGGAATGAGGACAGGATCATGCATTGTGATTCAAGGATGCTTGTGGCAAATCCCACCATCAGATGCAATGAGGACAGGATCACGCATTGTGATTCAAGGATACTTGAGGCAAATCCCATCATCAGATACAATGAGGACAGGATCATGTATTGTGATTCAAGGATGCTTGAGGCAAATCCCATCATCAGATACAATGAGGACAGGATCATGTATTGTGATTCAAGGATGCATGAAGGAAATCCCACATGCCATGAGGACAGGATCATGCATTGTGATTCAAGGATGCTTGAGGAAAATCCCACCATCAGATGCAATGAGGACAGGATCATGCATTGTGATTCAAGGATGCTTGAGGAAAATCCTATCATCACATGCAATGAGGACAGGATCATGCATTGTGATTCAAGGATGCTTGAGGCAAATCACATCATCAGATACAATGAGGACAATATCATGTATTGTGATTCAAGGATGCATGAAGGAAATCCCACATGCAATGAGGACAGGATCATGCATTGTGATTCAAGGATGCTTGAGGAAAATCCCACCATCAGATGCAATGAGGACAGGATCATGCATTGTGATTCAAGGATGCTTGAGGAAAATCCTATCATCACATGCAATGAGGACAGGATCATGCATTGTGATTCAAGGTTGCTTGAGGAAAATCCCACCATCAGATGCAATGAGGACAGGATCATGCATTGTGATTCAAGGATACTTGAGGCAAATCCCACTGTCAGATGCAGTGAGGACAGGATCATGCATTGTGATTCCAGGATGCTTGAGGCAAATCCCACCGTTAGATGCAGTGAGGACAGGATCATGCATTGTGATTCAAGGATGCATGAAGCAAATCCCACAGTCAGATCCAATGTGGACAGGATCATGCATTGTGATTCATGGATGCTTGAGGTAAATCCCGTCATCACATGCAATGAGGACAGGATCATGCATGGTGATTCAAGGATGCTTGAGGCAAATCCCATCATCACATGCAATGAGGACGTGATCATGCATTGTGATTCAAGGATGCATGAAGGAAATCCCACCATCACATGCAATGAGGACAGGATCATGCATTGTGATTCAGGGATGCTTGAAGCAAATCCATCATCAGATACAATGAGGACAGGATCATTCATTGTGATTCAAGGATGCTTGTGGCAAATCCCACCGTCAGATGCAATGAGGACAGGATCATGCATTGTGATTCAAGGATACTTGAGGCAAATCCCATCATCAGATACAATGAGGACAGGATCATGAATTGTGATTCAAGGATGCTTAAGGCAAATCCCATCATCAGATGCAATGAGAACAAGATCATGCATTGTGATTCAAGGATGCATGAAGGAAATCCCACATGCAATGAGGACAGGATCATGCATTGTGATTCAAGGATGCTTGAGGCAAATCCCATCATCAGGTACAATGAGGACAGGATCATGCATTGTGATTCAAGGATGCTTGAGGAAAATCCCACCATCAGATGCAATGAGGACAGGATCATGCATTGTGATTCAAGGATGCCTGAGACAAATCCCATGATCACATGCAATGACGACAGGATCATGCATTGTGATTCAAGGATACATGAAGCAAATCCCACAGTCAGATCCAATGTGGACAGGATCATGCATTGTGATTCAAGGATGCTTGAGGTAAATCCCATCATCACATGCAATGAGGACAGGATCATGCATGGTGATTCAAGGATGCTTGAGGCAAATCCCATCATCACATGCAATGAGGACGTGATCATGCATTGTGATTCAAGGATGCATGAAGGAAATCCCACCATCACATGCAATGAGGACAGGATCATGCATTGTGATTCAAGGATGCTTGAGGCAAATCCCATCATCACATGCAATGAGGACAGGATCATGCATTGTGATTCAAGGTTGCTTGAGGCAAATCTCCTCATCACATGCAATGAGGACAGGATCATGCATTGTGATTCAAGGATGCGTGAGGCAAATCCCATCATCAGATACAATGAGGACAGGATCATGCATTGTGATTCAAGGATACTTGAGGCAAATCCCACTGTCAGATGCAATGAGGACAGGATCATGCATTGTGATTCAAGGATGCATGAAGCAAATCCCACAGTCAGATCCAATGTGGACAGGATCATGCATTGTGATTCAAGGATGCATGAAGAAAATCCCACCATCACATGCAATGAGGACAGGATCATGCATTGTGATTCAAGGATGCTTGAGGCAAATCCTATCATCAGATACAATGAGGACAGGATCATGCACTGTGATTCAAGGATGCTTGAGGCAAGTCCCACTGTCAGATGCAATGAGGACAGGATCATGTATTGTGATTCAGGGATGCTTGAGGCAAATTCCACCATCACATGCAATGAGGACAGGATCATGCATTGTGATTCAAGGTTGCTTGAGGCAAATCCCATCATCACATACAATGAGGACAGGATCATGCATTGTGATTCAATGATGCTTGAGGCAAATCCCACCATCAGATGCAGTGAGGACAGGATCATGCACTGTGATTCAAGGATGCATGAAGCAAATCCCACAGTCAGATCCAATGAGGACAGGATCATGCATTGTGATTGAAGGATGCATGAGACAAATCCCATCATCCCATGCAATGAGGACAAGATCCTGCATTGTGATTCAAGGATGCTTGAGTCAAATTCCACCATCACATGCAATGACGACAGGATCATGCATTGTGATTCAAGGTTGCCTGAGGCAAATCCCATCATCACATACAATGAGGACAGGATCATGCATTGTGATTCAAGGATGCATGAAGCAAATCCCACAGTCAGATCCAATGTGAACAGGGTCATGCATTGTGATTCAAGGATGCATGAAGAAAATCCCACCATCACATGCAATGAGGACAGGATCATGCATTGTGATTCAAGGATGCTTGAGGCAAATCCTATCATCAGATACAATGAGGACAGGATCATGCACTGTGATTCAAGGATGCTTGAGGCAAATCCCACTGTCAGATGCAATGAGGACAGGATCATGCATTGTGATTCAGGGATGCTTGAGGCAAATTCCACCATCACATGCAATGAGGACAGGATCATGCATTGTGATTCAAGGTTGCTTGAGGCAAATCCCATCATCACATGCAATGAGGACAGGATCATGCATTGTGATTCAAGGATGCTTGTGGCAAATCCCACCATCAGATGCAGTGAGGACAGGATCATGCACTGTGATTCAAGGATGCATGAAGCAAATCCCACAGTCAGATCCAATGAGGACAGGATCATGCATTGTGATTGAAGGATGCATGAGACAAATCCCATCATCCCATGCGATGAGGACAGGATCCTGCATTGTGATTCAAGGATGCTTGAGTCAAATTCCACCATCACATGCAATGACGACAGGATCATGCATTGTGATTCAAGGTTGCTTGAGGCAAATCCCATCATCACATACAATGAGGACAGGATCATGCATTGTGATTCAAGGATGCTGAAGCAAATCCCACCATCACATGCAGTGAGGACAGGATCATGCATTGTGATTTAAGGATGCTTGAGGAAAATCCCACCATCAGATGCAATGAGGACAGGATCATGCATTGTTATTCAAGGATGTATGAAGCAAATCCCACCGTCAGATCCAATGAGGACAGGATCATGCATTGTAATTCAAGGATTCATGAGGCAAATCCCATCATCGCATGCAATAAGGACATGATCATACATTGTGATTCAAGGATGCATGAAGGAAATCCCACCATCACATGCAATAAGGACATGATCATGCATCGTGATTCAAGGATTCATGAGGCAAATCACAGATGCAACATCTTGGAGCTTGCATGCATTAACAGACCTTTAGTTTGCATATCAGATGTAAAAAATCTTTTTCTTCCACTCTAAGTACTCAGTCCTGTGAAAAATATTAGTATGAACACTCTTGTGAGGCACTGACAGTTTTGTTCCTGTAGAAAAAGTTTGGCTGTCATGCTGTAGAGTGAGAGCTGAGACTAGAACTTGGGGGTACACTCCAAAGATGACCAGAGGTACTATATCACGTATGTGCTACACTCATACAGCAAATATCTGGCTAAGGCAGGCAGGCATGTATCAGAGGAAAGGTGCAATGGGGATGGGACTGTTTCGTAATTCATGTGTGCTTATGCTGCAGTGTACTCTCTGCAGTCATATGTGGATATTCAGCCATGGATGTCATACAATGTCCATCTAAGGTATCTTGGCAGTTTTACAACCACATACTTGCCTCCCTGTGTGTGACAAGTGATGGTCACTTTTTGTATGTAACAGTGTAATAGTTACTAAGCACAATCCACATTTCCTGGACACTGGCAGCAAATGTGTGCACAGCGCATGCCATAACTTAATGCGTGTATCAGTCACCCCACTTGGGAGAAGTGACCCATATTTTTCCATAATACTGGCTGCCATGCTGTCTACATGGAGCACATAACGTATCCACTGCTGACAGTAGTCTAGCTTCACTGGTATATATGTAAGTCTAGTTGCAGTTATGGTTCACATTACATGCAGCCATACCATGTGCTGTCACTGCTGGCTTCTGGCATGGTACACAGATCTTTACACTATTTTGTAATGTTGCTATTCACATGGTTAGTTAGTATGTGGTTATGTTATATTTTGATCTACATGGGATCATTTAAATACTGCTGTAAGGTGCACAGATGAAGACGTGAAGTGCAGGCTCTATATGGAACTGATGCATGTGACATGATGTGTAGGTGATCATATGCCATATTCAGTTTTATATATCTATATATCTATATCTATATCTATATCTATATATATATATATATATATATATATATATATATATATATATATGCACATACACATGCTGTTCAGGCTGTGCAGGGTCTATTGCAATGTGTCATTTCAGAAATGGGTTATGCTGTGGTGCATTACAGATTTTTTTCTTAGTTAAACAAGTTATGCACAGCTGTAGAATGTAGTTTGTGAATTTTATTTCTCTAATCATAGCTTCTATAGTAGTGTCACAAATATGTGTATTGTTCATTATTATATGTATGCACACATTCCCGGACTATCTCATACTGTGCATGATGGATTTTTTTTGTGTGCTGCCTTTGGCAAACATTTGTTCCCATCCATGTGATGTGATGTCACATGGAAGGCTGGTGGCTGTGTACAACAGTGGTAGTGGCATGAGACTGATACAGGACCAGCACAATGTATTCATTATTGCCTTTCTGGCTAGCTTGCTATACCTGCAGCTGTGCATTAGCCATACATAGATTAGCCACACATCTGCTGCTAACATTCACAAATTGTGTTGGCTACTATTGAGCCACTTCTGTATTGCAGCTGTAAAAACATCTAGTTGCATGTGGTGATGCACTAACATTTCACTGGTTACACATGTACCATTTTACTAGGGTCATATTGTACAGATGCCATGTCTGTCTGTCTGTGGACAGATATATATGTTGTGCTCTCTTCCATATGGCCATGTACTGTGCACATCCCCAAGTCATCATGTCTTAGTGGAATACACTTCAGGTTGATTATTACAACAAGAACACAAGTGCATTAAAGGCTACATTGTGAGCCATGCTGTTTACATACTCTCAGAAGTGTTTTGTTTCATTAGGGCTGGTCTGGCATTCCACAATATCACTGAGAATACCCATGTTACACAGCTATGGGCATACCTTGGTAGTTGTGTGCATCCTTTATAATGTACAACTGGGCTGATAGTTGTTATATGTTTGCTGCACTTGTCCGTATGCATATCCACATTAGTATCACACATGGTAGGGATGACCTTTGCATCCTTTATAATGTACAACTGGGCTGATGGTTGTTGTATGTTTGCTGCACTTGTCCGTATGCATATCCACATTAGTATCACACAAGGTAGGGATGACCTTTGCATCCTTTATAATGTACAACTGGGCTGATGGTTGTTGTATGTTTGCTGCACTTGTCCGTATGCATATCCACATTAGTATCACACATGGTAGGGATGACCTTTTCTGCTTTTCTTTACTGAGTCTTCTGACATGTAGAAAGTGGTGGTGGCAGAGATAACACATCTTGTGCATGGCCACTGGACTCTGAGACCTCTGTTAGTCAATCAGCTGGTGTTGCTGAGGCTCTAACCACACTTATTATGGCACTGTCAGCTTGCCTCCATGTGAGGTTCCAGATGCATTATTGGGGGGCATGAAAGGACACATGAGGGTCACTTTCCCTTTCTGGCTATTTCACAGGTGTCTCAGTACACTGTCAGCTATGAAGAACCAAAAAACAAAGTGCAAAGCAATGGGCTACAATGCAGAAATCACAAATTGCACCTACATCGTCCTACCTCAGTGCCTCCTGGCAAATGTCTTCCCCCACCATTCTTGCAGTCATTTTACCATTTTCCTCACCACACTGTGGACTACACCTCCATGTGGGCTGTAGTAAGCCAGCAATTGTCTGTGGTGGCTACATGCATAGCACCATCAAGGACATGAGGGTAGGTTAAGGATGATGAACAGCAGAATACATTCATGTTGTTTTGACTGGCATGGTGACATATTTCTTCAGCTCTTTGTTCTGTTGATTAATTTTTACTTGTTTTCAGTGCTTTGTTTTGTCTGACCTAATTTTATGTAAGGAAAGTGTTTGTTCATATACTGTGGTGACTATTTTCTCATTCTGATTTGTGCCTACTGCTACACTGTGCAGCAGCCGGTGTGCTGGCATAATGTTTATCTGTCACAATTGCCTATAGTTTTTGGTTGTACTTCAGTAAGCTGTATAACATATTTTACTTAATTTTACTTTACTTATGTTTTGTTGAAAGGATGCATTTCTGTAGGCCTCTTATATTGTTAAGCTGTACCTATCCTATGATACCCTGTTTGTGCATTGTGTGCACATTTGCAGTGCTTGAATTCATATGGGATTGGTTATGAATGATAATGTATGTTACTTTACATGTGGTACTGCCTGTTACCCAACAGACACATGTTTGCATACTGCCTGTAGTGCACATGCCTGAATCTATATGCCTTGAGTAGGTTGCTTCCTGTACATCTCTACACTTGTTGACATACGGGAAGGCCTGGCACCATGGGAACTGCTCACAGTGACACATATGTGAATAGGTATCCCTAGGTTTCTGCTGTGGGAGCTTTGCAGTACCAATATGTGCCATTTACCACTTCAGCTCTATTTGCATTTTGCTAGTCAAAATTGTTATGTAGCATAAACAGCACCTTTACTGTCACTTCATAGTAATGGCCTTGGGCTATGTATTGGGGTAGTCGAAATTCTGTAAGTTCGAACACCATATGTTCGAACCTGTATGTTTGAACTTACAGAAGTTTGAACACGTAAAAAAAAAAAATAAACAATAGAAAATAAAATAAAGGGTTGTAAGCAGGGGAGCACCCCCCACACCCCCGCTCTTTAAATATACCAACTCTGTGACTGCACTACAGTGCGGTAAAGGGAAGCCCCCTGCTTACAACTTTCAGGAAGTAGTTCCTGTTTTTTATTTATTTATTTATTTTTTTAATTTGAAGTATGATAACTTTGAACATATGGTCTCGACCATATAAAGTTCAAAGTTGTCATACTTCGACTACGTGATATAGACCCTATGTATTGTACTCCGTAGTAGCATTCTATTTTTGTCATTGTTGCAGGGAAGGTCTGAAGCACTGTTTACTATACATGTTCTATGCTGGGTAACTGCAGTCCCCAGTGTGTGACCTATAAACATTTAGGACTTAATTTTACATCACTTCCTGTATGCAGAGAGTGACAGAGCACATCAGGTGCACAATGCATACTGTGTCTTTAAATCTCATCTTGAGAAGTGAGAGGAGTCTTTGATGTTATATTCCATTCCTAACACATTCCCAGGCTGCTAAATGCAACATACAAAAGTAAAAACACATGTACCTATGGAAATTTTATATCACAAAATCTATATTAACAAAAACGTGATTTACTTAGTGGAACAATCTGTTGATGAATGACTGCTTCCAAATTCATGAGCAGATATGATATTTTATACCACAAACTAAATGATTTCAAAATACAAAAAGTAACTTTATGCTTGCATGCAATGTTATTTTATTTATTAATGGGTCACCATAGGATTCTTTAGGTTGTCAGCTTCAAACTTTAAACATTGGTTTTAAGTCATCAATTTAAAACAAGCACAGAACATGCAATTTGGTGCCTTTTTAAATCGGTTTACCTATATATCTACTTATTAAGAGGTTATTAACTATGAACACCTCTACCTGCAATTTTTGAGCAAGGAACTTAAGTATTTAGACACCAGTGAAAACAGCAGATTGAGTCATGACTCAGTTCCCATTTGTTTTGATCTACTGTCATTGTGTATCATTCCACATATAACCTACACAGACCCCTGACAAGAAATCCATCTCATGTGTCTATTCAGGCTAATGAGAAGAAAGGCATGGACAGATTTTTCTGTTGGGAAAGCTCTTTATTTAAATGTCACCTACCTCAGAATGTTGTGGTGGTATATCACCTCTGGAGGAGCATTCCATGGCAGACATGCCCTCTTAGTCTTATACAAGGATCCTTTATTTCATGCTAGTATTGTTTCTATCTAGACTCTAACCACAGTGCATACCTCTCAACTGTCCCTGATTTTCAGGGACGTCCCTGATTTTGACTCAAATTTTAACTCTGCCCCTCTTAATCCCTCCTAAAACTAGTGACTTTTGCAAGAAAGGTGGTGAATTACACTTAATGAATGTTGTTGTTGTTTCTTTCGGCTTTTCCCGGTTAGGGGTCGCCACAGTGTAACTCTGGTCCGCTAATGATTGGTAGTTGATTTTTACGTGCCGAGTTACCAGCCCTGACGCACAACCTTCAATGAAGGTATGCCCATTCATGCATGTCTCCATGCAGAAGACGCTCTAGCTGAGAATCGAACCGGACAGCGTCTTACTGTGAGGCGACAACGCTACTGCAGCACCACCACCGCGGGTCTGGTGAATTACACTTAATGAATAATGACAACAATTAAGAGTTATAAACTTCTTTTACTTCAGAAAATGTGTATTAATTCATATGCTCTGATTCTGTCAATGTTTCAAGTTAATAGCACTAATATTTTAAAAGTGTCCCTGATTGTCCCTGATTTTTTCTTGACTTGTCCCTGATTCTGTCAAAATTTGTCCCCAGTTGGTTGAGATGTCTGCCACAGTGCCAGGCCAGCTGCTTAATTACTCTGTCCTTTCACCCCCACCCCCCACCCTTCCAGCAACCCATGTTAATTCACGAACATAGGCAGGAACATGCTTTGCTTCTACACTAACAAGATGGCTGAAGTTTGAATGAGATATTAAACTGGAGTCCCATCTGCTTGAATTGGTGGTAGCTCTGGTGGATGTAAAAGATCTCACGGCACCTATCAAAAAGACTAGGGAAAGGTCCATGATGTCCTAGCTGAATTTCCCCTATAAATACCACCGTGGGTCTCCCCTAAAAAGAGGTCACTAGCCTAATGGGGCTAACCTAGTTAATAAAGGATAAATAAATAAAATAAAAAGTGGATGCCTTTTGATTTAAATATGATTGCACTTAACTAGTCTAAAAAGCACATATTTTGCTTTGTTTTGATTTGTATTCTATATCTGTAAAGATGGTATTCCTTAGGCTACAAAATGATTTTTAAACACTGCATATCAAATACTGACTATTTCCTCATGAGAATGCTGCTGTATCATTTCAAATGTCGAACAGCTGAGGTTCATTCTACAGAAAGTCATCTAACTGACAGTGGGAAAATTGAATTACTTTTAATAAGTTACAAGACTGTCTCACACTTTCTAATAAAATAACATAGGAAAAGAACTGGACAGCCTTACTTTTTTGCAGTTCTGTAGTACTTGTCAGTTTTCCTAAGAAAGTTGAGTACCTTAGGCCTTTCAGTGTCAGTGCAGAGTTAAGACAACACTGGACAAAATAAGCCGTTTCAAAAATCTCATTTTCTTTTCCGCTTTCCTGTCTCTAACCTCCGAAGCTGCCAGAGCAAATTAACAGTAAGGAATAAATGTCTCCGACATAATGCATCAAAGGGTACTTAACACTCTGCTACTTCATGGAAAAGGAAGTCCATTTCTAGAGACAACGGTCATAAGCTGCAGAAAATTGTAATCCTCCTTATTATAACCTGGCTTTTTGTTGCATTAGTTTTGTTACAGTAGAGGACCATTAGTCTGTTTCACATCTCCAGGATGTATTTGGAAATGAAAGGCTTCTCTACTGCCTCATTATGTTAGTCCTAAAGAAATCTTGATTTTTTTTTTCAAGTATTCCTACGTGACTAAAATGAACACTAACACAAAGTCATCATCCTGGAGGCAAAAAGTTGGTATCTAAGTTTATGCTGCTTAACCATTTGAACAAAGATGCAATATTTCTGTCCTTTTATGTTCTAACCACTTTTACATCAATCAATTAATAAAAGGCAGACAAGTACAGCCAGATTGTGTTGTTATAAATGTATTAGATAGTGTAAAGAAACATGCTGTATGTACCACGTGTCAGTCTTTGATGTGAATATTCCTTCCATAAAGGCCTCAGGAGGCATCCATTTAACAGGCAGCATGGCACGGCCTCCTTTTCTGTAGTAACTTGCCCTGAAAGTAAACAAAATATATTCATAACATTTATTTGCAAAATTATACCAGGAAAACATAATGAACCATACTATTCTGCATTCTAAGTAAATTCTGGAATAGAAAAATTAATCAGGACTTTGTTGGATGCTTTGGAAATAATGGTGAAAGTAACTGTAGCTGCAACGAAGTATTTTTACACGAGCTTGGATGGCATAACCAAATATTTACTTTGTGTAAGAGTTTTTCAAGCCCTGTTCTGGACCTGCATTGACAAACTGCTGGTTTAAGTCAAGGCTCAGGTGTTCCCACCTGATTTTCTTTACTTCCAGTCCTTGACTAATTATTCAGTTGCATGGATTACAATTAAATATCTGTGAAACTTCAAAGTGAATTTGCTAGTTAATTAAGCAGAAGGTGAAACTGTTCTTACATTATACAAACTTAGCACAGCATCAGGATGGGGTATTTTGCATAGCTGTTAGTGAACATTTGAAAACAAAATCATGCATAAATGTGTATGCAAATAATTCAAAAAATCAGAGTCAATCTACTGTAGCTTTCAGCCATCTGAAAACATAGATCCTTTTACAAGATAATGGGGATGCTTAGTGCCAAAAGGGTAAAAGAGTTTGCAATTTAATCTGTGCAATAAATAAAATATTAATTCTATGTGTTTTGAAGCAAAAAACCTCCTCCATGCTGTCAGTGCAGTTTCCATCCTCTGTCCAACACAGCACTATACAGTGAAACTCAGGCTACTCAGACTCCCAGTATAACCGATTACCTCTTAATATAGACACCTTTAGGATGAAACTGGTTTCAGTCCTCTAGGGTGTGCAGTGTCAGTGATCTCACCTTTGACATTTGTCAGTTTCTTAAAGAAAGCTGTTACCAGACTAAAAATATTAAAACAAATATTCCAGTTTATCTACTAGCCCTTACTGTTCCCACATAAAACAGATCTTAGGGTCCCCAGTTCCTACATGGATACTGACTGCAGGGTGCTAAAATCCCATTATACCAAATGTCTCAATAGGTGTCATTGTTATCTTTGATGATGGGAAGATCAGAAGGCTGTGGTTTCTGTCCTCACACCAGGTGCCTAGTCTGGGTCTGATGTTTTAGTACTGACACTATAGTGCAATGATAAGGAGGATGCTGCATTCCTGAGATGCTAGCCTTTGGATAATGTATTAAATCGTGGTTTCATTTGCCTGGACAGGTGATAGAGCAGGTGGATGCAAAAGATCTGAACATATCTAAAACAAAACCAGCAAAAAAACTTGAAAGGAACCTCAGAGGGGCCTGTATCTATCTTTCGCCCCCCAATCTTAAATATGCTTACTCTGAGGGTGTACAACAGTGGAGAAAAAAGAAAACTCCACTGCTGGCAAAAGTTGTTTCACTGGTTTGTCTTTGTTCAGCACTTATTAATAGTAGTGTTGATCAAACGACAGACACCCAACCGATCCTTGGCATTCTGTGTAGCTTGGGACTACCACTTGCATAGATTACTGAAAAGCATGGATTGTAGGAATGACACTTCAATCTGAGTTTTTTCTTAAATATTCACACAGTGGGGGAGAATCAGTCAGATGCTGCAAAGCATAAACCTGAACCTGAACATATGATCCAAACAACAGGAAGCATGTCATCAACTAGCTAACCAATTCGGATTCAGATCATTGGATCTTTTCTGCTTATGGGTGGAAGGTGAATCCAACCTTTTTTAAGTAAGAATGGGACAGTCAGATCAAGTGTATTAGTCAATAGCATGCTTCATGGTACATGAATTGTATAATTAGGTTCAGGCTGCAAAACTCTTATTTTCCGCTTTTCTTTTGCTAAACAGCTTAATGTAGCTGAAACTCATTACTGGAAAGACTGGGACTGCATCCTACTACACTTCCATGCTTTCCAGTACATTCTTACCATCTGAGCAGTTCAGCAGTAAGGCAAAATAGCACATACTGGCTGGGGAAATGCATACCCTGACCAGGGAACCTTGAGAATTTAGAACTACCATGAGAAACCACTCAAGATGGAGGTCCCAGTTGATAACTGTTGCAGGGAACCCTCATAGTAAGACAGACTCCAACTGCTCATACCTTTGTTAACAGCATCCTTTTTGTTACTTAACAGCAAAACTTCTCATTAAAACAGTTATTATAAAGTGAGGATTTAACAACCAATACAAATGTTTAGAATATTACTTTGTTAAAGTCTTTATATATATATATATATATATATATATATCTGTATTCTTACAATGAAAAATCAAATACCGACTTGCTGCAGCAGTTAGTTTCTGAAATAAAGGCTACATGGTCAACAAAATGAGAAGGTATGATTTATTTAAAAAAAAAAAAAAAAAGAGACGGAAATGAATGCAGTAATTGTCCACTGTATATCACATGATATTTTAGTGTGTGTGTGTGTGTGTGTGTGTGTGTGTGTGTGTGTGTGTGTGTGTGTGTGTGTGTGTATAGGGGAGGTCTGCTTCAATCACTTTCCAGAATGCAAAACATGCTGTCTGCATGTGAAAATATTACATACGTGGTGATGTTTAGGGAAAACCCAACAATCTAGTGAGTTAATTTCAGTGATGAAACAAATTTAGTTCAAAGATAACTAAATTAAAGTGGGAGTTGACAAGCTGGCATCAGTATAAGCAGGCGTGCTGGTGTGCTTCTTGGCGTAACACAGTTTGCCAGCTAGTTTGATCATAATTCTGAAGTACAAAATTCAATAACAACTACTAACCAGCATGCAACTATATCTAGATACCCTTTTGTATTTCGACAGGAACTATTACATTATTTAAGTAAAGTAGCTCACACATCTTTAAGTAATTATTAGCAGGTAGGGAAGTAAGTTTGCTTTTTGCACAGACAGCAAGACAATATCGGCAATGCTAGTGTCTCCATTAAAAGTTCTATATCAATCACCAACTTGAGCTAAAATAAGTAGTTTGTAATTTGAATATGAGAGGTCCCCATAGGTTTTACAAGATAAGAAAAATAAACAGAAGATTGACTTCAAAGGAATCTGAGCTACGTGTTCACATGGAGACGGGAGAACAAATGATAAGTGATGAGAGTAAAGGCCTCCAGTATGTCCTAGAGTAGTATTACTAGTGCTGGATGCTCTCACTTCCGTTTGCAAGAGCTGACAACACTCATTGCAGCTGCAGCAAAGAAAGAATCGTCTTCCTTGTGCAGTTCAATTTATAATTTGCAAAAAGAAAAATCTGTGGTATCCCTCAAAGTCTCAGAAAACCCAGTATGCAAGCTATAGTGAGTTAAAAACAAACCAAGCAGAAACTTCGTAATGTGGAGGGTAGGAAGTTCACTCCGTGAAATATGTTACGCACCTAGTTCACTAATACAATTCGAAAATACGTACTACAAAATAGTAGGTAATCCACAGCTGAGTTAAAAATTGTACTCATTTAAACTAAGTGCTTTCTTAGTTAGATGCCATACTTGAACAGATCTGCAAGGCCTTAATGCTTTATTTCTAACATTTTTCACTGTATTTCCACCTTAGCAATTATAGCTTTTTTTCAGCCTACTTAGGTGTTCACTTGTAGATTTGTACGCATGTTCATTAATATTATAATATTATGACATTTTTTTAACACACATGCATGAAGTATTTATTTGATACAAAAGCGATCTTTGTTAAAAATGTTTCATTTTATAAGTTACTAATATTTATTTTGATAAATGTTTCCTGGTAGATCTTTTTGTTAGTAAGTCATTTTGTTAGTGAGCTGGTTTCTTAATTAATGAAGTCTGGATTAGTAGGTTAGCCTTAATAAGCTGTTCTTATATTATAAATTTTAATTTGTCTCTAGCTTTTAAGTTTCAGTTCTAAGGTAGCACAGTCTCAGTTTATACTGTGGTGGAAAGGGGGAAGGGGGACTTGGTTAAAGGAATGAGTTTAATGCTTTTATTGCTCTTTACAGAACCACCCTCTGTAACCACTCCCTTGCTCCACATAACCTGATTATATATTAATTAATTTGTTTGTGTCTTTCGGCTTTTAGGGGGTTGCCACAGCGGAACTCCGGTCCGTTAATGATTGGCAGTAGGTTTTTACGTGCTGGCTTGCCGGGCCTAGCACGCAACCTTCACCGAAGGAACGCCCATTCACGCATGTCGCCACACAGAAGATGCTCTAACTGAGAATCGAATGGGCAATGTCTAACTGTGAGGCGACAATGCTACCGCAGCACCACCACCGCAGTGAATGTCTGTAATGCTTTTCATTATCCTCAACTAGGATCACTTGTTTGTGTGTCTTAATAAAGTATATTCCATTTTTAACTCAGCTGTGGACTACCTACTATTTTGTAGTATGTATTTTAAAGTTCAAATTTTATTAGTGAACTAGGCGTATAGCATATTTCAAGGAGTGAACTTCATGCCCTCCACATTGCAAAGTTTTTGTTGGTTTGTTTTCAATTTATAAGTTGCAAACCATGTTAAAAACCTAATACAGCATCTAGAATAATGCTTTTCTGAATGGAAAAAAGGATCTTTTTCCTACCCTCTGAATACCTTATTCTGGCAATACCCTTTTAGCTCATAGGTTCATACTAGGCTATCTGCCCTAGGGCATTTATAAGCCTAGCCAGAGTGTGTTTGGCTTTCGCCACCCATTTTAAATGAATTTTGCTACGCCCTTTTTGAGAGGTTAGTATACTATGTCTCTGTCTAACAGTAACAGAGAAGTGATACCCGGGGTAAACCTATGATCTCCCATCCACTCATCAAGATTCCTCTTGAAGAGAGTCAATGAGGGACTCTGCCTAATCTGGACTGGGATTTTATTCCAGAGTGAAGGGAGCCTCTGGGTTATGAATTTGTCCCACCAGTATGTCCTATTTATTTCAGAACTGAGGTTCAAGTCTCTCGAGCGCGTAACTCGATGGGATTTGGATTTTCTGAGGTGCAGCATGTCCATTAATTCCGGGTTGGACATGGCTTTATACATCAGGCACAGATCGCCTCTGAGCAGGCAGTATGCCACTGAGTAGAGCTGGAGTTTCTTTAACCGGGCAGCATATGGCATCTGTTTGAGCCCTTTGATCCTCTTGGTGAGGTACTTTTGGGGTCTTTCCAGTTGCTGCAGGTGTCTGGTAAGGTAAATCCCAAAAGGAGCATTGTACTCAATTATGGGCCTGATGAGGGATGAGTAAAGAGGCACGATGACCTCCCCTGATCTAGATGTGAATCCCTTCATGATTAGGTGGGCTATATAAAATGTTTTTCTAACCACTTTGGCCACGTGGTTGTCAAATGAGAGATTGCTATCAACTTGGGTCCCCAGGTCCCTAATTACTTCTTCCTTACTTAATGGATTACCACCTATGTGGTAATTTGTGGGCACTTTGTTTTTGCCAAAGGGGGTGACTATATACTTTTTGGCATTTAGCTTGAGGCCATGGCTCTGGCACCAGTTGTCTGTTTCTATGAGGCCTTTTTGTAGGATGCTTGTGTCGGCTGGAGAGTCTATTATGGCACCCAGTTTGCAGTCATCTGCGAACTTGGTCAGCCACAGTCCTTCCGTGTTAGCCTGTACCTCCGAGAAATATATACCGAAGAAGAGATGTCCCAGGACTGAGCCTTGTGGGATGCCACTTGTAACTGGTTTGGAGTCTGACATGGCTCCAGCAATTTTAACCATGTGGGTTCTGTCCTTGAGCCAATTTGCAACCCATCTAGTGACATAGGGGTTTATATTTAAGCTGGTGAGCTTATCTATAATGCCCGAGTGGGGTATTGTATTGAAGGCTTTTGCAAGGTCCAGGTAGGTTGTGTGGACCACCTTCCCCTCGTCAATGGCCTTGGTGACTGTTTCAAAGAAATCGACCAGGTTTAAGAGGCAGGATCTGCCCTTAACAAAGCCGAACTGGGTAGGATCCAGTGTCTGTAGGTCCCCAATATCTTTATTTATGAGGTCCATGATGATCCTTTCCATAGCTTTGCAGGCCAAGCTAGTCAAGCTTATGGGGCGATAGTTTTCAGGATCCATTGAGGCACCACCTTTGTGGAGAAGGACCACTGTTGCTGTACGCCACTCTTTGGGTACATATCCTGTAGTAAGGCTGAGATTAAACAGTAGTTTTATGTTTGGGTTTAGTTCTTCTTGGAATTCATGTAGGACGCAGCCCAGGACACTGTCTGGTCCCATTGATGCTGTGTTTTTTGCTTTGGAGAGGGTGGCTCTTACCTGAGCATCTGAGATGTCAGTGGGGTAGCACTCTGCTGGGATAGATATTTGCCCTTTTGTTGGGGAAGGGGGGGGGAGAAGTTTGCGCTGAACCTGTCAGCTAGGATGTTGGCAATGTCTGTGGATGAGAATTTGACAGTCATACTTTGGGAAGCAAGCAGCAATGAAGCATAGAGAACAGATTGATAAAGTAGTAACTGTAAGCTCTATTGAATTAAACTTCCTTTGTTATTAAGAATTATTGTTTGTCTAATGAGTGGTGTGGTTGGATCTTGTTTACTGATCTTAGCCTTACTTAGGTTATGTTCCTGACCTGCTGGAAGACTTGCTCTGTCTCTGATTCATTGGGGCACTTAAATTATTTTTATATTTCTTAACTACTTATTAGGGGACACTTATGTTTCTGTTAGTTGGTGTTTTTTTTTTCTGGTCTGTTTTTCTGAAGGTTGACACCTTTGTGGGATGTGTAAACAATGTTGTCAAAAACAGTCTTAATTAGTAGTACATTATGTACGCTGCTACAGTGGTTTAGTGTGCAGTGCAGTGGCATTGTTGGTGATTTTCTGTGTTAGTGCAGTGGCATTGCTGTTTTTGTGTGCCAGTGCAGTAGCATTGTTGGTGATTTTGTGTGTCAGTGCAGTGGCATGGGTGGTTGTGTGTGTCAGTGCAGTGACATTGTCAGTGGTTTTGTGTGTCAGTGCAGTGGTGTGGGTGGTTTTGTGTGTCAGTGCAGTGGCATAGTTGGTTTTGTGTGTCAGTGCAGTGGCATGGGTGGTTTTGTGTGCAATGCAATGGCATTGCTGGTGGTTTTGTGTGTCAGTGAAGTGGCATGGGTGGTTTTGTGTGCAATGCAGTGGCATTGCTGGTGGTTTTGTGTGTCACTGTAGTGTCGATAGTTTTGTGTATCAGTGCAGTGGCATGGGTGGTTTTGTATGTAAGTACAGTGGCATTGTTGGTGGGTTTGTGTGTCAGCGCAGTGGCATTGTCCTTGGTTTTATGTGTCAGTGCAGTGACATTGTCGGTAGTTTTGTGTGTCAGTGCAGTGGCATTGCTGAGGGAATTAGTATCTGGCAATTAATATGAAGGGATTCTAGCCATTCAACCATGTGACAGTTTTCTATACTTGTTGGGGATCCCCAACCTGTGTAACTGTTTTTAATTTGTTGTAGCTAGTAATACTTTATGTTCCACTACAAAGGTTCTAATACTGAAAACTTGTCTCTTCTTACCTCTTGTTTGGGCAACACTTCTGCCTTTATCACTTGTAAACAGGTAGAATCTGTAATGTCCAATTACTAGTAATTTAATATAGGTAAGTTATTTGTTTTTCAGCATATTCATGTAAATTGTGCTAGATGTACAAGTGTTGGTAGCTTAATATAATCAATCAATCAAATCTGCTTCTTCAGTTTGACTTCCAGTAAAAGCCAATTATGTTATTTTTATTGTACTATTACAGGTATATAGTGCCCAGTAAAAATAGATTTAAAAATAAATTTGTGTACTCTAATTGGTAGCCCATTTTGTAGTCTGACCTATTTTTTTTTCGTGTAAAAACAGTTCAATTATTAAATTAGTTATGTTGTAAGCGTGCCACTATCAATACTCTGTGATACTGACAAATCCTGCAGATCAAATGAAGTTTCAAAATTTGTAGTTCGCTATGTTAGGAGTTAATAGGATTAGGTCCTGGAGCGGGGGAGTGGGCCTAGCCATTCTTTTTTCAAATTTAACATTGCTGTATCAGATATTTCTTAACAGTAGCCTGCTGTTTTAATTGTTGGTCATTAAATGGTATGTTATTCTGTTATTTTATACATTTTATGCTCCACCTTACCAAACAGTTATACATACATATATCATTCTGCTTGTGTAAGAAGGCCTAAATGTAAGACGACTGAACTAAGTATTGTTCCTGGAATTTGTATGGCATACAGGTGGTAGCTAAAAGAAAAATCTTTTGGCATTTATTCTGCAGTATGAAAATTAACATCTGTTTTTACATATGAAACCCATACGTTTGCACCCCAGTTTGAGGCATATAAGAACTGAGCCGCACATAAATTGACCTCAGGTAACTCAATCAATAGTTGTGTATTGGATCCTGGGCAGTATGTTTCCGCTTTAAAAATTAATGTAAGTTAAGAATGAATTCCAAGGACGATTTGTTATTGTGGAAGGTATCACTCTACTGCTTTAGTGTCAGTTAATGTTGAGTTCAATTTATTCCGTCCTTTTCCTTCAACTTGTGGCTTTAATAAACAGGATTTTGTTCTGGATGTGGACTAGAATTTAACTCTTGGTTCCCCCTAGACAGGTTTGCTTCAGTTGTACCTCATAACACATATACAGAATTGTTCACATATTATTAATGTGTATGATGTCTTTCATCCTTACTTTGTTTTATACCCAACAGTGAATGAATATATTTTCTTGTCATTTTTGCATAAATCATGGCCAAAAATTGATTTACTTTTGCTGTCCTGGAGTTTCCAAAGATGTAAGTTAGATTACAGAGCAGAACCTAGATCATTCACAGACTTACATTCATTCAGTAGATGCCAGGCTTATGTACATGGTAGTCTATGTGCCCCATCTAAAAGCAAAATGTAAGACTTCTATAGTATTTGGCTTAGCCAATGACCTTATCTAATACAAGGGATCTTACCTTTTGGATACAACCTTGTCAAGCTGTGTTATAACACTAAATAAGTGACCATGCCATGCCCCATAAATGTTAATATGTTTTCAATACACTACTGTTTTGCGGCAGTACTCAAAATATTATCTACTCCCTCTAAATTCTGGAAAGTGATTAGAAATCTTTCTGTGGTTTCTTTTCCCCTGTTACACTGCCCCTTCTAAAAGACCATAAGCCACAGTAAATGTCTGATATTTATAATTATGACAGTGTCACAGATAATCAGTTCAGCTTTGTAAAACTTTTGGGCTTAACCCTATTGTCACCATATGTGATGTTTCAATTCATCACTTTAATGGTATTAAGGGTGTCTCAGACTTTTTAGTGCATATTGTTGATTTCTCAGTTTCCACTTTATTCACCCTGCTTTCACCATCATATATTCTCTTCTTCTTGTCCCTTATAATTTCCTTTACAGACACCTTGCATCGCCATTCAGGTCTAAGATGAATTGAACTAGTCTTGACACTAAATGTGTGTTTTGCTGTTCAGGCAGCTATTACCTGCATGGTGTACCTCTGTTTTTCCTTACCATTGGTCTGCATACAGAGAACTAAACTCATGAGCCTTTCTTCCTCTTTGCTCTAAATGTACTCAAGAACCCAGATCATGCTCCTTGCAGTCCCTATCAATTTTTATCACCGATGAATAGTTCATGCTTTTTGTTAATTTTTTATGTCTAAATACTAATGTGGCTCATAGACTCTGAAACCTCTCTTTTTTTAACCCTGTCTTTACTCCATTGTAATTATGATTAATGCTCCGCCACTAACAATTTAAGGGAATATATTACTCTATTCACATTGTAACCCCTTCTACTTTCTCAGAAGACCGTATTCTACTTTCTCATAAAATGTTTCTGGTCACTTTCTAGCACATGAAAATCTTTCTCCAGTACAACATTACTCTTGACTGCTATAGTTACCCTGATCAGTGTTCAGTACCAGCCCTCTATAGTTACCCTGATCAGTGTTCATGGGTACTGCTCAGTAGCACCCCTCTATAGTTACCTTGATCAGTGTTACTGGGTACTGCTCAGTACCACCCCTCTATAGTTACCCGGATCAGTGTTCCTGGGTACTGCTCAGTACCAGCCCTCTATAGTTACCCTGATCAGTATTCCTGGTTACTGCTCAGTACCACCCCTCTATAGTTACCCTTATCAGTGTTCCTGGGTACTGCTCAGTACCACCCCTCTATAGTTACCCTGATCAGTGTTACTGGGTACTGCTCAGTACCACCCCTCTATAGTTACCCTGATCAGTGTTACTGGGTACTGCTCAGTACCACCCCTCTATAGTTACCCGGATCAGTGTTCCTGGGTACTGCTCAGTACCAGCCCTCTATAGTTACCCTGATCAGTATTCCTGGTTACTGCTCAGTACCACCCCTCTATAGTTACCCTTATCAGTGTTCCTGGGTACTGCTCAGTACCACCCCTCTATAGTTACCCTGATCAGTGTTACTGGGTACTGCTCAGTACCACCCCTCTATAGTTACCCGGATCAGTGTTCCTGGTTACTGCTCAGTACCAGCCCTCTATAGTTACCCGGATCAGTGTTCCTGGGTACTGCTCAGTACCAGCCCTCTATAGTTACCCTGATCAGTATTCCTGGTTACTGCTCAGTACCACCCCTCTATAGTTACCCTTATCAGTGTTCCTGGGTACTGCTCAGTACCAGCCCTCTATAGTTACCCTGATCAGTGTTCCTGGGTACTGCTCAGTACCAGCCCTCTATAGTTACCCTGATCAGTGTTCAGGGGTACTGTTCAGTACCACCTCTCTATAGTTACCCTGATCGGTGTTCCTGGGTACTGCTCAGTACCACCCCTCTATAGTTACACTGATTGGTGTTCCTGGGTACTGCTCAGTACCAGCCCTCTATAGTTACACTGATCAGTGTTCCTGGGTACTGCTCAGTACCAGCCCTCTATAGTTACCCTGATCAGTGTTCCTGGGTACTGCTCAGTACCACCCCTCTAGAGTTACCCTGATCAGTGTTCCTGGGTACTGCTCAGTACCACCCCTCTAGAGTTACCCTGATCAGTGTTCCTGGGTACTGCTCAGTACCATCCCTCTATAGTTACCCTGATCAGTGTTCCTGGGTACTGCTCAGTACCAGCCCTCTATAGTTACCCTGATCAGTGTTCATGGGTACTGCTCAGTACCACCCCTCTATAGTTACCCTGATCAGTGTTCTTGGGTACTGCTCAGTACCACTCTCTATAGTTACCCTAATCAGTGTTCCTGGGTGCTGCTCAGTACTCTCTCTCCTCACTTTTTTACCCTCTCCCATTCTATACCTTCAGTCATGGAAAATATTATCTGTACCTTCCCTCACCAATACACATTTATTTCTAGCTTGACACTTAACCTTTAATTATTGCAAACCTTGTGACCATTTTACTTATAAATGCAAATTTTATCTGTTGATGCTTTATCACTTTGTATTATCAATGTCCGGCACCTGGGGAGCATTTCAATTAAAGTATTATAGTCCTTTACAATTTTTACAAAAACTACTATTATTCATTTTCTATATACGTAAATTTGTGTGTAACTGGCAGTTAGTACAGGAGATTAAGGCTATGAGCTGTTAACCAACTACTTCCTGTGGTACAAAGTTTGATTCCCTCAGTCTTCATTTTCCTACTCTATGACCTTCAGCAAGCCACTAAATCAGACAGTGCTTTGGGGTGATTGGGGATCTAGGCTACGCTCCTTAATGGTCTTCTTGGCTACATACCTAATAACTACCTGCAGCCAAATGTAATGTCTTGCAATCTTTACCTCTGTATAACTGTGACTTCTGATGCTTACACCTTTGCTCCCATAATTCATTTTCTTTATTCTCCTATACATAGTCTGTCTAATGCATCTGGAAATGACTTATCATTCGACCAGTATCTTTCTAGTGCTAAATATTTTGATGCAAGCAGCTAAATAAACACATAATCAAATGAAACATATGCAGCACACTGTCTGGCATTCTTCTCTTTACCAAACATGAACCTATTCAGCTCAGAAACTACAACACATAAAACAAATATATACATATGTATGTATTCCTGTCTTAGGGTAGCATAGTGGTGCAGTAATTTGCACTGCTGTCTCACAATGCTTTGTTCTCCATCCAGTTTAGTTCTTAGCTGGGGTGGCATATGCACAGATTCTGCACACTCCGTGTCTGCATGGGTTTTAGCCAGATGCTCAAGTCAACTGAAGATTTTCTAAACTGGTCCTAGGTGTGCATATTTTTTGTGTGTGTGTATGTGAGTGTGTATGTGAGTGAACACATGGTTCGTGTGTGAGTGTGTATGTGAGTGAACACGTGGTTCGTGTGTGAGTGTGTATGTGAGTGAACACATGGTTCGTGTGTGAGTGTGTATGTGAGTGAACACGTGGTTCGTGTGTGAGTGTGTATGTGAGTGAACACGTGGTTCGTGTGTGAGTGTGTATGTGAGTGAACACGTGGTTTGTGTGTGAGTGTGTATGTGAGTGAACACATGGTTCGTGTGTGTGTATGTGAGTGAACACGTTCATGTGTGAGTGTGTATGTGAGTGAACACGTGGTTTGTGTGTGAGTGTGTATGTGAATGAACATGTGGTTCGTGTGTGTGTATGTGAGTGAACATGTGGTTCATGTGTGAGTGTGTATGTGAGTGAGCACATGGTTCGTGTGTGTGTGTGTGTGTGTGTGTGTGTGTGTGTGTGTGAGTGAACACGTGGTTCGTGTGTGAGTGTGTATGTGAGTGAACGCATGATTCGTGTGTGAGTGTGTATGTGAGTGAACACGTGGTTTGTGTGTGAGTGTGTATGCTTCCTGTGATGGATTAGTATTGATCCAATTGAGTATTGGGATGGGTCCCGTCTCCCCCACAGTCCTGAACTGGATAAAGCAGGCAGTGGATAAAGAATGAACACTCCTTTGTTGTAATCATTAGAAAGGAAGCAGTCATTCATTTAACATGGGAGACACAAAGGACAGTTTTAGAAAAGCAGTCAAAATGAGACATCATAGTTAAGGATGATGTGCACCTATGTAGTAATGTTGATGTTTAATATAACAGCATATCCCTCTGGAACTGGAAATCAAAACTGTTGTTTGTATTATTACCTGTATATATCTCGCGACATTCCAAAATCTCCAATCTTAGCAACCCTTCCTGCTCCTTTGCAAGTAAGTAGGCAGTTTCTAGCAGCAATATCCCTGCAGATAAAAAAGGAAGCAAATCAATAACACACTGTATTATGCAGCAACAATCATAACTTTTTGTCATTTATTTCTTTCATGCTACTTTTCCAGCAAGTAAATGAAAAAAAAAATGACCAAACAGCTTAACTCAATACAGCCTTATACTCCTTCAGACATTTCTTCAGTTACCTCCTACTGACACCTCTAGGCATCAAATATTGCTTTTTCATATTTGCATTAATAATACCAAAACCATGGTACATAACAGGGTATCAGGAGATTTCAGCTTAAAGCATACATGATGGTAAACAACTGTACTGATATTTGACCTCTGTCTAAAGCAGCTAAAGAGATACTGAATATTATTTGTATACTGTATACAGAGGCTCCAGAAGTTGTTGAAGAATAGGGGGGGTGGAGGGTGAGAGGGGCACTTAGTGATCTAAAAAGGCAGTGTTTTATAACTATTTACTACCACAACATAGGTTCACGTGGAGACCATTTTAAGCTTAGCCAATTCCCTTTTGGTGCTTAAATTAATATTTTCTGATTGATCTTACCTATCCTGTAGCTGATAATTGTATATTAGCCCTAGTGAGAATAACTGTGATCATACTAGAGATAATTTGAGGGGACCCATGTAAGGGATGCAGCACTTACGAACTGCCTCTATCCATTAGTGGCATGAGGGGCAATCCTGGAGTACATTTTCTGTTATCCATCCTTAGATCCAAGTTGCATTTGAATATGGATGGATGAGCTTTGTTTTATTTTTATGAATAGTCCGTTCTGGAACAGTGGTAGCTTCTGTGATATATATCCATCTCTCCACCACATTCAGTTTAGATACCTGGACTGAGTATTTCTGATGCCATCTGACTTACTGATGTTCAGTAGGTCCATCTGTATTAGGTTGGAGGATGCCTTGTATGCCAGACATGTCACTTCTGGAGGATACTGAGTATAGTAATAAATCTTTGAGGTGATCCATGCAAGACCTGTTGTTTAGGACTTGTATCCTTTTAGTAAGGTATCGCTGAAGGTATTCCAGTTGTTGCAAGGGGCTGGACAGATACATGCCAAAGTGGGCATTATACAAAATAATTGACCTAATGAGAGCTTTGTAAAGGGGGACAACAACATCTCTAGATCTAGTCACAATCAATTTGTTTATAAGCTGTGCAATATAGAAAGGCTTTCTTATGATTCTGGGCACATGTTGGTCAAAAGTTGGGTCACTGTACACACAAGTTCCCAAATGCGAAACCATTGGATCAGTTCTCAGAGGGCATTGTCATGATTTTGGCCCTAGTTTTTGTTTGGGACAAACCTTCTTGCATGAAGATTAAGTCATTTGGGGATTCAGTAACTGCTTCTAGCTTGCAGCCATCTCAAACTTAGCTGGCCAAAGCCCTTTCGTATTTCCTTTTACTTTTGAGATGTATATGCCAAACAGAAAAAGTCTCAGCACCAAACCCTGGGGGACTCCATTGGTGACTGGTCTCTTCCCCTGTTTTGATCTCCTGCATCCTGCGAGCAAGTTGGCAATCCAGCTAGTGATGTAAGTGTTTGCTCCTACATTATTCATCTTTTGCAGCAGGGAATGGATGGCAAACTGATAACAGGTTCATAGTTACTATGTAACTCCCCAAAGGAGGACATTCACAGGACTGCAGCATCCACTCCCTTTAAAGTACAACACAGTACAGCACCAGCGATCCATCTGTATACTGTGGGAGTAGAACCCACAGCCTTCTGCATCAAAAGTAAGGCTACTACCTGCTGTGCTACTAACAATGCAAACAAACTTGGAATAAGCAGCACTAAACTTCTCTTTCCCTGAAGCTCTCAGCTCCTTGTAATTTTTTTTTTATTTACCAGGAAAGTCCAACTTGGAACAAAGCCAATTCTCAGCAGAGGCCCAGAGAGAAACACTCCAGGCGTACATCTTTCTAATGTAACAGGAAACCCACACAAAAACAGGGAGAACATACAGAAGACACCCCAGCCAAGAATTGAACCAGAAAACCTCTTGCTGTAAGGCAACAACACTAACACTGCACCATCCACTTGACACAATTAAATTTCTCAATTTCACAGGAGACGAAATCTGGAAAAAGCCAAAATTATTTTTTTTTTTGGGGGGGGGGGGCAAAGGCCCAAAACAGGGGACACATTTTAAATATTGCTTGTATAATCTTAGAAAGTTGCTAAAATAGTGTTTTGTGTTATCATGTGTTTCCAAAAAAGACAGGAAGACTAAAACTTAAAGCGCTGTCATTATTTAGTAAATTCTGTTCTCACTGATTTTCCAGACAACCACACATTGTAAGAGGAACAGATCACGATTGAGCCTGGGTAATTCTAAACACACACACACACACACACACACACACACACACACACACACACACACACACACACACACACACACACACACACACATGCACGCACACACACGCACACACACACACACACGCACACGCACACACATGCACACACACACACACACACACACACACACACACGCACACACACACACGCAAATGCACACACACACACACACACACACACACACACACACACACACACACACACACACACACACACACACACACACACACACACACACATGCACACACGCGCACACACACACACACACACACACACACACACACACCAAAGGCCTTTGATACCATTCTGCAAAGGCCTTTGATACTTTGATACCATTCCATAGTCAGGCATTATTAACAAACTAAATATAAACCTTTATGCTACCTGCTGGATCGCAAACAAACAGAAACCATCAACTTAGGACTGGGGGCACACTTTCCATTAAAAGGCTCATTAATTTTATGCTACCTGCTGGATCTCAAACAGACAGAAACCATCAACTTAGGAGTGGGGGCACACTTTCCATTAAAAGGCTCATTAATTTTATGCTACCTGCTGGATCGCAAACAGACAGAAACCATCAACTTAGGACTGGGGGCACACTTTCCATTAAAAGGCTCATTATTTTTATGCTACCTGCTGGATTGCAAACAGACAGAAACCATCAACTTAGGACTGGGGGCACACTTTCCATTAAAAGGCTCGTTAATCATGTGGTCCCTCACAGCTTGATATTAGGCCTGATCCTATTTGGTATTTAGTTGTCTGATATCAAAGCTGATGCAAGGGTTCTTTAATGGATTAACTTTGTAGATGATTGCAGACTTGGAGTCGTCATCAACTCTACAGAGGACTCTCAGATCCAATCAGAGGGAATAACACATATAAGCAGTGCATAGACCATGCCTTAAACTAAATGTAAAAAAAATGTAATATTATGTCCTCTGGAATGTAAGAGCAGCCATGTACCTATTACACATTTGATACCACCTTCAAAAATCAATAGTCACACTTAACCACCTTGTATCTGTGTTATTAGAAAATCCTTCTACCTATCCCATCTAATTACCCCTGGCATATCTTCTAGGTCCAATGAGTTTATCATTCCTTTCACTACGTCCTTATTAAGCCCATAATACAATACAGTGCTTATGTGAGCATGTTTCTGTCCATGCACACAATCTACCTTGGAAAAATAAAAATTTTCTAACTAAAAAAAAAAAAAAAACAAAATCAAGGGCTTGAGTTCCATGACCTATGCAGAATGTTTTTGTTCCATCCCATATAGTGTTCCATATGTTGACCTCACCCTAACTTAGTATGCCTAAAATGACCTTGATCTGTGTGACTTCAAACTTAGTTGTAAAGTCTAACAAAAAAGCAAGTTAGCTGCTTTAAACTTCACAAAGACCAATTTATTGTAAGCGCTTTCATCGAGGCAAATGCCCCAACTTCATCAGACAACTCAACAGCCATAAAAACCTCCATTTTATACTCACATTCAACATAATTAAACAATTAAACAGTTCTATTAGTTAAAACTACTTCATATTTAAAGTGCCCTTGCTTCCTGACTTACAATTTATTGCAATGCCAGCAGTATAACAAACTTGTTTTTACATGTTATTAAAAACCCCTAATAAATATTGTAAAATCATAAAATACTTACTATTACAAAAACTTTTTGTTTGTATTTATATTCAATCTAAATATCAAAAATTCAGGAAAATTAGACAAAATGATAGGCACCTCTAAAGGACCCTAACTATCTTTCATTATATAAATACCATATAAATCCATGGCTTGCATAAATAATTAAATATCTAAAAAATGTATGTAAAAAATGTAAGTTAGATACGATAAACATCAGTCTGTGTATAAATATAACCTATACTAATCTAATAAACTTAACAGCGAAAGTATTAGATTAAAAACATATTCTTTAAGTTAACATTTTATCTAGAAAGTGCTTTTAACTTCAATATACATTTTATAGAAGCATATTCATTCAGCCCAGGGGGTGTATGTGCTGATGTCTGAATTTGCCACATATGTTCACATTCCTCTAATCATAATTCCCATGGTCCCCCTCTTAGATTAGGTTCAACTTTCTGAATTACTGTAAAGGCAAACTTATGTGTTGGATTCTCGGCTATGTGCTTAGCCAGGGTGTTTGTCAGAATTCCCTTTTGAATATTATATTGGTGCTCATAAATTCTTTGCTTCAGCTCTCTTTCTGTTTTGCCTATATAAAATGATGGGCAACATTCACATAATGCCACATATACTACTCCCTGGGAATCACAAGTATACTTTCCTCTTATTACATATTGTCTATCTCTAATGGTATGCTGCTTTCCTAATTTTATGTACTTGCACTGCTGACAGTGTCCACATTTACCCATACCATTTCTAAATGTATGCTCGTGGCACTGTCTTTCTAAAAGGCTTTTCAGATTTGGGCCTCTTCTACATGTGAAATGTGGTCGTGACTCCAACAGTTTATTAATTCTGTTATCTTCCAGGATTATAGTCCAATTCTTCAGTATGATGTCCTTAATGTAACTAATGTCTAAGGAATATGTAATCAATAGACTAGCTGTTACATTACTAACTGTTCTTGGTTGAGTACCCATGTGTTCTGCTTCAACAGGATTTTGTATATCATCACCCCTATAGTTACCTTGGTAGCCATTCTGTACTATGTGTCTAAAATGGCCAGAAGTTCTTTTAAAGTTAACTTCATCTATAATATGTGTAAGGAAAGGTTCTGGGCACCCCCTTTTAAGAAACATGTCTTTCAAATTTGCACATTCCAATATGTAATCACTATCTGCAGAAACCATTCTGGCTGCCCTTACTATTTGGCCCTTTACAACAGCTTTCTTTTGAAAATATAGGTGACAGCTTGTAAAGTGCAGAAAGGCATTTGAACAGGTGGGCTTTCTATAAATGGTTGTTCTATACCTATTATTACTTTTATCCTTAGTTATCCGAATGTCTAAAAAACTGATAGAATCCATTTCCACCTGGTATGTGAATTCTAAGAAGTTGGTAAACTCTGTTATTTTTGTAATAAATTCATCTACCATGCTTGTTTGGCCCTTCCACACAAAAAACATGTCGCCTTGGTACCTTGTGTACCATGCTACATTATCCTTGTAGATGTTATTATTAAAAAGGAAATGCCTTTCCCAAAATGCCATTACGCAATTGGCAAAACTGACGCCACAGGGGAGCCCGTGACCACCCCTGTTTTCTGCAAATAAAGGTCTCCATTAAAGTACATGAAATTATTTGATAACACTAGTTCTAGTAATGTTTCAGTCACATAGATGTCCAAATTTCCAGCTCCTTTTAAATGTAGGAACTCCCTAACCCATTGTATTCCAAGCGTTTGTGGAATTACGGTGTAGAGGTCCTTTATATCCACAGTTAAGAAGGCAAACTCATTATTATATTTTAAATTATTAATGCCATCTACAAATCCCCATGAATCAGAACAAATTTGTGTTTCAGTTCTTAGATAGGGCTTCAATTTGTTGTCTATGTATTCTGCACATGCATATGTAATCGACCCCCTCCCATCTACTATGGGCCTGAGAGGTGGATCATTTAAATTTTTATGTATCTTAGGAGACCCAAATAGAGATGGTATAACTGGTTCTGGCATATTCAAATATTTTAGGATGTCAATAGTAATACTTGCTTCCAAAAATAGATCATTTAGAACATTGTAAATTCTTTTATATGCCCCATTAAGTTCATTTAAGCTGACATGTTCATAAGTTTCACTTCTTAAATGTTCAAGCATTTTATTAATATACATATTTTGATTCATAAACACCAACCCTGAATTTTGCCCATCATTTTATATAGGCAAAACAGAAAGAAAGCTGAAGCAAAAAATTTATGAGCACCAATATAATATTCAAAAGGAAATTCTGACAAACGCCCTGGCTAAGCACATAGTCAAGAATCCAACACATAAGTTTTCCTTTACAGTAATTCAGAAAGTTGAACCTAATCTAAGAGGGGGACCATGGGAATTAAGATTAGAGGAATGTGAACTTATGTGGCAAATTCGGACATCAGCACATACAACCCCTGGGCTGAATGAATATGCTTCTATAAAATGTATATTGAAGTTAAAAGCACTTTCTAGATAAAATGTTAACTTAAAGAATATGTTTTTAATCTAATACTTTTGCTATTAAGTTTATTAGATTAGTATAGGTTATATTTATACACAAACTGATGTTTATCGTATCTAACTTACATTTTTACATACATTTTTTAGATATTTAATTATTTATACAAGTCATGGATTTATATGGTAGTTATATAATGAAAGATTGTTAGGGTCCTTTAGAGGTGCCTATCATTTTGTCTAATTTTTCTGAATTTTTGATATTTAGATTGAATATAAATACAAACAAAGTTTTTGTAATAGTAAGTATTTTATGATTTTACAATATTTATTAGGGGTTTTTAATACCATGTAAAAACACGTTTTTTATACTGCTGGCATTGCAATAAATTGTAAGTCAGGAAGGAAAGGCACTTTAAATATGAAGTAGTTTTAACTAATGGTTCAATCAAGGATTTAACTGTTTAATTGTTTAATTATGTTAAATGTGAGTATAAAATGGAGGTTTTTATGGCTGTTGAGTTGTCTGATGAAGTTGGGGCATTTGCCTCGACGAAAGCGCTTACAATAAATTGGTCTTTGTGAAGTTTAAAGCAGCTAACTTGCTTTTTTGTTGTTTTTTGCCAAGTTAGTAAATTGCACAGTTTGTAGTTAGTTGTAAAATCTATAACACCATAAATACGCATTCAGGAGATGTAACACTGCTCTACAACATAAACAGAGCCTGTTAGTGGGACAGCTACATTTCCCAAAGAACGCCTCTCTGCTTCATATTAAACAAAGTAACTCCATAACTCTCAGAGAAATGGATAGATAACAACAGATACACTCCAGGTCTGGCCACACAGTCTCCATAAAAAGGGTTAAAAAGTGGTGAGAAGTGCATAGGGTAGGATAATAATGGTGTACCCAATCAATTGCTAGTAATAACCTTTGAACCTACATCTTGTCTTGAACCATCTGCATTAAAAATATATTATATTACCTATACAATTATAGAATGTTGTGGAGCCGAGTATTTATATAATATCATAACACAGTTAATAAAGCCTTCTGGAAAGCTTGATATGGAAACAAAACTAGGAAGTCAGAGGCATCAGTGGTTAAACCAAAGACTTTAGTGTTATGTTTTTTTCTTTACATTTTGTGGAGTTTCCCAAATTGTTTATGTTATTTATTTAACATTTGTTGACCAGGAAAGTCTAACTCGGACAGAGCCTATTTTCAACAGAGGCCCGGAGAGAAACGCTATAGATGCATGTCTTTGGAATGTGAGAGGAAACTGGAGTAATCGAAGGAAACCCATGCAAATGCAAGGAGAACATGCAGACTCCATACTGAAGGCACCCCAGCCGAGAATCAAACAGGAGAACCTCCTGCTGTAAGGTGACAATGTTAACTGCTGCACTGTAGAAAAAGTGTGGGAATACTATTTTTTCCAGATAATTAGCTACAAATGTAGCATATAGTTTGGTATCTAAATTTCTCAGAGTAATAGATCTATAATTTGCAGGGTCTGAAAGATCTGAGTTAGGTTTTAGAATAATTTTTTGACCGGATGTTATATAATCTGAGTTCTTTCAGGTCTTACAAAGGACATCAGTGAATTTCTTATAAAATTCAGAAAGAAATATCCAAATCTGGGTTTGTTAATTTCTGACTAGTGGACTGCTAATTAACTGTTTCCATGCATGACAAAGCTTAAGGGGACTAAGAGTAATGACCTATATCACTAAAATTATTAATTTGCTTAGAATTGTAAATTTATATGTACAAATTAAATGAAGCATTGAACATGTCTTTAGTTTATTGCTCTTTTTCAGTTTTAGTTCAGAGATGTTTACATATGGTATTTGCAGTCTGATTATGCTAACTAGTGCACACACACACACACACACACACACACACACACACACACACACACACACACACACACACACACACACACACACACACACACACACACACACACTCACACTCACCCCTTAAAAGTAAAATGGAGCCTTCAGACACAGCTAAAAGTAAAATGGGGCACTGCATAGCTAAGTAAGTTAAATGGAGCACTTCATAGCTAAGTAAGTTAAACAGAGCACTCTTACTGTGGATGACTCTGGCAGGAATGATGTCAACATTTTCTGCGCACTTTTGTTTAAATTTATGTTAGCGTGCAACGCAAGCATGGTCTTGCAGCTGTAAAAGTGTGTGGGGGGGCTTCCTCCCTCTCGCTCTATGGTTCCGGTGCCTATGACTGTATATTTGTATTCCAATAATGTTAATATTTCTCTAAATATCTCAACATTCAGATAATGCAGACAGAGCTGCATAGCCTCATATAAAAGCTCACAACTCTGTGTGTCTTGCTTGAATGGTTATGGAGATATCATAAACTGTTTATACAACATTACAAAATTAATACACTGCTTTTATTTTAGCTTATAAAATCCAGTTTGAAGCACCAAACTGAATGAATGCCACTACTGTAAAGATTAATTTATCTTGAATTGTTTGCTATTTACAGTTTCTAGTGGCACTTATGGTTCCAGAGATATGAATATTTGTTTGAACTGTAAGGTGATGACTTCATATTTAAAGGTCCACTGGGAGTTAAAACTCAAAAGAGCTGTACAAAAAAAACTGCATTTTTTTGGCACAACTGTCCACACAGACTCTAACACATGTTCAGTGGATAGTTATACTTTAGTAAATACTGCAGAGTAAAGAGAAATGTGTTCCAGTGAAAAATAAAATGACCAGATGTCATTTTAAGGCATTTAACAAATGATGAATGCCCATCAGTGGAAGCCTTGGTGGTGCAGTGGTATCGTTGTCGCCTCACAACAAGAGGTTCTCCTGTACAATTCTCGGCTGGAGCACCTTCTGTGTGGAGTCTGCATGTTCTCTCCATGGTCGAGTGGCATTCGAAAGACATGTGTGAATGGGCATGCCTTCGTTGAAGGCTGGGTGTTGAGCTGGCACCTCAACACCATGAAAATCTACTGCCAATCATTAGCGGACCGGAGTTCTACTGTGGCGACCCTAAACTGGGGAAAGCTGAAGGAACAACATGAGTGCCCGTCAGCAAATCTCTAGCACTGTTTGCTTTTGTTCATGGCCCTAAACTATGCAGCTAGGAACAAAAAAGCAAGTAAAATAAAATAAAAAAATGCTGTAGCTGGAAATGGTGACTGGACTTCTTTCACAAATATTATACTAACATATCAGTAACTAGAAATAACCATACAATAAAGTATACATAAGGAATGCCATGGTCTATATGAACACAAAAAGTAAGAACCCCATTAACAGTGAATGTTTTAGGATCTCCTGATACTGACTGACTTGAAACAACTTTAGATGAGTTCTAATGAACATGCCAAAGCCTCTTTTGATGAAACACATACATATTCTAATGAATTTGTGAGACTTTAAATCAAGGAAACAAGTATAAATGTGGTCACCTTTTCTTTCTTTTCTTAAGGCTGTGCAGTTGTTAGATACTTCTATACTGTATATTATATCCTGACCTTTATAATTTTTTTATTTAGTTTATATCATATAATTCATACTTTCAAAAACAGCTACATTGAGTAATGTGTCATACAGTATTTAGAAAGCTATGCACAGACAATCAGCAGTCACATTGTAGGACTGAAACGTGGCCTCCCCATGACTGGGATGTGTATTGTTATATTGGTTTCATCTGGTCCTGTTGTTTGTCAAAATCAATATTGCATTTCTTTTTTTTTTTTGTACGTATCATGATCCTTTTTTAAGAAAGCAGCTGGGATTTCATGACACAGAAGATAATGATGTTGTCTGCCCATAAACACCAAAGCAGATGAAAGAAACAAGATGGCTCCACTTTTTTGTACAGGTATTTACAGATCTTGAAAAATTTCCATTCCAATAACTATGATGTGGTTCTATAGGACAGAAATACTTATTCAGTCTCTAAGAACTCAGAACTGTAAAGGGCTCCCCAGAAAAGTAGCTTCAGGGGACATGAACATACTATTTGAAATATTCTGTCAGGGCGTGTCAAAAGGATATAAGCTTAATAATTTTCTGGATGATAAACTTAAAGAATGGAATATGTTTAATTATATTCAGCAACATAAGATGCAGGATGCGAACAAACCTACTACCAATAGAACAGAAGGTATATCAAAAATCTAACATGCTGTCTCAAATTAAAGCTCTAAAGCAGATAGTTGTCACTTACCCTTCTATTTTGCGTTTCTGATGACTTTCTTTCTGATAGTGCCCTTTATATTACATAGAATAACATTATGTTGTATATGATGAGCAGATTCTACCCTCCATAGTTGTTAGTATTGTGTTTAGAGCTGTGCAGGTCAGCAGAAGTTTAATTTAAAAAAAAATGATCATCAACTTGTGTATTCTGTGAAAACTCCACTGCTTGTAAGTTGTCTAAATATTGGAAAGCTTATGAAATATGACAGAATATGAAAACTCATGAAACAGTAAAATGTGGTAGATTTCTATGTTCAACATGACTTCTAGAACTTTTCTGTCACGGTGTCACATACTGTATGACTGTGTAAAAACATTTAAGTTAAAAAATGGTAACAACTGTAGAGGCTGTCTACAGCCACTTGCCTTAGTACATCTCTTACCTGTCCAACAGTTAACTTTCATATTTATTGCTGCCCATTTTATAACTCTATATTAACATTTGGCCCTATTTAACAACAGGACAGCTCCTTTCTCCAGTCCGTTTCTACCCCCTTTACTCTATGTCACGCAAGCTTCCCCTGACTGAAAATAGTCATTTTAACTGCATCCTTTGCTTTTACTTACTTCCTCCATCATTCCATCTTTCTAGCTTCTTAGCAATGTTTTTTCACCCATCCCTATACCAGCAATCATCCCCAACTTTTCCTCCTGCTCTCTCTCTCTCTCTCTCTTTTTTCCTCCTCTTTCTGGTCATACAGTAGATTATTAGATGGGAAGTGTTTTAAGAGTGAAATGCCATTCATATTTAAAAGTCTTTTAACTAGTTACTTACCTGTGGATGAAATGATTTTCTTCCAGATATTTACATCCGTGGGCAATGTCACAAGCCACATTCAGCAGGTCACGCATGCAGATGTTAGAAGCTTGGCCCTGAGTTAGAGGGATTAGAGGAGAAGGAAATACAGTTTAAGAATAAGTAAACAAAATGCAAAGAAGCAGTATTTTAATGCACATGTGCAAATTAAACAGCAGCACCATTAAAAGTACTTTTGCAACCACCTGTATTCCAGGAATTTCAAGTCTCCAAAAAGGTGTTTTTTATAAACATTTTTATGCATATATTTTGTGCTAAGTATATTGACATTTAATGCTTACTGTGATGGCCCTACATTGGCCCACTAATTAAGGAGCCTCAATCCTCACCACTAGTACCAGTGAGGGATGTCCACATTGGGAGGATGACAAGTACACACACAGTAAAGTACAATTTCTCTTAAGAGTGCACATAGATCACAGTCAGTCTGACGCTGGTTTCTTCCTCTTTCTCCAGATCCCCAATAAGACTCCTCAATGCCACAGCTGTAGAGTTGAGTCCTTAACCAGGGTTCCAAGCCAAGTCCTCCCAGCACTCTCTCTGTCAATCCAGTGCTTCATGTCTCTGCCCAAGTAGCTGATAAACACACACACTTTGAGATTCGATTTATACACAAACACACACCTGGGAAAGGCTGGTACAGGTTCACTAGCTATGGCCCCTTCTGCTTAGACCATAAGGTAGTTAGCGCTGCCACCAGATCTCCTCATCAGCTACTTTAAGGCCCTTCCCAAAGGGTGACCAATCTTACTGTGTAATGTTACTATTATCTAAATGGTAAGTGTGACCAAGACTAAGGCTATTGGAGTGGCCCGTACAGTATCACCAAATACATATGCAAGTATTCTAAGAGATTAATTATCTCTAAACAAACCAGTGACAACTAAAAGGTTTAAATATATTTAATAATAAATAATAAAAGAACAAGACAATATTCAATCACTCAGCATAGTGACTAGAGAGTTCAGAATCACAGGAAATATTTTAAAAACAACATTGTAGGACTTGTCTATATCAGCTTATCGAAAGCTAATAACTTCGAACGCTAGTTGATCAATCACAAAAGGTCATACAACCAAAATAACAAAGACATGCAACAGTGATTTTTTTCCCAAGGGAAATAAAAATCGCTGTTCCACCAAATAAAATAAATAAAACTCATCATGAAGTGGGGGGCTTCACCCCCACACCCCCCTCGATGTGGGGGGCTGTGCCCCCCCACCCCTTACTTAAATATACCAGCAAAAAGATTGCACCACAGTGGAGGAAATGGCAAACTCCCGACAACAACCTAGAATTTTTTTTTTCCCTGGGAAAAAAGATCGCTGTTCTGTGTCTTTGCTATTTTGGTTGTTCAACCTTTAAAGGACGATCAACTAGTGTTCAGTGTTATCAGCTTTTGATAAGCTGATACAGACCTTTGCAGGACAGTCTCAAATGAAAACAGAACACATCTAAACTAATCTTTACTATAGTCTTATCCATCTCTAAAAGAAATACTATACCTAAATCTTACTTATAGTGCAAGGCAAATGCAGATGAGAAGTGCTGAAGATGGAAGTTTTTAGGTTCAAAGACAAATACAAAATGCTCAGACTTGCCCTCTGAGATAGTTCTTAAATTAATAATACACATTACTGCTGGGTTAGTGGGGATGACATTGCTCTTTGTCACCTTCCTTCTGTTCCCAGGCTAACAGAAACTTAGAATTTAGCACCTCTGTGTCATAGGTACATATCTCTCAGAAGTTTGCCTAGAACAGGAAGTTGTAAAACAGTTAAACACTTTTACATTTGAAACCTAATAATTATTTCTGTTTCAAGACAATAGGAAAACCTCCAGCTCTAGACATTGTGTCTGTTTGCATTAACTAACTTTTATAGCACAGTCGTAAACAAGTTCAACTTATTTTCTTGAAGGTTTGCAAGTTAACTCTGTATGTTCCAACTTCTACCATTAAAACACACATCTGCACATGTATATAGTTTATACACATTTTTGCTCTTTTCCAGCAGGGTACACTGTGGTTACATTCTTGAAGCTCAGTACATAACATACAGTTCAATACACACTTCTGCACCAGTAGTTCAATATACACATAACATGTAGTTCTCTCACCTTTGTAAGACAAGCCTATGGATCATATTAATATTCACAAATTACATATGATTATTTACAAAATTCCAGATAGCTGGGCTGGCAGTGTCACATTTCTGTATAAATCATATTAATATTTTCAAGTAACATATAATTATTTACAAAATTCCAGCTAGCTGGGCTGGCAGCATTTCAGTTTGTCACATTTACAGTACTATATTATAGAGGTTTGGAAGAAAACCTGTATTTATTTATAGAGGGTAGAACATCATATCATATAATATATGTATAAGAAAGAGTGATATAAAGATAATAGTCACAAAAGTGACACTGTGGGATAAAACATATGTGTAAGTAACACACACACACACACACACACACACACACACACACACACACACACACACACACACACACACACACACACACACACACACACGCGCCTTACAAGGATTCATGTGAAGCTGGATATTATTTTGGTTAGACATACATGCATGCTAGGAAAGGAGAAAGCTATTTGTTAGCTGGGTATACTTAAGACAAAAATGCACCAAATGTTAATCTGTTTTACATAAAAATAGCGACAAGCTCCAGAATCAGCCACTGAGAGAACACTGTAGAGGCAGTAACAGTAAAGGTACACATGCACAGGAAAGTTATAATACATGCACACTTGTAACATGTATTGGCATACATTACTGGGCCATGCAGTTTTTAATTACTGCCATATTAAGGTTTCTTTTTTTTAGACTTGTGTTCAGTATGCTTACTTTCTAGTATAAATAGTTAACGATGTGAGACTGTGGTATATGCACTATCAAGGAAGAAAAGCTACAGCAACAGCAGAGGTAGCAGCAAAACCAAATAAGGCTAGAATTTTAGTCTGATGTACAGTGCTATTACTAATGGCATTACAACTGTATAAATGATATCAAGGGTATTAGCAGCAGACTACAGCCGCAATTCATGTTTTCTTAAAATAAAATAACATGAGAAAACTGCGAAAACTGGCGGGGGAATTGATGGTACTGTTTACAGCTCCTTAAATATTAATGTTAGTACAAAATGGTAATGGCTGCGTGCATATCAGTCCCATCCCACAGTAATACCAGAGGGCTGCTTGTAGGAATACTAACAGACCATTATGTATTAGTTTATATATATATGTGTGTGTGTGTGTGTGTGTGTATCGATGTTTATCTATCTATATTTCTATCTATATGTATACATATGTATATGAGTCCTCATTTGTTCTTGAACTGCAGGAAGTCACTGTACATCCACATTCTCAGATAGACATATTTCTCCATTGTTTCCACATCTATGTAAACTATCATGCCTATTCAGTGCTTGTAGGATCATAAGAAATAAAACGGTATGACTTGAAATTCTTCAGCATATATTCTGTGAAAGTAAATTTAAATACATACTAATATTTATGAGAAAAAAGGAACTGAGCATTGTGGGACACTTTGTCGTATAACCTTAGAGGTTTGGAAGGCAGATAACTATGGAGGAAAGGGGAGTACTTGATTTGGCAAACAAACCAAGTTTTCAAAGTTCTCTGTTACTGTGGATCCCAGATGATGAATGTGCATTTGTAGAACATCCAGCTCAAAATCTAAGTCTGTAGATCAGCATTTCAGTGTATATGTATTCATCATACATCATGCAAACAACTGACTGCAGACCTCCCAAATCATATTAGATATATTGATAACTAAGTACTAGGCAGTCAGTCTGCAGATCTTTATAAGACCGTCTGTAAAAGAGCATTAGCATTTATACTGCCAAGGAAGTGTTGGGCAATTGCCCATTGTCAGTGTAAGTCAGCCAGTTTACTGATGTATAGTTGAAGGCCCTAATAGAAAGGTAATGAGTTTAATAGGGATTTTAACTAATTTGTTAAGACAGCTATCAAGCTCAGAAGTGGGCATATAGGGTGTTCTATAAGTAGTTATGAAGTGGTAATTTGTCTTGTTTGTGGTGATTTGGACATTTTAAAGTTCAAATGTGGTGTCTTGTGGAACCTATTGTGAGGCGATGATATCCTTGACAAACATTGATTCGACCCCACAAATTCAGTAGTACTGCAGATGTGGTATGCACTATACCCAGGAACAGAGGGAGTGCTTTCATTGCTCTGAATCCATGTTTCTATAACTATACATATATGAATTCATTCAAGTTGCAGAAGAACCTCAAGTTCAAGCACTTTTTTATGTTTAGACTCCTGACATTAAGTAGAGCTACCTAAATGTGTTCCAGATTACAGTTTACTAGGTTGCAATGTGTATCAGATAGTCTCTGCCTAAAAATGTCACTAAGACGAGTGCAAAGGCTTTAGCCAGAATGTTAAAGCTTTGGAAAGAGAGGTGCAGGTCATTCCTGGGAAGGAAGGAAAGAAGGCTTTTTAGCAATCTTATACCAAGCTGCAGGCCCCTAGAATGATACCAATTATTAAAGAAAAACATTTTGTCTTTGAGGCTTGATATCATTCTAGGTGATGGAAAAACACCACTCAAGCTCAGTGTATTTCCAGCCTTAGTCATATGCATAGCAACCTCAAGCAAATCCTTCTGCATGTAGCTGCATGAGTTTCAGCACTGAATTCCTACCCCAGATTCAACCACATCATGTGACTTGTACATCAGAGAAACATCTGCATTACCTACAGCTTACTTACTTAATGGAAAATGTTAGGGTACAACCTAACACCCTAATAATGGGCGATTTCAACTACCCCACCATTAACTTGGAAAACTACTCATGTACCAACTCTTGTGCTTAACATTTTCTGGAATTCATAAATTCCAATACCTTGGATCAACGTATCCTCACCCCCACCAGGGGCAGCAATATTCTAGACCTGGTCATTACCAACACGGGCAACCGGTGTTCCACACCAGAGGTCAATTCCTTGTTGGTCAGATCCGAACACAAGCAAATCACCATAGACATCCACATTCCACCCCCACCCCCCATTATGGAAACCATTGTAAAAAATTTCTCCAAAGCCAACTTCACGCTTCTTAAGACAGAAGTGGCAAACATCACGACACCCGTGCTGATGGACAATAGAGATATGACTGCTGAATCCTATACAATTGCACTTTATAAGCATGGATCGTGCAATCCCTAACAGAACCAAGATGTTATCCTCCAAAAAAAGGAAGCCAATCTGGTGGTCCCCTGCTATAAACAAACTCTACAACAGAAGAAAGAAACTGTTGCAAAAAAGAGTAAAATCCCATGATTGGAGGAACTCCGTGGTCAGCCTCAGTAAGACGCTGAGATCTCTTATAAAATCCTCCAAAGCTAGTTACGAAAATAAAATCACCACTGATTCTAAAGACAACCACAAAGCATTCTATAGCCATGTCAGGAATTTCAATGGCAACACTCAGATCTGCTCTGAGTTACAGCACAATAGCACTAACTATGCAGAACCAACTGATACTGACAACATCCTGGCAGATAGGTTCAGTGCTAACTTTACCCCTCTCTCATCCCCTAAAGGGCCCATCTCTATACCAGAAGAATGCAAAGTACCTGTAATCATGGCTGCACAGGTAAAAAACACACTCTCCAAAGCCAAGAACACAGCATCCATGGGGCCTGACAACATCCCAGGCTGTGTTCTACATGAACTACAGAACGAACTGGCACCCCACCTAAGTACCATGTTCAATCATAGCCTCACCTCATGCTTTGTGCCCACTGAATGGTGCACAGCAACAGTTATCCCACTCCACAAAGGGGGAGCCACCATGGACCCCGAGAACTATCACTCCATTAGCCTGACGAGCCTGGTCTGCAAGGCTATGGAGCGTATAACATGGAACTTATAAACAATGACATTGGTAATCTCCAAACTCTGGAAATTACCCAGTTCGGGTTTGTAAAAGGCAGATCATGTCTCCTAAACCTGACAGACTTCTCTGATGCAGTTACCAAAGCCGTAGATGAGGGTAAGGTGATTCACACAGCCTATCTGGATCACAACAAGGCTTTTGACACCATCCCCCACTCTGGAATTATAGACAAACTCACTAAACTAGGTATAAATCCCTATGTCACAAGATGGGTTGCCAACTGTCTCACTGACAGAACCCACACTGTGAAAGTAGCAGACTCTAAATCCAGCTTCAGACCAGTGACAAGTGGAGTACCACAGGGTTCAGTCCTGGGTCCTCTCCTGTTTGGTATCTACTTCTCTGAAGTACAGGCTGACACAGAAGGTCTTTGGCTAACTAAGTTTGCAGATGACTGCAAACTAGGAGCCATAATCAAAACTCCTAATGATGTGGACATCCTACAAAAGGGCCTCACTGAGACAGATGCCTGGTGTCAAAGCCATGGCCTCATGCTCAATGCCAAAAAGTGCATTGTCATCCCTTTTGATAAAAACTCTGTACCCGTGAACTACCACATAGGTGGTAGTCTATTTAACACTGAAAGTGTGATAAGAGACCTTGGGACACAGGTGGACAGTAGTCTTTCCTTTGATAATCACATCGCCACAGTAGTCAGGGAATCCTTCTACATGGCACACCTCATCACAAAAGATTTCTCATCCAGGAAAAAAGAGGTCATTGTTCGCCTCTACTCATCACTCATTAGACCCATTATAGAGTACAATGCCCCTTTTGGTATGTAACTCACAAGACATCTACAACAACTGGAAAGGCCACAGAAATACCTCACAAAGAGGATTACCGGCCTCAAACAGATGCCCTACACAGATCGTCTCAAAAACCTCCAGCTTTACTCTGTCACATATCACCTGCTCAGAGGTGATCTCTGCCTAACATACAAAGCTATGTCAAACCTACAGCTGTTGGACATGCTCCACGTAAAGAAATCCCAATCCCTCCAAGCTACACACTCTAGGGACCTATCCCTTGTCACCACAATAAACAAAACATGCTGGAGGGATAGATTCCTGTCCCAGAGACTTCCCATACTCTGGAACAAACTACCTATCTATATCAAACAAAGCTCCTCATTAGCACTCTTCAAGAGAAATTGTGATGATTGGATGGGAGATAGGAAATTCACCCTGGGGATCACTTCTGTGGCTCTGCTTGACAGGGGCACAGGAAATTAGTTTTCTTAGGTGGCAAAAGCCAGGGTACCATTTGGCTAGCCTTATATAGACCCTAGGGCCAATATCCTAGTACCTACCTATGAACCTATATGCTTCACATCTGAAGGGATATCTAAGACACACAAGTTCCTATTAGTGGCAGCAGTCATACTTTTTTTAAAGGTTGTCTAAGGGATTGGGATATTCTTAATGTATGCAATACCTGTAGAAATGATGCCATAAAACAAATTCAGAATGCTCAGTTCTAAAAAACAAAGGAATTTTAAATAATAGACTACATTTGTGATATTGAATGATCATGAGAAAATTAAATAGATAAAAAAAATAAAATAAACACACACTCACACACACACACACACACACACACACACACACACACACACACACACACACACACACACACACACACACACCTATAGGTATTTCACAGTTACACTTTATTCTACAGTTCACCATAACCATTTTTTCAAAGCACAGTGTAGATCAGTATGTATGTATACTTTTAAGAAACTTTCCATGGGCATGTACATGTGTATAAATACTGAGCACGTGCGAGCCAGACTGCCATTTTGTAGAGAGATGCTGAGATGTAAGCATGCATGTATGTAATGGTGTGTCAGTTAATCAGTTTGTTTATATTTTATGTTGCTGCTATCCATCTTTATGTGTTTCTATATAATAAAGCATTTAAACAAACTACCTTGCTTGCTCGTCTTGAATCATAGCATAGGGACTCAGTTAATGTTGGAGGAATATAGAGGAATGGATCATCCCTACTACACGTACAACTCACAAAACAGGTCAGAAATGAATTCCAGGTACTAAAACTTGTTTAAATGATTTCTTACTCGAAGAATATAAAACGAAGCACGCAAAATGCTCAAAACAAATTTCTAGTCAAACAAAATATCCAAAACTGTGACATATTGATAAAAACATTCAAAATAGTTAGGAAAATGTTTGAAATAATGTCTGAATCATATAAAATGTATAAAATAAGGAAAACAACCACATTTTTTGCTATGTGCTACTTTTTCACATTAATTAAAGCTATTTGAGATAGCCGAGGTATACAGAGTGTTCGCAAGTTTAGTGCAATATTACAGTGGACTTTTTCAGAAAATACAGCCATTTCAAAGCATATTTCATAAAGTACAGTATTTTGAAGAGTTTATTGTACATTTGAATGTTATTACAAGTACCTGGCATGTGTGCATGTTCATACATAATTGCAAGGGCCATATTTGCAGTGTGTTTAATCATACTTTGTTGGCATGGCTGAAGGATTTCTAAAACCTGGTCCATTTGTATTTATAATAATACTGCAGAGAATTGAAGAGTTTTTGAGCAAGAGTATGATATTTTCATACAAGCTGCATTTTCTGATAAAGATGCATTTATTCTGCTTAATTTAGCTGGTTCAGAAGCCATAGAAAGAGAGCATTCATTCATGTATGCATCTGCTATGTTTGCAGGAGGGGGACAAACCGTCATATAGTGGTACCGGCTGAAACAAGGGAAGACCCTGAGTGCTTAAAATGTAAATTTAGAGAAATGTTTAACCCCCAAACAAATGTTACAATGGAAAGGCACTTATTTTACACAAGGGTCAAACGCCTGATAAAACTTTTGCAGCATATATAACTGACTTGAGAAATAAGGCTAAAACGTGCAGATTTGATGATTTAAGAGATTAATTGATAAAAGGCAGACTTGTGTGTGGTATCACTGATGATGCTGTGAGAATGATTTTGCTTCGTGACAGTGATTTAACTTTGAATAAGGCCATTGAGATTTATTATATGAGCTCACAGAAAAGCACACAAATATGCTTACAAAGGAGAACTGCATGCTTCCAGTAACTTCTAGTGCTAAAGTTGATAGTATACATCATGTGGTTAAAAGAAACAGGCCCAAGCACATGGCAGAAACTGTGAGCCCTGCAACAGTCCCTGGTAAACCCCATAGCTTTCTAGCAAATTCCAGGGCATGCACAGTCTCAGTGAAGCACAAGGGTGAGTTAACAAACTCAAAGCATGTTCCCTTACCTAGCCTCATAGTCAGCTATCATAATTGTGGTGATAATTATGTGTCTAAAAAAGAAAAGTGCTTAGCTTTTGGTCAGCAATGCCACAGATATAAAAAGTGGAATAATTTCCAAAGATTTTGTAAGTCAAAAGAGACATTGTTTTTATTAAAAGAGAACATTCAACGAGACAAGTCAGTCAATTAGAAAGCTGTGACCCTACTTTTTATGCTGATGGTATGTCGGTGCTTAATTAAATAGTCAATGCAGTAGATTTATGGGCAAAGAATGAAGCATTTTGTACTGTTTGGATAAATGGATAACCCATAGAGTGCAATGTTATTTCAGCAGAAACATTTGCTACAGTATGTGATGGTGAGAAGCTTGATTTGGCAAAGTGTGCGAAGCTTGTTGCTTATCGTGGTGAAGAAATTCAAACCAAAGGTTCGGTAGTGCTTTCATCTTACTCTGTTGGGAACAGCTATGACTTGCAATTTTATGTAGTCAAAAGGCACGTACAGTCAATATTTGGCTTCAGAGACACTTTGAAAATGGAACTACTTTCATTTAATAAAGTCCACCATGTAAGCTTGAAAGACCACTGTTCTAATTTCACCCAGTCTATTTTCTCTACCTATGCTGATCTTTTCGAAGACAAACTAGGCAAACTCCCAGGTGTGTACTCCATGACGTTAGACCCTGAAGTCAGCCCAGTTTTCAAACCAGCCTGGAAAGTTCTATTAGCTATGCATAACAGAGTCATAGCTGAGCTAGATAAAATGGTGCAATAAGGTGTGATTTATCCAGCTGACGGACCAACTGAATGGGTATCTTCCATAGTAGTAGCTCATAAGAAAAGCTCAGGTGATATCAGAATATGAATTGATCCGCGAGATTTGGACAAAAGACTGAAAAGATCTTATCATCCAATGTGTATAGTCAAAGAAGTTGCTGCTCTTATGCCAAATGCCACATTTTTTTTCTGCTTTGGATGCAGAGTTCATTTTGGCAAATTTTGCTTGACAGAAAATCTTCATTGCTAACCACTTTGGCAGGTACAGATTTTTGAGAATGGCATTTGGGATAAATTCTGAAAGTGAAGTCTTCCAGCGTGCCATGGACCAATTTCTTTTCTTGATATCTGTATGCTGTTGTAGTAGATGATATTCTAGTAGGAGGTAATGGTGAAGCCAAGCATGACAGAAACCTCAAGAAAGTTTTGGAAAGAGCACATGAAGTGAATCTTACACTGAATCCTCAGAAGTGCAAGTTCAGGCTATGTGAAGTTACTTATGTTGGTCATTTGTTTACTAGTTCAGGCTTATGACCAGATCCTTCCAAGCAAACAGCAATTCTTGAGATACCAGTTCTAGACAATGTTCAAGCCCTACAATGTTTTGTTGGCATGGTTAACTACCTATGCAAGTACATTCCAGACTTGAGCCAATTTTCAGCACCGCTCAGAGAATTGACATGCAGAGATGTATCCTGGTCCTGGTTAGAATAACACCAAAGAGCATTTGGTGTCCTGAAACAGAGAATTGCCAGCCCAACAACTCTGAGATACTATGATGTTCACAAACCAGTAACTCTTTCTTATGATGCTTCAAAATTTGGTCTTGGTGCAGTCATTTTTCAAGAGGGTAGACTACTAGCCTATGCGTCCAGAACTCTAACCCAAACGAGATGCAGTATACCCAGATAAAGAACTCTTGACAAATGTATTTGCATTTTCGCAGTTCCATGATTATATTTATGGCTGCCCTATTCAAATCAAAACAGGTCACCAAACTCTAGTCACTATTTTGAGAAAGCCTGTGCACACGCACACACACAAACCCACACACACACACACACACACACACACACACACACACACACACACACACACACACACACACACACACACACATAAAAATTTGTTTCAGGAAGGTTTTAATGTTACATTAATAATTTTTAACTCTCCTAGACATTACCTGCTAGACAAATGTCCATAACACGAACTATGTCAGTAAGGCACTAGGGTAATTTAACTATACGATATTGACAACTGTGGACAAACTCAACCACCTAAAACAAAGTACCCAAGTTTTTATCTGATATTACAGGGGTGTGGCTGCAAGACATGACAAGACCGAGTTCCCACTTATACTCCTGGATAGCTGCCAGAAGGGAGCATGTCCTTGATCAATGTGTTCCCAAAAGAAGACACACAGCTCTTGAAGTGAGATATAGGTATGGAAAGGTACTCGTAGGAAAATAATCAACCTTTATTTATTTAATTTATTTGTGTGCTTATTTAATTTACTAATCCGGTAAGTGAACTGACCTCCAATTTCAAGACCATTGTCAGGTGTGAAATGAGCCATCAAGCAAAAAAAAAAACAAAAAAAAAAACACATGCGTAAGAAATGCAGAGCTGCAATTAGTTATGCACATAATACAATCTATAAACAAGGCAGACTATAGTTTAAGTAATGTAATATATAAAAAATGATTTACATAGTGGCAAAATGTATAGCATTTTATACTAACAAGATTCTTGTAAAAATAAAAAGTGGAAGTATTTTATAATCGCTTCCTACATTCAGACATGGTTTAAGCTGATATATCATTTGACAGTGTAGACAATATTTTTAAACATAAATTGTACTTGGTCCCTTTAAAAACTGCAATTATATTTCTTTAAGAACTAGGTGTGCTTTCAGTTGTTTTCAGTACTCCGACAACTTGCATGTATTAGTGAACCTTTTGGGGAAAAGCATTCAAGGTGGTAAGGGGCTCTGTCACTAGATGCTTTCTCAGCTCTTGCTAGCATGCAAGCTGGCCTTTGCAGTTGAGAGCCATCCTGTGTAATTAGTTTGTTGTCATCCTGTTTAATTAGATTGAGCCATCCTTTCTAATTAGATTGTTGCTAGAGTGCTTTATAAGTAGCTTTATTCTAAGTGGTTGGCATGAAGTATCATTTAGCAGCTTGAATATTAAATTGCCAAGCAAGAGGGTTTGGCACAGGCTTCAACAGGCAGGTAGTTAGATTTTTGCATGCTGATACAATGATGTTGTGTCACCTTACGTCTGCATCATACAAAATCTATCTGTGCATGTTCACACAAGAAAGAAGGTGAGCACTGTAAGAATACAAACAAATGAAATCACTGGCTCAGAACAGATTCAGTGTCTACTTCAGCCATGGAGAAAGAGACAGTACTCAAAGAAAGAAACAGCATGCAACTCATACATTTTGTTTAAAGAACTGCCACTAAAAATATGGGTTTTCAGAACAGATACTTCACTTCTACTGACACTGGCATAGGTGGTTGAAATGGGGGGGTATTTTCTAGCATGAAATAATGAAATAAATGTCCCTGGAGGGAGTAGATCTCTAGTGGGAGGCCTAAGGAGGAAAGTACCCATCAGAAAAGGTTGGCATACTTTAAGAAAGCTCAGGAACACGGAGTTCTTTCCAGAATTAAAGTTAGAAATTGCCGGTAAGTGAACTTTAATGGAAGAATAAGTGATATCAGCATTCAAAATTTTGAGAAGTTCCCCAGGCTGCTAAGGACAGAAAGATGTCCAGACTCCATTCTGTGACCCAAGCAAAAAGTCTTTTTCATTTCTCTTTGTAGGGTTTTGGGGTAGGCATTCTCTTGCAAAGATGAAGAGATAGAAACCTATCTGTGAACACTTTTGAACAGGCTACCAGTGAAATTGGAATTACTAATCTCCTATCTTCACCTCATGGACACCTGGATGGATAGTGATAGGCAGGTGGGTCAGATGTTTTTGATGTAGCAGATAGATGGCAGAGAATGTCCAAAAGCATAGGAAATCAAATTTGCCAATGCCAAAATGGGGCTATCATGATAGCCTTTACCACACAAGATTCATAGGTGATTAGTAGCCTAACTACCCTGTGGGACATTTTTAAGCCTAGCAATGCTTCCCAAATGTATGTGACAAGTTTTGATACCATAGGGTTATTTTAAGGGGTACATGAAGATTGGGGCATGAGTGGTCAGGCACGTATAGGGTGCTTCTGCCTACTAGAGACAAAGGTGCCAGACCTGGTGCAAATTTCTGATTCCCCATTCACTGGTCCACATTATGTTTGAATTGGATTAGGGAAGAACTGTGCTTCACTTGGGTGGGCAGCCTGTTCCAGAGAACTGATACCTGCCCCTGTGGCACATCCTATTCATGTTGCAGATGAGGTTTAGGTCTCTAGATCAGGTAATTTTGATATTTGTTTTGCAGATTTGCAACAGGTCATCAGAGTAGGATCAGAGGATGCTTTGTAGGCCAGGCGTTCTGAATAAATTTCCTTTTCCAGTGGACATTGGAGAAATATGCAGAAGTCCCCAATGCCAAAATCTCACCAGGGGAATCTCCAGTGCTTCCCCTCTGTTTCAGAATCAGGGCTAAATATTTCTGACGGTTTAGAATTAGTCAGGAGGCAAAGAGATTACAAAAGTAATATTCTCATTTCTTGAAAACCAGGTTTGGGTATAGAATAACAATGTCAGAGCAAATAGCTTCTTTACTAATGTTGGCTGCAGACAGGAAGTGATTGTTCTTCAAGGCCATCCCACAGTCCTATGACCTCTAATCACAAAGGGTATTTCTTGGTTGTTGATATCCATCAAAATCACCATATTACCTAAATGAATGGAAACCTGACTATGGCACAGAAACTCCCTGCAGAGTGAGTAGGGATAGAATCACAGCTCTCATTTCCAGGATGTGGATATATAAGTAAGACTCTTGGTCAGACTTAGAGTAAGGTTAGAATATGGGATAGAACAGACCATCATTCCATATGTGCCATGGAGGCCTTCAATAGCTTTGTCATCTTGTCTAGAAGGACGTTATCCACAGACCACTGTGTTACCATAGCCGGCCTTAGGCATAGGCGGACTAGGCGACTGCCTAGGGCATCGTACAGGCCGGCCTCTTGAAGGGCGCAATTTTTACTTATTTATTTTTTATTTTAATTAGTGCATTCTTTCTTCCCAGTGCCTGCAGCAGCTGCTGGAAAGAAAGAATGCACTAACTAAACTAATTTAAAAAAAAAAAAAATAGAAGGGCATCAGAACCATGGGGAGCTGCAGCAGGTTGATTGAGGTATTAGCGTCTTCTCCTTAAATGAGAATCATGCGTGCTTACGCCAGTGTGGAAGTAAATCCAATTTGCAGTCACATGCAAATTTTAAGCTAGCAGTTCCGTGAAGAGGGGGGCTACGTCCATGTGGCAGTTTGATTTAGAAAGAAGGTAAGTAAGTGTATGCGTGTGTAATTCAAACTGTGTGTTTCAGTATGCGAGAGAAAGAGTGTGTGTGTGTCTGTGCATGTGTATATAGAATTTCAATTACCCGTTCTGTTTGTGTGAAGGTGCGTGCATGTGTTTATGTATGTATGCTGCTAACAGAGAGAAGGTAGATGTACATGTGTATAATTTAAGATAGTTGTTTTGTTTATTTCTGTATGAGAAAGTACTTGTCTGTGTGTTGTTTGAGAGAGTAGGAGTGTGTGGAATTTAGACTAGTTGTTAGTTGCTGTATGAAACAGAAGGTATGTGTATGTTGCTGTGTCAGAGAGTAGGTGTATGTGTGTGTGTGTGTGTGTGTGTGTGTGTGTGTGTGTGTGTGTGTGTGTGTGTGTGTGTGTGTGTTGATATATTTTCCACAGACCCACAGTTTGTAGTGTTCCTCATTTGAAAAAATGTTCGGACTGCGGCTTTGGTTATATAACTCTTTTCACCTTATTGCTTTCTTAGTTTCTTAAGTGTGGTTGTTCATTCTTAGAAAAGCCCTTACCATATATATTCTAATTCTTTTAATAGCACATAACCTTACAGATTTACTTACACTCTTATTTTAAATCTCCTTAAATTACCCAAACCGATGTGAACTGGATATTTCAGACCAATCAACAATATTCGGTTTCTTAAGTTTCTAGGAAAAAATTATTTTTCAGATAGTTTCTTGAATATGTAGGTAATGTATGACAGTTTCTCAGTGCCAGCATGTTTTTTATTCTAAATACAATACCCTAAGATCCTTAAATGATCACATGGAAAGATTCTCATCTCTGCTGCATTATTTCTATACATAAAAGTGGCATCTAAAACAAGAGTTTTAGTAAAGGGGTCATTAAATGAAGTATCTGTTGCCTTATATAAATGAATATTTCAAGGTTTCTTGGGCACGCAAACATTTGATATCAGGTTGTTTTCTTGTGGTATGCCTTTAGGATCATATTTTTATGCAGTGATGCATTAATTTATTTGCTCAAATATTCTGGAAAAAGTCAAAATGTGTGTGTGTGTGTGGGGGGGGCAGGAAGACTAAAATAAGGAATATTTTTTTTAAATAGTACTCTGATTCACTTAAAACGTTACTAGAACTGAAGGTATTATAACTGAGCATAATTCTCAATAATTAACAAAAAAAAGAGGGTGGGTCTCAAGAGGCAAAATTAGGAACATTTTGCTAGATCTGGGACAGCTGATTGATTTCTGTAGGGATACCATTTTGTGTTATTTCATAAAAACTACTAAAATGCATATCAATAGAAATAAATGCAAAAAAATGCTTCAGGAGGGCTGCCACCCACCAAATGGTAGTTTGTTTTGTACTGTGGGGCAGGTGGAGAAGATATATAATGTATACACTGTAGCTTTTAACTTTGATTCTGCATTTTCTGATAGATATTTATTTGAAATATGCAATATGGCAGGGAGGGGGGTGTCAGTCTCCCTGTTGGATGTGAGCATTATTGCTCAGGAGCCAATATCAAACTATTTTCATTACTAACTGTGTATGATTTTTTTAAATAGTCTGACATGCCATGGGTGACTGAAAATATGTGAAAACACTTGTTCTTGCAGGCATACTTCTTAAAGGTATGATTTAGGCAGTGCGTTATAATTTTGGCCCTCAGAGATTGTCCTGCTCCTTCTCGGTTTACTGATGTTCCTCATAATGGCAGACCCATCTGTAGGTATGTACATTATGGTTCACAGATTAGGTCATTTTAAGCTTAGCCAATTACTCCATGTGAGAATCAAATCCTGTACCTTGTGTCTGTAAGGCAAACATCTTAACCATTATGCCAACCTCCCACCTCTAAAAGCCACCCTCGCAGGGTGCACCCAGATTTGAACCAGGGACCTCTTGCTCTGCAGTCAAAATGCTCTACCACTGAGCTATACCCCTATCAAACAAATAAATACAACCCATGGAAACTCCTTTCCAGGAACTATATAGGGTCTAGCATATAAAGTTCTATTGTAAAAAGTAAGACTCTGGTCTTCTTTCTGACCTTATACTATGATTTTTAAAGCTCAAAGGTTGAGAGGTATTGGGAGAGGGGTGTCATCCCCTTATTGGATGCATACATTATTTTTAAATAATGTTAGCAGATAAGGCATGTATATACAGTTATTGATAAGAGTAGTCCTTAAAATATCTATGGTTTTGCTGATATACTGGTGTCACAGTACATATCCAGGTTCCTTATTTGCATTATTCATTACTAAGAGGCTGACTGCCATGCAAACATAATCAGCCAGCATCAGTCATCTAAAGACATTCTTACATCTGTGTGAAAATGGTGTGGAATCATAGCCTGCTTTAAGCACCAGCAAACCCTGTGATTGTTGGGGGAACCTGGTTCTAGGGGTCCTGCTGTTGTTTAAAGGTTCATAGGTGTGTACTAGGCTAATGTCCCTGGAGCCTTTACAAGCCTAGCCCATAGGATTATCCTGGCATTGTGCCATCTGACCTTAGTTCCCAGTGCCTGTGTCAGGTACAGCCACTGGAGTGATCCCCAGGGTGATTTCTCTTGAAGAGGGCCAGTGAGGTGCTCTGTTTGACATGTATGGGAAATTTGTACCATAGCATGGGCAGTCTCTGGGTTATGAACCTGTCCCTCCAGCATATTCTGTTGATTGTGGTAATGAGGTTGAGGTCTCTGGAGCATGTGGTGCAGAGGGAATTGGGATTTCTTTAGATGTAGCATTTTTAACAGAGCTGGATCCTTCCTGTGGGTGTGGGGCAAATAGTGGTGTTTCACAAGTATGGTGTTGGTGCGGCTTAAGAGGCGCTAGAGCACTACTTCGCCTAGGGTGCCATTTCAGCTAAGGCCGGCCCTGTGTGTTACTCAAAGACCACTGCAGAGATTGCACTGCATAACATTCACATGATAAGTAACATGAGGTACAACGATAGTGGCTGCTGCCAGAACTCAGAGATACAAACTATCTGAAGAAAATTAATCTAACGATAATGGATAAACTCTTTTCAGAATGTCTTGAATCCTCTGTAAGGTTAAAAGTGCTTGTGAAGTCTTGATATCTAGTTACATTTATGCCATTAGCTAAAAGTATTGAAAACTTTATCAGACAAATATGGTTAATTGGTGTGGCTTCAGCAGATTTTTCAAAGATAATTCAGTATGCCCATTTTTCACTGATGTAATATTTGGACTAGAACTGATAACATGTTACTACTTAAGGATTAATCAACAGCTGTTTAAGGTCTCCTTTACTACCATATATAGACCACTGTTTATTACCTTGATCTTTTACAAGTAAATAATTTATTTTAGAATATCTATTTTTTCAACTAAGCTACCAGATATTCTGATGAGGCTAGGGAGGCATGGGATGAGATTTGGACAATGCAACAGAAATCTAATTCTAAGGTGGCCATTTTGTGGGACACTTTTAAATGCATATTAAATTATAAATTATTTTTTAGCATCAAACATGCAAAATTGTAGAATTTAGTATACACAGCTATTATAGTTCTGCCCATACTGTAGGTTCATAGGTTCATAGCTATATACTAGGCTAACAATCACGACCAGGGCTTTCATAAGCCTTGCTGTGCAACACAACCCAAATGTGTCCCTGTGTATCATGGGCATTTATTAGAAGGGGTATGTTAGGAAGTTTCTAGGGGTTATGGGGGGCATGTTAGTTTGGACATTGCTGTCTGACTCTGTTTAACAGATTCATGGGGGCCAGACCTGGGATCATACCTCTCAACCTCTTAGAGCAAAAAATCTGGACAAAGCCTAACATGATGGAAAATAGGGACAGATTTTAAATAAAATAGGGACAGATTTTAAATAAAATAGGGACCGATTTTAAATATTGCTCTTACAAACTTAGTTGATGAAATAATAGGTTTTGCATTAGCATGAATGTTCTGAACGATGTGAAGTCTTAAACTCAAATGATAGGGGAACACAACAAAACTATGAGGAAAAAATCTGGACAGTCTCCGCAAATCTGTACAGTTGAGAGGTATGCCTGGGATGAATTTCTATCTACTGGACAAGGTTACATTTAAATAAGTTAGGGAAAGGATCTGCTTCACATGGATAGGAAGCCTATTCAAAAACAAAGGGATCTGAGACATGTCTGTCTCACCAACATGTCTTATTTATCACACAAACAAATCTGAAATCCTTAGATCTAGTGATTCTGATGCTGTTCATTTTGCAGATATGCAAAAGGTCCATCAGAGCTGGATATGAAGATGCTGTGTATGCCAGGCATAGATCAACTGTCAGTAAACTGTGGGAGAGAAAGTACTGATAGGGTTTTAAGGTGATCCAAACAAGACAATGTGTTGATACCCTGGATTCTCCTGGTAAGGAACCTTTGTGGGTGTTTCAACTGTTGCATATGTTTGGTCAGGTTCATACTGAAGGGGGGTATGATAAAGTGGCACTATGACTTCATTAGAACTAGATGCCATGCCCTTACTTATAAGTTGGGTGACATAGAATGATTTCCTTACTACCTTGTCCACATATGTTCTCAGATCCCTGAATGCTAGCTGAACTCTTAGGGGTGTTTTATCAACAGAATAATTAGCCTGGTAGCAGTTTTCCTAAAAGGCACTATAATGCAATTCTTGGTATTGAGTTTTAGTCTGTGATTTTGGCACCAGTCATTTGCCTGTGTTAGACCTTCTTGTAAGATGTTTGTAATATGGGGGCATCAATGAGAGCTCCCATATTTGCAGTCATCTACTAACTTGGTCAGCCAAAGGCCCTTGACATTAGTCTTTACCTCCAAGAAGTAGACGCCAAATAGGGGTGGTCCCAACACAGAGCCCTGTGGCACCCCACTGGTAACCGGCCTCTTAAAGGAGGTGGCATCAACAATCCTGACTTCCTGGGTCCTCTATGTGAGCCAGCTGTCAAACCTATGTTATGCCCAATTTGGTGAGTTTGTCAGTCATACCTCAGTGGAGTATTATATCGAATGCCTTAGCCATGTCCAGGCAGGTGGTATGCACCATTTTCCCCAATCCATTGCCTTGATGACCTTCTCAAAGAAGTCCACCGGATTTACTAGGCAAGATCTTCCCTTGGCAAATCCAAACTGGGTTGGACCCAGTGTCTGAAGGTTGCCTATGTCTTTGTTGATCATTTCCATGATAATTTGCTTCATGGCTTTGCATATTAGACTAGTCAGACTAACAGGTCTGTAGTTCCCAGGGTTAGTTGATGGTTGATGCTAGATTTATTTTCTTCATAAACTTTTATTAATGGAAAGGAGCATATTAATCTTGGAACAAAAACTGCAAGCATATTGCACATTACCTGAACAACAATTCTACCTGAACTTGACATTTACAATATTATCGTGATAGTATTGCCTTGTACTGTTTATTGTATAAAATCTAATTTTCATTCCTCTTTCTTTCTGCAGCATCTTCTAATCCTCTGCTATATTAAGATAGATATAGGTTCATAGGTTCATAGGTTCATAGGTTCATACTAGGCATCCATTGGTCTGATGGATCTAGATTTTTTGAGGTGAGCATATTCATCAAATCTTCTTCTGTGCTCAGTGGATTGCCACCTATTTGACTGCCTTTCCCTCATCAATGTTGCAGTCATCAGGTCCCATGGGAGAGCAGTTCTCACTGGGCTGGAGATGTTTGGGGGCTGCAATGCGTTTGTATAGATAAACCTGTCAGCCAGTATGTTGGCAATGTCTGTAGGATCAGTAATCTTCACATCATTTTGAACTAGTTTATGATTGTCTTTGAGTCTTTAGCTATTTTTCTCGAGCTCTTAGTTTTTACTTATAGTGATCAAATTTGTAAGTGCAACAGGAAATACAGTCTTAAAAATATTGTATAAAATCTCCACCATATCTGTCTGTAGAGTGTTAGTTGTTCCTTTCCTATCCCCCTTTCCATCAGACTTATATTACCACCGCCATTTTGTGTTAGCAGATCATAATATTGTAAATAATTGTGCCAAACTTCATCATATGTACTTTGTGAACTTATCATTGTTCCTCTTAATGCTTATACCAAATTATTTTGTCTTACCAATTATTATTCTTTCTCTTTATACTCTTTTTGTATAACTTGGAATTAACATAACTAGGCTGTGATTGAATTGTATCATAGAGGTCTGGTTCAGCCACCAGTAAAATAATACAAATTAATAAATAAATATGCTGGAAAGTAAATATTGACTATAGGGTTAGGATTTAAGAGGAAAAGCTAAACACGCAACTCCTCATAGTTTATTTATTTATTGTTAGAAAAACTACCCAATATAATAAGACTAGATTAGATTGTTGAATGAGACAACTGGAAACAAAGTTCTAGCTATTAAACAGATGTTAGAATTATTTATATGATAATATAATTAAACTAATACCAATAAGCAGAAGGCACAGGAATGCAAAACTTTTAATTTCTTGGATCCAATTGTTCTTGGACAATTCATTAATAAGCATCAATTTGCTTTGCTAAATTCTTTTGCTATTATATATAAAAAGGAATTAATATTGATATACATGGGTTGCCTTCTGAATTATATAAATATCTGCCTAAAGAAGAAAAACTGTTAAAAGTGGTTTTCAAAGTCAACCCGATTTGTTTCTCTTGGAAAAGATATTTCATGTGTAAGATTTCCACTCCAAATACGTATTGTCCTATATCCATTTTAAACTCTGACAATTTATATGACACTACTGACTCTTAGATTTCATAAATATATTGATAAATGGGTCATCACTGATCAGCATAAGCAATCTTGTAATTATCTTAGACAAAGGTGTAATATTAACAGTGTTACTATTCATAAATCTAAACCCGCGGTGGTGGTGCTGCGGTAGCGTTGTCGCCTCACAGTAAGATGCTGTCCGGTTTGATTCTCAGCTAGAGCGTCTTCTGCGTGGAGACATGCGTGAATGGGCGTACCTTCGTTGAAGGTTGTGCATCAGGGCTGGTAACTCAGCACATGAAAATCAACTACCAATCATTAGTGGACCGGAGTTCTGCTGTGGTGACCCCTAACTGGGAAAAGCTGAAAGACACAACAACAACTATTCATAAATCTCCCTTAGCTATTTTTCTCTGGACAGAGAAAAGACTTACGATAAGCTCCACTGGTCTTTATATTCTGAAAGGAATGAGTTTTGTGATGCATTCATTATTATGCATAGCAGACTGTATAAAATGAATAGTTTAACAGAAACAGGTCCCTTTACGTCACAGGCCTGTATTAGAAAGTGATAAAAGACAGGGATTCCTTATTTCTCCCTATCTTATTTTATCTATTTATTTATTTATTTATTTATTTTATGCAACCCTTGGCATGTATGGTAAACAAATGTTTGTTTTTTACTATTAATGTGATAGTATAAGCTAAGTTAGTCTCCACTTGACCTTTTATGCATATAATGTCTTCATTTCAACTCTTAACCCTTCATCACCAGCTTTAACAACTGTTTATACTACACACTCTTTATATTAGTTTTAGTAAATGCCATGTTTTATTAGTAAGCTGTCATTTTAAAGAAGAAGAATGGTCTTCAGTTTTAATGAGAACTGGTCAATGGAGCCAATTAAATGTCCAGCTACCAACCTAAGTATTAAAAAACCCTATATCTCAAAAACAAATACATTTATATTTAGAGAAGTTAGTCATCATGTTAAAATGGAAAAGGGTTTTCCCAAAGTCAAAAGCTAAATATAATTAAAATGAATTGTTTCCGAAAATACTTTACCCCTTAGCAAGACAAACTATACTTCTTAGTGATTACAGTTTATAATTTCATCAGAATTTGTAGAATTTTGGTTGCAGGCATCTAAACAAAGCATAACATATCCTTGTATTAGAGTATACACATTTGCTACTGAAACATTTTCCTTATGGTTATTACAAGTATATATTTCATGAAAAACTATGAAATTAAAATAATTAATGACATTAGCTATACATTAGGAAGTGAAGTTAATTGATATAATTTATTTTGTAATTGTTAGCTTTGTCAAGCCAACATGCTCTTAAGGGCTAATATAGTTGCCTGTGTGAGGTGCAGCAAAAGCACCATACAGATCAGGTACAACTACCATACTGCTGTGCAACACAGCTAGGTTGGCATGCCTTGGTGCTGGGATTATACTGACAATGCATTACTGAAAGTACATCAGATATACACAGTACAGAGCCATTCCTTGATATCGGAGGCCATTAACACCTATACTGCCATCAGTCATTGTACAGCTGCTAGTTGCTACAAAATACTGACACAGTAGCATTGTCATTTGGGATAATACTCATTGTACAGAACAGTGCTTGCATACTGATAATGTAAGATTGTCAAGCCTGCATGACATACATGGAACAGCTGACAGGTCTAAGGATGCCTCTGGAATTGTTCATTTATTATTACTATTAAAGTAATGCAATGAGCAGTACACATGGTGTCTCCCTCAGTGTCTAAGTCAATTGAACAATGCTAACAGTGCAGCTTTTTCAAGCTGCCTTAGCACCTGGTGTACAGAGAAATGCATGCAGTATGACAGTTTAGTGTTGCTATTAACCATATCACATGGGACCCACTTAACTAATATAGATAATCTACAATAGACTCATAGACAGCTCATGAAAACTGCTGGAATACACTCCGTGTTTTATTGACATGTCTGTTATGGCTTTTGTTCAGGTAAAATAATAGACAGTCTCCTGTAAAACATGCATAACAAATAGTTAACCATCACAGTCACATAAAGTTATGTCTCTGACAAACATGAATACCAAAAATCATGAGCATTCCATAAAAGAAATGAGGCAGGCTTTTTACCTTGCTGATACAAGTGTTTCAATGAATAAATAACACTCATGTGGACAATGTTCACCCAAGCTAATATGTATAAAACTTCCTTTATGCTCACAGAATGCCACATCAGGGATATACCTGACTGTTTGGAGGTTACAGTTGTCTGACCTTGAGCTCAATATTGCCTTATGAAATAAATCATGTGACTGCAGTAACCAATGCGATGTACTACTGATATCTTTCCACAGCAATAAATGCATGCCATGACTTGCTTCTGCATTACATCACATGGCTGCTTTTTTACAAATATTCACTATGTTTACACTGTAATCAGTAAACTACTGCCACAGTAGTCATCAAGGTTCTCTCTGTTATAAGGTTAAAATGATGTGTATGTCAGATAACCATTCTATGCATATGTAAGTATGTGTGCATATATGCGTGTAAGGCATCTGTATATATGTGTGTGTTTGTGTGTGTGTGTGTGTGCGTGTGTGCGTGTGCGTGTGTGTGTGTGTGTGTGTGTGTGTGTGTGTGTGTGTGTGTGTGTGTGTGTGTGTGTGTATGTGTGTGTGTGTTTGCGCGTGCGTGTGGTGTGTGTATGTGTGGAGACCTGTATTCCTGCTTGCTATTTTTCTGTGGGATTGGTTGCCTGCATCACTATAACACCATAGCATATTCACTGTGTGACACATCTTACTTACTACCAGTGACCACACTTGTAACAGCTCTTTTTAACAATATACACTGTTACCTTTGGTACTAGACATATCATCCCCATAACAGCTGCAGTGATATGAGAATCTTTCTCTTGAACTAAAGTGTTGAAATCACAGTGAGATTAGAGAGGAAAGAGGTCAAGATTCCAAAACAGCAATATACTGCTTGAGAATTGGGGAAGTCACAGGAATATGGACAATACATGAACCGACAGTCCTGTATTATATCTCTTCCACCATGAGCCAGTACAGAACAGTAGGAATTTTTCTTCCTGGAACTTAATATCTGCCACTATAACACCAGTTGTTAACAGCTACATATGGTGCTGCATTATATACTGGGAATTGTGCCAGGATGACAATACTCTGTTGTCATTTTGTTGGGATTGCCCTTTACACTGTATTCCTTACAAACACTACACTGTGGATACTATAGCAGTTGTCATGGCCTGTCAAGGCTCATGTGGTTACACTGGGATTTGCACTCGAATGGTACTGCAATATGGTGCTGAAGGCCCTCACTATGATTTTGTACTAGCCTTTGCATGCTTAGCAAACTTGGCAACAGCACAGTATCACCTTAGCAGCATTTTCAAGGCCTGCTTAATGAGTTTTGTGCTTCACAATCATGTGGCCAATGCTCACCCAAGCTAATATTTATAAGACTTCCTGTATGCTCACAGAATGCCACATTAGGGACATAACTGACAGTTTGGAGGTTAATGTTGTCTGACCTTGAGCTCAACATTGCCTTATGAAATAAATCATGTGGCTGCAGTAACCAGTGCAATGTACTATGCAACTTGCAGGCCAAGCAAGCATACTATCTATGCATACCTGGAGTACCTTGCCTTATTTGCACAACTGTACTATTCTGTGATTAGCTTTTAAAGGCAGTGGGCCATTTTAGTGGTGCCCAAAAGACAGTTGGCCCACTGACATTAGTATGTCTACTGTCTGAGGTGCACATAACACTGGAGTCACAGCTGCTTACAGTTAACAGTATACATAACAATGATTGCACATAATGTAGAACTGATAGCTTTACAGTTGACTGCCTACATATTACACCAGAAACATTGCACTTACAGTGTTGAGCCATCCATATTACTGATAGTAATACACATAATATGGGTATACCCCCTGCCTACTGTTAAAAGTAGACACAATATGGATGCTTAAATATTGGCTGTATACATAGCATGAGCACGCCATCTGCAGGTCAAGATAGGGGCAAGATTTGTACTTTAACAATATCAGAGCTCGGCATTGTCAGCGTTCTAACTCCGGACTTTGTGCAAAGTGGATTTGACCGAATCCACTTCAAGATTTTGACAGTAAACCCATCTGCATATGGCTTGTGGTATACTTACTGTGGGTTGACAAGACATATTAATATAAACAACTGAAGCTTTTGTTGGTCATAGAGCTAGCACAGGCCATGTATCTACCTACAGCTGGATGTACACCTATCTTGGTATTTCTATTTGCCTAACACTGGGTAGTGCCAACTGCTCTGGTTGAGCATAGAGCTAGCACAGGCCATGTATCTACCTGCAGCTGGATGTACACCTATCATGCTATTTGTATTTGCCTGACACTGGGTAGTGTCATCTGCTCTGGCTGAGCGGTTCACTGCACAGGTGACAGTGCATGCTTCTAATTAAAATTCGTTTATAGGCTGCTATAGTTCCATGCTAAAAGCATCAAATGGAAATTCTTACTTTGTAGAGGCACAAAGCTGTTAAATATGTAAATATGCCTTACAGGTGGAACACCTTATACTGAAAATTAATATATGTGTTAATGTTGTAGTGAAACCAGTTCATAAATAAGAAGATGCTCTTCCAAAGAAGTTGCTTTTGTTTATCCAGAATACCTAGCTGGTATATTAAGGCATTTTGTAGGTCTGTTCTTAGAAAAAAACTGTGTTTAAAGTGAAAGTAAAGCATAAAAAACAGTGTAATTTTATTTTCTTAAAATCATTTGGCATCGGCTAGAGTGCAGGAAGGGCCTTTTGTGTGGAGTGTGCATGTCCTCCCCGCAGTTGGATGAGCATTCGAAAGACATGCGTAAATGGGCGTGCCTTCGTAGAAGGGTGAATGTCGAGCTGGCACCTCAGCTTTTGTGAAAATCTACTGCCAATCATTAGTGGACCGGAGTTCTGCTGTGGTGACCCCTAACCGGGAAATGCCGAAAGACAAACAACAACATTTGGCATCTTTAGCATCAGGAATATAACTGAAAGCAAGAGTGGTGCTCCAGTTAAAATACAAACAATGCCCAAGCGGGGGGAGTTGGCATAATGGTTAAAGTCTTAACCTCACAGATACAAAGAATATAGTTTAATTCTGATCTCTGGTTATTGGTCAGGCTTGTAATAGTCTGCTGACTGATAGCCTAGTATTTCCTTATAAACTTATCCTAATAGTACATGGACACCCACACTCCATTAACCTACCACCCCCTCTTTTTCAACAAACCACACACTGCACACACCCCATCACCTCCTCCACCCATCCACAATCCTGCAATACATAGACCTTACAGACACCATGACACTAACTCCACACTCCCATAACCACATCATCCCAATACTCTTACCTTCTCTATCCATTTGTCTCTTCATAATCTCTAGTAGTACCACATATCACCACTCACTCAACATCATGCACTGCATCAAATCCCCCACCTTACCACATACCATAAGCAAATCCTCCATACCTACAAACACACAACCAGTCATGCATTATCCTTTAATCTTTCAACTCACCTCTCCAATCCATTATACCTTACAATCCAAAAAACACCTCAACCTCAAACATCACTTCTTAACAATTTTCTACTTTAAAACCATTGCCAGCATTGCAACCCAACTACTACTAGAAGAAGACATCCATACTGTTATTGTAGACATGTAACCTCCTGACTGTACTATGTGAGTACCTTATTTACACAGATTGTACTGTTATATTAGACATGTAACCTTCTGACTCTACTGTACGATTATCTTATTTACACAGATTGTACTGTTATTGTAGACATGTAACCTCCTGACTGTACAATGTGAGTATCTTATTTACTAAGATTGTATTGTTATTGTAGACAGGTAACCTCTTGCTTTTTCTATGTGAGTATCCTATTTACACAGATTGTACTGTAATTGTAGACATGTAACCTCCTGACTGTACTATGCGAGTATCTTATTTACACAGATTGTACTATTGTAGACATGTAACCTTCTAACTGTAATGTATGAGTATTTTATTTACACAGATTGCACTGCTATTGTAGAGATGTAACCTCCTGACTGTACTGTGCGAGTATCTTATTTAAACAGACTGTACCAATATTTTAGACATGTAACCTCCTGACTTTACTATGTGAGTATCTTATTTACACAGATTGTACTGTTATTGTAGACATGTAACATCCTGCTTGTACTATGTATCTTATTTACACATCTTTTACTGTTATTGTAGACATGTAACCTCCTGACTGTACTATGCTACAATTTTATTTACAAAGATTGTACTTGTGAAGACATGTAACCTCCTGACTGTACTATGCGAGTATCTTATTTACACAGATTGTACTGTTATTGTAGACATGTAACCTCCTGACTGTACTATGTGAGTATCTTATTTACACAGATTGTACTGTTATTGTAGACATGTAACCTCCTGACTGTACTATGTGAGTATCTTATTTACACAGATTGTACTGTTATTGTAGACATGTAACCTCCTGACTGTACTATGTGAGTATCTTATTTACACAGATTGTACTGTTATTGTAGACATGTAACCTCCTGACTGTACTAGGTGAGTATCTTATTTACACAGATTGTACTGTTATTGTAGATATGTAACCTTCTGACTGTTCTTGATGAGTATCTTATTTACACAGATTGTACTGTTATGGTAGACATGTAACCTCCTGACTGTACGATGTGAGTATCTTATTTACACAGATTGTACTGTTATTGTAGACATGTAACCTCCTGACTGTACTATGTGAGTATCTTATTTACACAGATTGTACTGTTATTGTAGACATGTAACCTCCTGACTGTACTGAGTATCTTATTTACACAGATTGTACTGTTATTGTAGACATGTAACCTCCTGACTGTACTATGTGAGTATCTTATTTACACAGATTGTACTGTTATTGTAGACATGTAACCTCCTGACTGTACTAGGTGAGTATCTTATTTACACAGATGGTACTGTTATTGTAGACTTGTAAACTCCTGACTGTAATATGTGAGTATCTTAGTAACACAGATTGTACTGTTATTGTAGACATGTAACCTCCTGAATTTACTAGGTGAGTATCTTATTTACACAAATTGTACTGTTATTGTAGATGTGTAACCTCCTGTCTGTACTATGTGAATATCTTATTTCATAGATTGTACTGTTATTGTAGATATGAAACCTCCTGTCTGTACTTGGTGAGTATCTTATTTACACAGATTGTACTGTTATTGTAGACATGTAACCTCCTGACTGTACTATGTGAGTATCTTATTTACACAGATTGTACTGTTATTGTAGACATGTAACCTCCTGACTGTACTATGTGAGTATCTTATTTACACAGATTGTACTGTTATTGTAGACATGTAACCTCCTGACTGTACTATGTGAGTATCTTATTTACACAGATTGTACTGTTATTGTAGACATGTAACCTCCTGACTGTACTATGTGAGTATCTTATTTACACAGATTGTACTGTTATTGTAGACATGTAACCTCCTGACTGTACTATGTGAGTATCTTATTTACACAGATTGTACTGTTATTGTAGACATGTAACCTCCTGACTGTACTATGTGAGTATCTTATTTACACAGATTGTACTGTTATTGCAGACATGTAACCTCCTGACTGTACTATGTGAGTATCTTATTTACACAGATTGTACTACTATTGTAGACATGTAACCTCCTGACTGTACTATGTGAGTATCTTATTTACACAGATTGTACTGTTATTGTAGACATGTAACCTCCTGACTGTACTATGTGAGTATCTTATTTACACAGATTGTACTGTTATTGTAGACGTGTAACCTCCTGACTGTACTATGTGAGTATCTTATTTACACAGATTGTACTGTTATTGTAGACATGTAACCTCCTTACTGTACTATGTGAGTATCTTATTTTCACAGTTTCTACTGTTATTGTAGACATGTAACCCCCTGACTGTAATGTGTGAGTATGTTATTTGCACAGATTGTACTGTTATTGTAGACATGTAACCTCCTGACCGTACTAGGTGAATGTACTTATTTACGCAGATTGTACTGTTATTGTAGATGTGTAACCTCCTGACAGTACTAGGTGAGTATCTTATTTACACAGATTGTACTGTTATTGTAGACATGTAACCTCCTGACTGTACTATGTGAGTATCTTATTTACACAGATTGTACTGTTATTGTAGACATGTAACCTCCTGACTGTACTATGTGAGTATCTTATTTACACAGATTGTACTGTTATTGTAGACATGTAACCTCCTGACTGTACTATGTGAGTATCTTATTTACACAGATTGTACTGTTATTGTAGACATGTAACCTCCTGACTGTACTATGTGAGTATCTTATTTACACAGATTGTACTGTTATTGTAGACATGTAACCTCCTGACTGTACTATGTGAGTATCTTATTTACACAGATTGTACTGTTATTGTAGACATGTAACCTCCTGACTGTACTATGTGAGTATCTTATTTACACAGATTGTACTGTTATTGTAGACATGTAACCTCCTGACTGTATTATGTGAGTATCTTATTTACACAGATTGTACTGTTATTGTAGACATGTAACCTCCTGACTGTACTATGTGAGTATCTTATTTACACAGATTGTACTGTTATTGTAGACATGTAACCTCCTGACTGTACTATGTGAGTATCTTATTTACACAGATTGTACTGTTATTGTAGACATGTAACCTCCTGACTGTACTATGTGAGTATCTTATTTACACAGATTGTACTGTTATTGTAGACATGTAACCTCCTGACTGTACTATGTGAGTATCTTATTTACACAGATTGTACTGTTATTGTAGACATGTAACCTCCTGACTGTACCATGTGAGTATCTTATTTACACAGATTGTACTGTTATTGTAGACGTGTAACCTCCTGACTGTACTATGTGAGTATATTACTTACACAGATTGTACTGTTATTGTAGACATGTAACCTCCTGACTGTACTATGTGAGTATCTTATTTACACAGATTGTACTGTTATTGTAGACATGTAACCTCCTGACTGTACTATGTGAGTATCTTATTTACACAGATTGTAGTGTTATTGTAGACATGTAACCTCCTGACTGTACTATGTGAGTATCTTATTTACACAGATTGTACTGTTATTGTAGACGTGTAACCTCCTGAACTGTACTATGTGAGTATCTTATTTACACAGATTGTACTGTTATTGTAGACATGTAACCTCCTGACTGTACTATGTGAGTATCTTATTTACACAGATTGTACTGTTATTGTAGACATGTAACCTCCTGACTGTACTTTGTGAGTATCTTATTTACACAGATTGTACTGTTATTGTAGACATGTAACCTCCTGACTGTACTATGTGAGTATCTTATTTACACAGATTGTACTGTTATTGTAGACATGTAACCTCCTGACTGTACTATGTGAGTATCTTATTTACACAGATTGTACTGTTATTGTAGACATGTAACCTCCTGACTGTACTATGTGAGTATCTTATTTACACAGATTGTACTGTTATTGTAGACATGTAACCTCCTGACTGTACTATGTGAGTATCTTATTTACACAGATTGTACTGTTATTGTAGACATGTAACCTCCTGACTGTACTATGTGAGTATCTTATTTAAACAGATTGTACTGTTATTGTAGACATGTAACCTCCTGACTGTACTATGTGAGTATCTTATTTACACAGATTGTACTGTTATTGTAGACATGTAACCTCCTGACTGTACTATGTGAGTATCTTATTTACACAGATTGTACTGTTATTGTAGACATGTAACCTCCTGACTGTACTATGTGAGTATCTTATTTACACAGATTGTACTGTTATTGTAGACATGTAACCTCCTGACTGTACTATGTGAGTATCTTATTTACACAGATTGTACTGTTATTGTAGACATGTAACCTCCTGACTGTACTATGTGAGTATCTTATTTACACAGATTGTACTGTTATTGTAGACATGTAACCTCCTGACTGTACTATGTGAGTATCTTATTTTCCCAGATTGCACTTATTGTAGACCTGAAACCTCCTGACTGCACTATGTATCTTATTTAAACAGATTGTATAGTTATTGAAGACTTGTATCCTCCTGACTGTACTATGTGAGTATCTTATTTACACAGATTGTACTGTTTTTGTAGACATGTAACCTCCTGAATGTACTAGGTGAGTATTTTATTTACACAGATTGTACTGTTATTGTAGACATGTAACCTCCTGACTGTACTCGGTGAGTTTCTTATTTACACAGATTGCACTGTTATCGTAGACATGAAACCTCCTGGCTGTACTAGGTGATGATCTTATTTACACAGAATATACTGTTATTGTAGACATGTAACCTCCTGACTGAACTGTGTGAGTATCTTATTTACACAGATTGTACTGTTATTGTAGACATGTAACCTCCTGACTGCACTAGGTGAGTATCTTATTTACACAGATTGTACTGTTATTGTAGACATGTAACCTCCTGACTGTACTATGTGAGTATCTTATTTACACAGATTGTACTGTTATTGTAGACATGTAACCTCTTGACTGTACTATGTGAGTATCTTATTTACACAGATTGTACTGTTATTGTAGACATGTAACCTCCTGACTGTACTATGTGAGTATCTTATTTACACAGATTGTACTGTTATTGTAGACATGTAACCTCCTGACTGTACTATGTGAGTATCTTATTTACACAGATTGTACTGTTATTGTAGACATGTAACCTCCTGACTGTACTATGTGAGTATCTTATTTACACAGATTGTACTGTTATTGTAGACATGTAACCTCCTGACTGTACTATGTGAGTATCTTATTTACACAGATTGTACTGTTATTGTAGACATGTAACCTCCTGACTGTACTATGTGAGTATCTTATTTACACAGATTGTACTGTTATTGTAGACATGTAACCTCCTGACTGTACTATGTGAGTATCTTATTTACACAGATTGTACTGTTATTGTAGACATGTAACCTCCTGACTGTACTATGTGAGTATCTTATTTACACAGATTGTACTGTTATTGTAGACATGTAACCTCTTGACTGTACTATGTGAGTATCTTATTTACACAGATTGTACTGTTATTGTAGACATGTAACCTCCTGACTGTACTATGTGAGTATCTTATTTACACAGATTGTACTGTTATTGTAGACATGTAACCTCCTGACTGTACTATGTGAGTATCTTATTTACACAGATTGTACTGTTATTGTAGACATGTAACCTCCTGACTGTACTATGTGAGTATCTTATTTACACAGATTGTACTGTTATTGTAGACATGTAACCTCCTGACTGTACTATGTGAGTATCTTATTTACACAGATTGTACTGTTATTGTAGACATGTAACCTCCTGACTGTACTATGTGAGTATCTTATTTACACAGATTGTACTGTTATTGTAGACATGTAACCTCCTGACTGTACTATGTGAGTATCTTATTTACACAGACTGTACAGTTATTGTAGACATGTAACCTCCTGACTGTACTATGTGAGTATCTTATTTACACAAATTGTACTGTTATTGTAGACATGTAACCTCCTGACTGTACTATGTGAGTATCTTGTTTATACAAATAGTACTGTTATTGTAGACAGGTAACCTCCTGACTGTACTATGTGAGTATCCTATTTACACAGATTGAACTGTTATCATAGACATGTAACCTTCTGACTGTACTATGTGAGTATCTTATTTACACAGATTGTACTGTTATTGTAGACATGTAACCTCCTGACTGTACTATGTGAGTATCTTATTTACACAGATTGTACTGTTATTGTAGACATGTAACCTCCTGACTGTACTATGTGAGTATCTTATTTACACAGATTGTACTGTTATTGTAGACATGTAACCTCCTGACTGTACTATGTGAGTATCTTATTTACACAGATTATACTGTTATTGTAGACATGTAACCTCCTGACTGTACTATGTGAGTATCTTATTTACACAGATTGTACTGTTATTGTAGACATGTAACCTCCCGACTGTACTATGTGAGTATCTTATTTACACAGATTGTACTGTTATTGTAGACATGTAACCTCCTGACTGTACTAGGTGAGTATCTTATTTACACAGATTGTACTGTTATTGTAGACATGTAACCTCCTGACTGTACTATGTGAGTATCTTATTTACACAGATTGTACTGTTATTGTAGACATGTAACCTCCTGACTGTACTATGTGAGTATCTTATTTACACAGATTGTACTGTTATTGTAGACATGTAACCTCCTGACTGTACTATGTGAGTATCTTATTTACACAGATTGTACTGTTATTGTAGACATGTAACCTCCTGACTGTACTATGTGAGTATCTTATTTACACAGATTGTACTGTTATTGTAGACATGTAACCTCCTGACTGTACTATGTGAGTATCTTATTTACACAGATTGTACTGTTATTGTAGACATGTAACCTCCTGACTGTACTATGTGAGTATCTTATTTACACAGATTGTACTGTTATTGTAGACATGTAACCTCCTGACTGTACTAGGTGAGTATCTTATTTACACAGATTGTACTGTTATTGTAGACATGTAACCTCCTGACTGTACTATGTGAGTATCTTATTTACAAAGATTGTACTGTTATTGTAGACATGTAACCTCCTGACTGTACTATGTGAGTATCTTATTTACACAGATTGTACTGTTATTGTAGACATGTAACCTCCTGACTTTACTATTTGAGTATCTTATTTGCACAGATTGTACTGTTATTGTAGACATGTAACCTCCTGACTGTACTATGTGAGTATCTTATTTACACAGATTGTACTGTTATTGTAGACATGTAACCTCCTGACTGTACTAGGTGATGATCTTATTTACACAGAATATACTGTTATTGTAGACATGTAACCTCCTGACTGAACTGTGTGAGTATCTTATTTACACAGATTGTACTGTTATTGTAGACATGTAACCTCCTGACTGTACTATGTGAGTATCTTATTTACACAGATTGTACTGTTATTGTAGACATGTAACCTCCTAACTGTACTATGTGAGTATCTTATTTACACAGATTGTACTGTTATTGTAGACATGTAACCTCCTGACTGTACTATGTGAGTATCTTATTTACACAGATTGTACTGTTATTGTAGACATGTAACCTCCTGACTGTACTATGTGAGTATCTTATTTACACAGATTGTACTGTTATTGTAGACATGTAACCTCCTGACTGTACTATGTGAGTATCATATTTACACAGATTGTACTGTTATTGTAGACATGTAACCTCCTGACTGTACTATGTGAGTATCTTATTTACACAGATTGTACTGTTATTGTAGACATGTAACCTCCTGACTGTACTATGTGAGTATCTTATTTACACAGATTGTACTGTTATTGTAGACATGTAACCTCCTGACTGTACTATGTGAGTATCTTATTTACACAGATTGTACTGTTATTGTAGACATGTAACCTCCTGACTGTACTATGTGAGTATCTTATTTACACAGATTGTACTGTTATTGTAGACATGTAAACTCCTGACTGTACTATGTGAGTATCTTATTTACACAGATTGTACCATTATTGTAGACATGTAACTTCCTGACTGTACTATGTGAGTATCTTATTTACACAGATTGTACTGTTATTGTAGACATGTAACCTCCTGACTGTACTATGTGAGTATCTTATTTACACAGATTGTACTGTTATTGTAGACATGTAACCTCCTGACTGTACTATGTGAGTATCTTATTTACACAGATTGTACTGTTATTGTAGACATGTAACCTCCTGACTGTACTACTATGTGAGTATCTTATTTACACAGATTGTACTGTTATTGTAGACATGTAACCTCCTGACTGTACTATGTGAGTATCTTATTTACACAGATTGTACTGTTATTGTAGACATGTAACCTCCTGACTGTACTATGTGAGTATCTTATTTACACAGATTGTACTGTTATTGTAGACATATAACCTCTTGACTGTACTATGTGAGTATCTTATTTACACAGAATGTACTGTACTGTTATCATAGACAAGTAACTTCCTGACTGTATTATATGAGTATTGTATTTATACAGATTGTACAGTTATTGTAGACATGTAACCTCCCGACTGTACTATGTGAGTATCTTATTTACACAGATTGTACTGTTATTGTAGACATGTAACCTCCTGACTGTACTATGTGAGTATCTTATTTACACAGACTGTACTGTTATTGTAGACATGTAACCTCCTGACTGTACTATGTGAGTATCTTATTTACACAGATTGTACTGTTATTGTAGACATGTAACCTCCTGACTGTACTATGTGAGTATCTTATTTACACAGATTGTACTGTTATTGTAGGCATGTAACCTCCTGACCATAATATGTGAGTATCTTGTTTACAGAGATAGTACTGTTATTGTAGACAGGTAACCTCCTGACTGTACTTTGTGAGTATCTTATTTACACAGATTGTACTGTTATCATAGACATGTAACCTCCTGACTGTACTATGTGAGTATCTTATTTACACAGATTGTACTGTTATTGTAGACATGTAACCTCCTGACTGTACTATGTGAGTATCTTATTTACACAGATTGTACTGTTATTGTAGACATGTAACCTCCTGACTGTACTATGTGAGTATCTTATTTACACAAATTGTACTGTTATTGTAGACATGTAACCTCCTGACTGTACTATGTGAGTATCTTACTTACACAGATTGTACTGTTATTGTAGACATGTAACCTTCTGACTGTACTATGTGAGTATCTTATTTACACAGATTGTACTGTTATTGTAGACATGTAACCTCCTGACTGTACTATGTGAGTATCTTATTTACACAGATTGTACTGTTATTGTAGACATGTAACCTCCTGACTGTACTATGTGAGTATCTTATTTACACAGATTGTACTGTTATTGTAGACATGTAACCTCCTGACTGTACTATGTGAGTATCTTATTTACACAGATTGTACTGTTATTGTACACATGTAACCTCCTGACTGTACTATGTGAGTATCTTATTTACACAGATTGTACTGTTATTGTAGACATGTAACCTCCTGACTGTACTATGTGAGTATCTTATTTACACAGATTGTACTGTTATTGTAGACATGTAACCTCCTGACTGTACTAGGTGAGTATCTTATTTACACAGATTGTACTGTTATTGTAGACATGTAACCTCCTGACTGTACTATGTGATTATCTTATTTACACAGATTGTACTGTTATTGTAGACATGTAACCTTCTGCTTATACTATGTGAGTATCTTATTTACACAGCTTGTACTGTTATTGTAGTTGTGTAACCTCCTAACTGTACTAAGTGAGTATCTTATTTACACAGATTGTACTGTTATTGTAGACATGTAACCTCCTGACTGTACTATGTGAGTATCTTATTTACACAGATTGTACTGTTATTGTAGACATGTAACCTCCTGACTGTACTGTGTGAGTATCTTATTTACACAGATTGTACTGTTATTGTAGATATGTAACCTCCTGACTGTACTAGGTGAGTATCTTATTTACACAGATTGTACTGTTATTGTAGACATGTAACCTCCTGACTGTACTATGTGAGTATCTTATTTACACAGATTGTACTGTTATTGTAGACATGTAACCTCCTGACTGTACTATGTGAGTATCTTATTTACACAGATTGTACTGTTATTGTAGACATGTAACCTCCTGACTGTACTATGTGAGTATCTTATTTACACAGATTGTACTGTTATTGTAGACATGTAACCTCCTGACTGTACTATGTGAGTATCTTATTTACACAGATTGTACTGTTATTGTAGACATGTAACCTCCTGACTGTACTATGTGAGTATCTTATTTACACAGATGTACTGTTATTGTAGCCGTGTAACCTCATGACTGTACTATGTGAGTATCTTATTTACACAGATTGTACTGTTATTGTAGACATGTAACCTCCTGACTGTACTATGTGAGTATCTTATTTACACAGATTGTACTGTTATTGTAGACATGTAACCTCCTGACTGTACTATGTGAGTATCTTATTTACACAGATTGTACTGTTATTGTAGACATGTAACCTCCTGACTGTACTATGTGAGTATCTTATTTACACAGATTGTACTGTTATTGTAGACATGTAACCTCCTGACTGTACTATGTGAGTATCTTATTTACACAAATTGTACTGTTATTGTAGACATGTAACCTCCTGACTGTACTATGTGAGTATCTTATTTACACAGATTGTACTGTTATTGTAGACATTTAACCTCCTGACTGTACTATGTGAGTATCTTATTTACACAGAGTTTATCATTATTGTAGACATGTAACCACCTGACTGTACTATGTGAGGATCTAATTTATTCAGATTGTACCGTTATTGTAGACATGTAACCTCCAGCCTGTACTATGTGAGTATCTTATTTACACAGATTGCACCGTTATTGCAGACTTGTAATCCCCTGACTGTACTAGGTGAGTATCTTATATACACAGATTGTACTGTTATTGTAGACATGTAACCTCCTGACTGTACTATGTGAGTACCTTATTTACACAGATTGTACTGCTATTGTAGACATGTACTTTTTGACTGTACTATGTGAGTATCTTATTTACACAGATTGTACTGTTATTGTAGACATGTAACCTCCTGACTGTACTATGTGAGTATCTTATTTACACAGATTGTACTGTTATTGTAGACATGTAACCTCCTGACTGTACTATGTGAGTATCTTATATACACAGATTGTACTGTTATTGTAGACATGTAACCTCCTGACTGTACTATGTGAGTATCTTATTTACACAGATTGTACTGTTAGTGTAGACATGTAACCTCCTGCTTGTACTATGTGAGTATCTTATTTACACAGATTGTACTGTTATTGTAGACATGTAACCTCGTGAATGTACTATGTGAGTATCTTATTTACACAGATTGTACTGTTATTGTAGACATGTAACCTCCTGACTGTACTATGTGAGTATCTTATTTACACAGATTGTACTGTTATTGTAGACATGTAACCTCCTGACTGTACTATGTGAGTATCTTATTTACACAGATTGTACTGTTATTGTAGACATGTAACCTCCTGACTGTACTATGTGAGTATCTTATTTACACAGATTGTACTGTTATTGTAGACATGTAACCTCCTGACTGTACTATGTGAGTATCTTATTTACACAGATAGTACTGTTATTGTAGACCTGTAACCTCCTGACTGTACTATGTGAGTATCTTATTTACACAGATTGTACTGTTATTGTAGACATGTAACCTCCTGACTGTACTATGTGAGTATCTTATTTACACAGATTGTACTGTTATTGTAGACATGTAACCTCCTGACTGTACTATGTGAGTATCTTATTTACACAGATTGTACTGTTATTGTAGACATGTAACCTCCTGACTGTACTATGTGAGTATCTTATTTACACAGATTGTACTGTTATTGTAGACATGTAACCTCCTGACTGTACTATGTGAGTATCTTATTTACACAGATTGTACTGTTATTGTAGACATGTAACCTCCTGACTGTACTATGTGAGTATCTTATTTACACAGATTGTACTGTTATTGTAGACATGTAACCTCCTGACTGTACTATGTGAGTATCTTATTTACACAGATTGTACTGTTATTGTAGACATGTAACCTCCTGACTGTACTATGTGAGTATCTTATTTACACAGATTGTACTGTTATTGTAGACATGTAACCTCCTGACTGTACTATGTGAGTATCTTATTTACACAGATTGTACTGTTATTGTAGACATGTAACCTCCTGACTGTACTATGTGAGTATCTTATTTACACAGATTGTACTGTTATTGTAGACATGTAACCTCCTGACTGTACTATGTGAGTATCTTATTTACACAGATTGTACTGTTATTGTAGACATGTAACCTCCTGACTGTACTATGTGAGTATCTTATTTACACAGATTGTACTGTTATTGTAGACATGTAACCTCCTGACTGTACTATGTGAGTATCTTATTTACACAGATTGTACTGTTATTGTAGACATGTAACCTCCTGACTGTACTATGTGAGTATCTTATTTACACAGATTGTACTGTTATTGTAGACATGTAACCTCCTGACTGTACTATGTGAGTATCTTATTTACACAGATTGTACTGTTATTGTAGACATGTAACCTCCTGACTATACTATGTGAGTATCTTATTTACACAGAATGTACTGTACTGCTATTGTAGACAAGTAACTTCCTGACTGTACTATGTGAGTATCTTATTTACACAGACTGTACAGTTATTGTAGACATGTAACCTCCTGACTGTACTATGTGAGTATCTTATTTACACAGATTGTACTGTTATTGTAGACATGTAACCTCCTGACTGTACTATGTGAGTATCTTATTTACACAGATTGTACTGTTATTGTAGACATGTAACCTCCTGACTGTACTATGCGACTATCTTATTTACACAGATTTTACTGTTATTGTAGGCATGTAACCTCCTGACTGTACTATGTGAGTATCTTATTTACACAGATTGTACTGTTATTGTAGACATGTAACCTCCTGACTGTACTATGTGAGTATCTTATTTACACAGATTGTACTGTTATTGTAGACATGTAACCTCCTGACTGTACTATGTGAGTATCTTATATACACAGATTGTACTGTTATTGTAGACATGTAACCTCCTGACTGTACTATGTGAGTATCTTATTTACACAGATTGTACTGTTATTGTAGACATGTAACCTCCTGACTGTACTATGTGAGTATCTTATTTACACAGATTGTACTGTTATTGTAGACATGTAACCTCCTGACTGTACTATGTGAGTATCTTATTTACACAGATTGTACTGTTATTGTAGACATGTAACCTCCTGACTGTACTATGTGAGAATCTTATTTACACAGATTGTACTGTTATTGTAGACATGTAACCTCCTGACTGTACTATGTGAGTATCTTATTTACACAGATTGTACTGTTATTGTAGACATGTAACCTCCTGACTGTACTAGGTGAGTATCTTATTTACACAGATTGTACTGTTATTGTAGACATGTAACCTCCTGACTGTACTATGTGAGTATCTTATTTACACAGATTGTACTGTTATTGTAGACATGTAACCTCCTGACTGTACTATGTGAGTATCTTATTTACACAGATTGTACTGTTATTGTAGACATGTAACCTCCTGTCTGTACTATGTGAGTATCTTATTTACACAGATTGTACTGTTATAGTAGATATGTAACCTCCTGACTGTACTACGTGAGTATTTTACTTACACAGATTGTACTGTTATAGTCGTGTAACGTCCTGACTGTACTATGTGAGTATCTTATTTACACAGATTGCACTGTTATTGTAGACATGTAACCTCCTGACTGTACTATGTGAGTATCTTATTTACACAGATTGTACTGTTATTGTAGACATGTAACCTCCTGACTGTACTAGGTGAGTATCTTATTTACACAGATTGTACTGTTATTGTAGACATGTAACCTCCTGACTGTACTATGTGAGTATCTTATTTACACAGATTGTACTGTTATTGTAGACATGTAACCTCCTGACTGTACTAGGTGAGTATCTTATTTACACAGATTGTACTGTTATTGTAGACATGTAACCTCCTGACTGTACTAGGTGAGTATCTTATTTACACAGATTGTACTGTTATTGTAGACATGTAACCTCCTGACTGTACTAGGTGAGTATCTTATTTACACAGATTGTACTGTTATTGTAGACATGTAACCTCCTGACTGTACTATGTGAGTATCTTATTTACACAGATTGTACTGTTATTGTAGACATGTAACCTCCTGACTGTACTAGGTGAGTATCTTATTTACACAGATTGTACTGTTATTGTAGACATGTAACCTCCTGACTGTACTAGGTGAGTATCTTATTTACACAGATTGTACTGTTATTGTAGACATGTAACCTCCTGACTGTACTAGGTGAGTATCTTATTTACACAGATTGTACTGTTATTGTAGACATGTAACCTCCTGACTGTACTATGTGAGTATCTTATTTACACAGATTGTACTGTTATTGTAGACATGTAACCTCCTGACTGTACTAGGTGAGTATCTTATTTACACAGATTGTACTGTTATTGTAGACATGTAACCTCCTGACTGTACTATGTGAGTATCTTATTTACACAGATTGTACTGTTATTGTAGACATGTAACCTCCTGACTGTACTATGTGAGTATCTTATTTACACAGATTGTACTGTTATTGTAGACATGTAACCTCCTGACTGTACTAGGTGAGTATCTTATTTACACAGATTGTACTGTTATTGTAGACATGTAACCTCCTGACTGTACTAGGTGAGTATCTTATTTACACAGATTGTACTGTTATTGTAGACATGTAACCTCCTGACTGTACTAGGTGAGTATCTTATTTACACAGATTGTACTGTTATTGTAGACATGTAACCTCCTGACTGTACTAGGTGAGTATCTTATTTACACAGATTGTACTGTTATTGTAGACATGTAACCTCCTGACTGTACTATGTGAGTATCTTATTTACACAGATTGTACTGTTATTGTAGACATGTAACCTCCTGACTGTACTAGGTGAGTATCTTATTTACACAGATTGTACTGTTATTGTAGACTTGTAACCTCCTGACTGTACTATGTGAGTATCTTATTTACACAGTTTCTACTGTTATTGTAGACATGTAACCCCCTGACTGTACTGTGTGAGTATCTTATTTACACAGATTGTACTGTTATTGTAGACATGTAACCTCCTGACTGTACTATGTGAGTATCTTATTTACACAGATTGTACTGTTATTGTAGACATGTAGCCTCCTGACTGTACTATGTGAGTCTCTTATTTACACAGATTGTACTGTTATTGTAGACATGTAACCTCCTGACTGTACTATGTGAGTATCTTATTTACACAGATTGTACTGTTATTGTAGACATGTAACCTCCTGACTGTACTATGTGAGTATCTTATTTACACAGATTGTACTGTTATTGTAGACATGTAACCTCCTGACTGTACTAGGTGAGTATCTTATTTACACAGATTGTACTGTTATTGTAGACATGTAACCTCCTGACTGTACTATGTGAGTATCTTATTTACACAGATTGTACTGTTATTGTAGACATGTAACCTCCTGACTGTACTATGTGAGTATCTTATTTACACAGATTGTACTGTTATTGTAGACATGTAACCTCCTGACTGTACTATGTGAGTATCTTATTTACACAGATTGTACTGTTATTGTAGACATGTAACCTCCTGACCTTACTATGTGAGTATCTTATTTACACAAATTGTACTGTTATTGTAGACATGTAACCTCCTGACTGTACTATGTGAGTATCTTATTTACACAGATTGTACTGTTATTGTAGACATGTAACCTCCTGACTGTACTATGTGAGTATCTTATTTACACAGATTGCACTGTTATTGTAGACATGTAACCTCCTGACTGTACTAGGTGAGTATCTTATTTACACAGATTGTACTGTTATTGTAGACATGTAACCTCCTGACTGTACTATGTGAGTATCTTATTTACACAGATTGTACTGTTATTGTAGACATGTAACCTCCTGACTGTACTATGTGAGTATCTTATTTACACAGATTGTACTGTTATTGTAGACATGTAACCTCCTGACTGTACTATGTGAGTATCTTATTTACACAGATTGTACTGTTATTGTAGACATGTAACCTCCTGACTGTACTAGGTGAGTATCTTATTTACACAGATTGTACTGTTATTGTAGACATGTAACCTCCTGACTGTACTAGGTGAGCATTTTATTTACACAGATTGTACTGTTATTGTGGACATGTAACCTCCTGACTGTACTATGTGAGTATCTTATTTACACAGATTGTACTGTTATTGTAGACATGTAACCTCCTGACTGTACTATGTGAGTATCTTATTTACACAGATTGTACTGTTATTGTAGACATGTAACCTCCTGACTGTACTATGTGAGTATCTTATTTACACAGATTGTACTGTTATTGTAGACATGTAACCTCCTGACTGTACTATGTGAGTATCTTATTTACACAGATTGTACTGTTATTGTAGACATGTAACCTCCTGACTGTACTAGGTGAGTATCTTATTTACACAGATTGTACTGTTATTGTAGACATGTAACCTCCTGACTGTACTAGGTGAGTATCTTATTTACACAGATTGTACTGTTATTGTAGACATGTAACCTCCTGACTGTACTATGTGAGTATCTTATTTACACAGATTGTACTGTTATTGTAGACATGTAACCTCCTGACTGTACTAGGTGAGTATCTTATTTACACAGATTGTACTGTTATTGTAGACATGTAACCTCCTGACTGTACTATGTGAGTATCTTATTTACACAGATTGTACTGTTATTGTAGACATGTAACCTCCTGACTGTACTAGGTGAGTATCTTATTTACACAGATTGTACTGTTATTGTAGACATGTAACCTCCTGACTGTACTATGTGAGTATCTTATTTACACAGATTGTACTGTTATTGTAGACATGTAACCTCCTGACTGTACTAGGTGAGTATCTTATTTACACAGATTGTACTGTTATTGTAGACATGTAACCTCCTGACTGTACTATGTGAGTATCTTATTTACACAGATTGTACTGTTATTGTAGACATGTAACCTCCTGACTGTACTATGTGAGTATCTTATTTACACAGATTGTACTGTTATTGTAGACATGTAACCTCCTGACTGTACTAGGTGAGTATCTTATTTACACAGATTGTACTGTTATTGTAGACATGTAACCTCCTGACTGTACTAGGTGAGTATCTTATTTACACAGATTGTACTGTTATTGTAGACATGTAACCTCCTGACTGTACTAGGTGAGTATCTTATTTACACAGATTGTACTGTTATTGTAGACATGTAACCTCCTGACTGTACTAGGTGAGTATCTTATTTACACAGATTGTACTGTTATTGTAGACATGTAACCTCCTGACTGTACTATGTGAGTATCTTATTTACACAGATTGTACTGTTATTGTAGACATGTAACCTCCTGACTGTACTAGGTGAGTATCTTATTTACACAGATTGTACTGTTATTGTAGACATGTAACCTCCTGACTGTACTAGGTGAGTATCTTATTTACACAGATTGTACTGTTATTGTAGACATGTAACCTCCTGACTGTACTATGTGAGTATCTTATTTACACAGATTGTACTGTTATTGTAGACATGTAACCTCCTGACTGTACTAGGTGAGTATCTTATTTACACAGATTGTACTGTTATTGTAGACATGTAACCTCCTGACTGTACTAGGTGAGTATCTTATTTACACAGATTGTACTGTTATTGTAGACATGTAACCTCCTGACTGTACTAGGTGAGTATCTTATTTACACAGATTGTACTGTTATTGTAGACATGTAACCTCCTGACTGTACTATGTGAGTATCTTATTTACACAGATTGTACTGTTATTGTAGACATGTAACCTCCTGACTGTACTATGTGAGTATCTTATTTACACAGATTGTACTGTTATTGTAGACATGTAACCTCCTGACTGTACTAGGTGAGTATCTTATTTACACAGATTGTACTGTTATTGTAGACATGTAACCTCCTGACTGTACTATGTGAGTATCTTATTTACACAGATTGTACTGTTATTGTAGACATGTAACCTCCTGACTGTACTAGGTGAGTATCTTATTTACACAGATTGTACTGTTATTGTAGACATGTAACCTCCTGACTGTACTATGTGAGTATCTTATTTACACAGATTGTACTGTTATTGTAGACATGTAACCTCCTGACTGTACTAGGTGAGTATCTTATTTACACAGATTGTACTGTTATTGTAGACATGTAACCTCCTGACTGTACTATGTGAGTATCTTATTTACACAGATTGTACTGTTATTGTAGACATGTAACCTCCTGACTGTACTAGGTGAGTATCTTATTTACACAGATTGTACTGTTATTGTAGACATGTAACCTCCTGACTGTACTAGGTGAGTATCTTATTTACACAGATTGTACTGTTATTGTAGACATGTAACCTCCTGACTGTACTATGTGAGTATCTTATTTACACAGATTGTACTGTTATTGTAGACATGTAACCTCCTGACTGTACTATGTGAGTATCTTATTTACACAGATTGTACTGTTATTCTAGACATGTAACCTCCTTACTGTACTATGTGAGTATCTTATTTACACAGATTGTACTGTTATTGTAGACATGTAACCTCCTGACTGTACTAGGTGAGTATCTTATTTACACAGATTGTACTGTTATTGTAGACATGTAACCTCCTGACTGTACTATGTGAGTATCTTATTTACACAGATTGTACTGTTATTGTAGACATGTAACCTCCTGACTGTACTATGTGAGTATCTTATTTACACAGATTGTACTGTTATTGTAGACATGTAACCTCCTGACTGTACTATGTGAGTATCTTATTTACACAGATTGTACTGTTATTGTAGACATGTAACCTCCTGACTGTACTAGGTGAGTATCTTATTTACACAGATTGTACTGTTATTGTAGACATGTAACCTCCTGACTGTACTAGGTGAGTATCTTATTTACACAGATTGTACTGTTATTGTAGACATGTAACCTCCTGACTGTACTAGGTGAGTATCTTATTTACACAGATTGTACTGTTATTGTAGACATGTAACCTCCTGACTGTACTATGTGAGTATCTTATTTACACAGATTGTACTGTTATTGTAGACATGTAACCTCCTGACTGTACTATGTGAGTATCTTATTTACACAGATTGTACTGTTATTGTAGACATGTAACCTCCTGACTGTACTATGTGAGTATCTTATTTACACAGATTGTACTGTTATTGTAGACATGTAACCTCCTGACTGTACTAGGTGAGTATCTTATTTACACAGATTGTACTGTTATTGTAGACATGTAACCTCCTGACTGTACTATGTGAGTATCTTATTTACACAGATTGTACTGTTATTGTAGACGTGTAACCTCCTGACTGTACTATGTGAGTATCTTATTTACACAGATTGTACTGTTATTTTAGACATGTAACCTCCTGACTGTACTATGTGAGTATCTTATTTACACAGATTGTACTGTTATTGTAGACATGTAACCTCCTGACTGTACTATGTGAGTATCTTATTTACACAGATTGTACTGTTATTGTAGACATGTAACCTCCTGACTGTACTAGGTGAGTATCTTATTTACACAGATTGTACTGTTATTGTAGACATGTAACCTCCTGACTGTACTATGTGAGTATCTTATTTACACAGATTGTACCGTTATTGTAGACATGTAACCTCCTGACTGTACTATGTGAGTATCTTATTTACACAGATTGTACTGTTATTGTAGACATGTAACCTCCTGACTGTACTATGTGAGTATCTTATTTACACAGATTGTACTGTTATTGTAGACATGTAACCTCCTGACTGTACTAGGTGAGTATCTTATTTACACAGATTGTACTGTTATTGTAGACATGTAACCTCCTGACTGTACTATGTGAGTATCTTATTTACACAGATTGTACTGTTATTGTAGACATGTAACCTCCTGACTGTACTAGGTGAGTATCTTATTTACACAGATTGTACTGTTATTGTAGACATGTAACCTCCTGACTGTACTAGGTGAGTATCTTATTTACACAGATTGTACTGTTATTGTAGACATGTAACCTCCTGACTGTACTAGGTGAGTATCTTATTTACACAGATTGTACTGTTATTGTAGACATGTAACCTCCTGACTGTACTAGGTGAGTATCTTATTTACACAGATTGTACTGTTATTGTAGACATGTAACCTCCTGACTGTACTAGGTGAGTATCTTATTTACACAGATTGTACTGTTATTGTAGACATGTAACCTCCTGACTGTACTATGTGAGTATCTTATTTACACAGATTGTACTGTTATTGTAGACATGTAACCTCCTGACTGTACTAGGTGAGTATCTTATTTACACAGATTGTACTGTTATTGTAGACATGTAACCTCCTGACTGTACTAGGTGAGTATCTTATTTACACAGATTGTACTGTTATTGTAGACATGTAACCTCCTGACTGTACTAGGTGAGTATCTTATTTACACAGATTGTACTGTTATTGTAGACATGTAACCTCCTGACTGTACTATGTGAGTATCTTATTTACACAGATTGTACTGTTATTGTAGACATGTAACCTCCTGACTGTACTAGGTGAGTATCTTATTTACACAGATTGTACTGTTATTGTAGACATGTAACCTCCTGACTGTACTAGGTGAGTATCTTATTTACACAGATTGTACTGTTATTGTAGACATGTAACCTCCTGACTGTACTAGGTGAGTATCTTATTTACACAGATTGTACTGTTATTGTAGACATGTAACCTCCTGACTGTACTAGGTGAGTATCTTATTTACACAGATTGTACTGTTATTGTAGACATGTAACCTCCTGACTGTACTAGGTGAGTATCTTATTTACACAGATTGTACTGTTATTGTAGACATGTAACCTCCTGACTGTACTAGGTGAGTATCTTATTTACACAGATTGTACTGTTATTGTAGACATGTAACCTCCTGACTGTACTAGGTGAGTATCTTATTTACACAGATTGTACTGTTATTGTAGACATGTAACCTCCTGACTGTACTAGGTGAGTATCTTATTTACACAGATTGTACTGTTATTGTAGACATGTAACCTCCTGACTGTACTATGTGAGTATCTTATTTACACAGATTGTACTGTTATTGTAGACATGTAACCTCCTGACTGTACTATGTGAGTATCTTATTTACACAGATTGTACTGTTATTGTAGACATGTAACCTCCTGACTGTACTAGGTGAGTATCTTATTTACACAGATTGTACTGTTATTGTAGACATGTAACCTCCTGACTGTACTAGGTGAGTATCTTATTTACACAGATTGTACTGTTATTGTAGACATGTAACCTCCTGACTGTACTAGGTGAGTATCTTATTTACACAGATTGTACTGTTATTGTAGACATGTAACCTCCTGACTGTACTAGGTGAGTATCTTATTTACACAGATTGTACTGTTATTGTAGACATGTAACCTCCTGACTGTACTAGGTGAGTATCTTATTTACACAGATTGTACTGTTATTGTAGACATGTAACCTCCTGACTGTACTATGTGAGTATCTTATTTACACAGATTGTACTGTTATTGTAGACATGTAACCTCCTGACTGTACTATGTGAGTATCTTATTTACACAGATTGTACTGTTATTGTAGACATGTAACCTCCTGACTGTACTAGGTGAGTATCTTATTTACACAGATTGTACTGTTATTGTAGACATGTAACCTCCTGACTGTACTATGTGAGTATCTTATTTACACAGATTGTACTGTTATTGTAGACATGTAACCTCCTGACTGTACTAGGTGAGTATCTTATTTACACAGATTGTACTGTTATTGTAGACATGTAACCTCCTGACTGTACTATGTGAGTATCTTATTTACACAGATTGTACTGTTATTGTAGACATGTAACCTCCTGACTGTACTAGGTGAGTATCTTATTTACACAGATTGTACTGTTATTGTAGACATGTAACCTCCTGACTGTACTAGGTGAGTATCTTATTTACACAGATTGTACTGTTATTGTAGACTTGTAACCTCCTGACTGTACTAGGTGAGTATCTTATTTACACAGATTGTACTGTTATTGTAGACATGTAACCTCCTGACTGTACTATGTGAGTATCTTATTTACACAGATTGTACTGTTATTGTAGACATGTAACCTCCTGACTGTACTATGTGAGTATCTTATTTACACAGATTGTACTGTTATTGTAGACATGTAACCTCCTGACTGTACTATGTGAGTATCTTATTTACACAGATTGTACTGTTATTGTAGACATGTAACCTCCTGACTGTACTAGGTGAGTATCTTATTTACACAGATTGTACTGTTATTGTAGACATGTAACCTCCTGACTGTACTATGTGAGTATCTTATTTACACAGATTGTACTGTTATTGTAGACATGTAACCTCCTGACTGTACTAGGTGAGTATCTTATTTACACAGATTGTACTGTTATTGTAGACATGTAACCTCCTGACTGTACTAGGTGAGTATCTTATTTACACAGATTGTACTGTTATTGTAGACATGTAACCTCCTGACTGTACTAGGTGAGTATCTTATTTACACAGATTGTACTGTTATTGTAGACATGTAACCTCCTGACTGTACTAGGTGAGTATCTTATTTACACAGATTGTACTGTTATTGTAGACATGTAACCTCCTGACTGTACTATGTGAGTATCTTATTTACACAGATTGTACTGTTATTGTAGACATGTAACCTCCTGACTGTACTAGGTGAGTATCTTATTTACACAGATTGTACTGTTATTGTAGACATGTAACCTCCTGACTGTACTAGGTGAGTATCTTATTTACACAGATTGTACTGTTATTGTAGACATGTAACCTCCTGACTGTACTAGGTGAGTATCTTATTTACACAGATTGTACTGTTATTGTAGACATGTAACCTCCTGACTGTACTAGGTGAGTATCTTATTTACACAGATTGTACTGTTATTGTAGACATGTAACCTCCTGACTGTACTATGTGAGTATCTTATTTACACAGATTGTACTGTTATTGTAGACATGTAACCTCCTGACTGTACTTTGTGAGTATCTTATTTACACAGATTGTACTGTTATTGTAGACATGTAACCTCCTGACTGTACTAGGTGAGTATCTTATTTACACAGATTGTACTGTTATTGTAGACATGTAACCTCCTGACTGTACTAGGTGAGTATCTTATTTACACAGATTGTACTGTTATTGTAGACATGTAACCTCCTGACTGTACTAGGTGAGTATCTTATTTACACAGATTGTACTGTTATTGTAGACATGTAACCTCCTGACTGTACTATGTGAGTATCTTATTTACACAGATTGTACTGTTATTGTAGACATGTAACCTCCTGACTGTACTAGGTGAGTATCTTATTTACACAGATTGTACTGTTATTGTAGACATGTAACCTCCTGACTGTACTATGTGAGTATCTTATTTACACAGATTGTACTGTTATTGTAGACATGTAACCTCCTGACTGTACTATGTGAGTATCTTATTTACACAGATTGTACTGTTATTGTAGACATGTAACCTCCTGACTGTACTAGGTGAGTATCTTATTTACACAGATTGTACTGTTATTGTAGACATGTAACCTCCTGACTGTACTAGGTGAGTATCTTATTTACACAGATTGTACTGTTATTGTAGACATGTAACCTCCTGACTGTACTATGTGAGTATCTTATTTACACAGATTGTACTGTTATTGTAGACATGTAACCTCCTGACTGTACTATGTGAGTATCTTATTTACACAGATTGTACTGTTATTGTAGACATGTAACCTCCTGACTGTACTAGGTGAGTATCTTATTTACACAGATTGTACTGTTATTGTAGACATGTAACCTCCTGACTGTACTATGTGAGTATCTTATTTACACAGATTGTACTGTTATTGTAGACATGTAACCTCCTGACTGTACTATGTGAGTATCTTATTTACACAGATTGTACTGTTATTGTAGACATGTAACCTCCTGACTGTACTAGGTGAGTATCTTATTTACACAGATTGTACTGTTATTGTAGACATGTAACCTCCTGACTGTACTAGGTGAGTATCTTATTTACACAGATTGTACTGTTATTGTAGACATGTAACCTCCTGACTGTACTAGGTGAGTATCTTATTTACACAGATTGTACTGTTATTGTAGACATGTAACCTCCTGACTGTACTATGTGAGTATCTTATTTACACAGATTGTACTGTTATTGTAGACATGTAACCTCCTGACTGTACTATGTGAGTATCTTATTTACACAGATTGTACTGTTATTGTAGACATGTAACCTCCTGACTGTACTAGGTGAGTATCTTATTTACACAGATTGTACTGTTATTGTAGACATGTAACCTCCTGACTGTACTAGGTGAGTATCTTATTTACACAGATTGTACTGTTATTGTAGACATGTAACCTCCTGACTGTACTAGGTGAGTATCTTATTTACACAGATTGTACTGTTATTGTAGACATGTAACCTCCTGACTGTACTATGTGAGTATCTTATTTACACAGATTGTACTGTTATTGTAGACATGTAACCTCCTGACTGTACTATGTGAGTATCTTATTTACACAGATTGTACTGTTATTGTAGACATGTAACCTCCTGACTGTACTATGTGAGTATCTTATTTACACAGATTGTACTGTTATTGTAGACATGTAACCTCCTGACTGTACTAGGTGAGTATCTTATTTACACAGATTGTACTGTTATTGTAGACATGTAACCTCCTGACTGTACTAGGTGAGTATCTTATTTACACAGATTGTACTGTTATTGTAGACATGTAACCTCCTGACTGTACTAGGTGAGTATCTTATTTACACAGATTGTACTGTTATTGTAGACATGTAACCTCCTGACTGTACTAGGTGAGTATCTTATTTACACAGATTGTACTGTTATTGTAGACATGTAACCTCCTGACTGTACTATGTGAGTATCTTATTTACACAGATTGTATTGTTATTGTAGACATGTAACCTCCTGACTGTACTATGTGAGTATCTTATTTACACAGATTGTACTGTTATTGTAGACATGTAACCTCCTGACTGTACTAGGTGAGTATCTTATTTACACAGATTGTACTGTTATTGTAGACATGTAACCTCCTGACTGTACTATGTGAGTATCTTATTTACACAGATTGCACTGTTATTGTAGACATGTAACCTCCTGACTGTACTAGGTGAGTATCTTATTTACACAGATTGTACTGTTATTGTAGACATGTAACCTCCTGACTGTACTAGGTGAGTATCTTATTTACACAGATTGTACTGTTATTGTAGACATGTAACCTCCTGACTGTACTATGTGAGTATCTTATTTACACAGATTGTACTGTTATTGTAGACATGTAACCTCCTGACTGTACTATGTGAGTATCTTATTTACACAGATTGTACTGTTATTGAAGACATGTAACCTCCTGACTGTACTATGTGAGTATCTTATTTACACAGATTGTACTGTTATTGTAGACATGTAACCTCCTGACTGTACTAGGTGAGTATCTTATTTACACAGATTGTACTGTTATTGTAGACATGTAACCTCCTGACTGTACTAGGTGAGTATCTTATTTACACAGATTGTACTGTTATTGTAGACATGTAACCTCCTGACTGTACTAGGTGAGTATCTTATTTACACAGATTGTACTGTTATTGTAGACATGTAACCTCCTGACTGTACTATGTGAGTATCTTATTTACACAGATTGTACTGTTATTGTAGACATGTAACCTCCTGACTGTACTATGTGAGTATCTTATTTACACAGATTATACTGTTATTGTAGACATGTAACCTCCTGACTGTACTAGGTGAGTATCTTATTTACACAGATTGTACTGTTATTGTAGACATGTAACCTCCTGACTGTACTAGGTGAGTATCTTATTTACACAGATTGTACTGTTATTGTAGACATGTAACCTCCTGACTGTACTAGGTGAGTATCTTATTTACACAGATTGTACTGTTATTGTAGACATGTAACCTCCTGACTGTACTATGTGAGTATCTTATTTACACAGATTGTACTGTTATTGTAGACATGTAACCTCCTGACTGTACTATGTGAGTATCTTATTTACACAGATTGTACTGTTATTGTAGACATGTAACCTCCTGACTGTACTAGGTGAGTATCTTATTTACACAGATTGTACTGTTATTGTAGACATGTAACCTCCTGACTGTACTAGGTGAGTATCTTATTTACACAGATTGTACTGTTATTGTAGACATGTAACCTCCTGACTGTACTAGGTGAGTATCTTATTTACACAGATTGTACTGTTATTGTAGACATGTAACCTCCTGACTGTACTAGGTGAGTATCTTATTTACACAGATTGTACTGTTATTGTAGACATGTAACCTCCTGACTGTACTATGTGAGTATCTTATTTACACAGATTGTACTGTTATTGTAGACATGTAACCTCCTGACTGTACTAGGTGAGTATCTTATTTACACAGATTGTACTGTTATTGTAGACATGTAACCTCCTGACTGTACTATGTGAGTATCTTATTTACACAGATTGTACTGTTATTGTAGACATGTAACCTCCTGACTGTACTATGTGAGTATCTTATTTACACAGATTGTACTGTTATTGTAGATATGTAACCTCATGACTGTACTAGGTGAGTATCTTATTTACACAGATTGTACTGTTATTGTAGACTTGTAACCTCCTGACTGTACTAGGTGAGTATCTTATTTACACAGATTGTACTGTTATTGTAGACATGTAACCTCCTGACTGTACTATGTGAGTATCTTATTTACACAGATTGTACTGTTATTGTAGACATGTAACCTCCTGACTGTACTATGTGAGTATCTTATTTACACAGATTGTACTGTTATTGTAGACATGTAACCTCCTGACTGTACTAGGTGAGTATCTTATTTACACAGATTGTACTGTTATTGTAGACATGTAACCTCCTGACTGTACTAGGTGAGTATCTTATTTACACAGATTGTACTGTTATTGTAGACATGTAACCTCCTGACTGTACTATGTGAGTATCTTATTTACACAGATTGTACTGTTATTGTAGACATGTAACCTCCTGACTGTACTAGGTGAGTATCTTATTTACACAGATTGTACTGTTATTGTAGACATGTAACCTCCTGACTGTACTAGGTGAGTATCTTATTTACACAGATTGTACTGTTATTGTAGACATGTAACCTCCTGACTGTACTATGTGAGTATCTTATTTACACAGATTGTACTGTTATTGTAGACATGTAACCTCCTGACTGTACTATGTGAGTATCTTATTTACACAGATTGTACTGTTATTGTAGACATGTAACCTCCTGACTGTACTAGGTGAGTATCTTATTTACACAGATTGTACTGTTATTGTAGACATGTAACCTCCTGACTGTACTATGTGAGTATCTTATTTACACAGATTGCACTGTTATTGTAGACATGTAACCTCCTGACTGTACTAGGTGAGTATCTTATTTACACAGATTGTACTGTTATTGTAGACATGTAACCTCCTGACTGTACTAGGTGAGTATCTTATTTACACAGATTGTACTGTTATTGTAGACATGTAACCTCCTGACTGTACTATGTGAGTATCTTATTTACAGAGATTGTACTGTTATTGTAGACATGTAACCTCCTGACTGTACCATGTGAGTATCTTATTTACACAGATTGTACTGTTATTGTAGACATGTAACCTCCTGACTGTACTAGGTGAGTATCTTATTTACACAGATTGTACTGTTATTGTAGACATGTAACCTCCTGACTGTACTAGGTGAGTATCTTATTTACACAGATTGTACTGTTATTGTAGACATGTAACCTCCTGACTGTACTAGGTGAGTATCTTATTTACACAGATTGTACTGTTATTGTAGACATGTAACCTCCTGACTGTACTAGGTGAGTATCTTATTTACACAGATTGTACTGTTATTGTAGACATGTAACCTCCTGACTGTACTGTGTGAGTATCTTATTTACACAGATTGTACTGTTATTGTAGACATGTAACCTCCTGACTGTACTATGTGAGTATCTTATTTACACAGATTGTACTGTTATTGTAGACATGTAACCTCCTGACTGTACTATGTGAGTATCTTATTTACACAGATTGTACTGTTATTGTAGACATGTAACCTCCTGACTGTACTAGGTGAGTATCTTATTTACACAGATTGTACTGTTATTGTAGACATGTAACCTCCTGACTGTACTAGGTGAGTATCTTATTTACACAGATTGTACTGTTATTGTAGACATGTAACCTCCTGACTGTACTATGTGAGTATCTTATTTACACAGATTGTACTGTTATTGTAGACATGTAACCTCCTGACTGTACTGTGTGAGTATCTTATTTACACAGATTGTACTGTTATTGTAGACATGTAACCTCCTGACTGTACTAGGTGAGTATCTTATTTACACAGATTGTACTGTTATTGTAGACATGTAACCTCCTGACTGTACTAGGTGAGTATCTTATTTACACAGATTGTACTGTTATTGTAGACATGTAACCTCCTGACTGTACTAGGTGAGTATCTTATTTACACAGATTGTACTGTTATTGTAGACATGTAACCTCCTGACTGTACTATGTGAGTATCTTATTTACACAGATTGTACTGTTATTGTAGACATGTAACCTCCTGACTGTACTAGGTGAGTATCTTATTTACACAGATTGTACTGTTATTGTAGACATGTAACCTCCTGACTGTACTAGGTGAGTATCTTATTTACACAGATTGTACTGTTATTGTAGACATGTAACCTCCTGACTGTACTATGTGAGTATCTTATTTACACAGATTGTACTGTTATTGTAGACCTGTAACCTCATGACTGTACTATGTGAGTATCCTATTTACACAGACTGTACTGTTATTGTAGACATGTAACCTCCTGACTGTACTAGGTGAGTATCTTATTTACACAGATTGTACTGTTATTGTAGACATGTAACCTCCTGACTGTACTAGGTGAGTATCTTATTTACACAGATTGTACTGTTATTGTAGACATGTAACCTCCTGACTGTACTAGGTGAGTATCTTATTTACACAGATTGTACTGTTATTGTAGACATGTAACCTCCTGACTGTACTAGGTGAGTATCTTATTTACACAGATTGTACTGTTATTGTAGACATGTAACCTCCTGACTGTACTAGGTGAGTATCTTATTTACACAGATTGTACTGTTATTGTAGACATGTAACCTCCTGACTGTACAATGTGAGTATCTTATTTACACAGATTGTACTGTTATTCTAGACTTGTAACCTCCTGACTGTACTATGTGAGTATCTTATTTACACAGATGCCACTGTTATTCTAGACATGTAACCTCCTTACTGTACTATGTGAGTATCTTATTTAGACAGATTGTACTGTGATTGTAGACATGTAACCTCCTGACTGTACTATGTGAGTATCTTATTTACACAGATTGTACTGTTATTGTAGACATGTAACCTCCTGACTGTACTAGGTGAGTATCTTATTTACACAGATTGTACTGTTATTGTAGACATGTAACCTCCTGACTGTACTAGGTGAGTATCTTATTTACACAGAATGTATTGTTATTGTAGACATGTAACCTCCTGACTGTACTAGGTGAGTATCTTATTTACACAGATTGTACTGTTATTGTAGACATGTAACCTCCTGACTGTACTATGTGAGTATCTTATTTACACAGATTGTACTGTTATTGTAGACATGTAACCTCCTGACTGTACTAGGTGAGTATCTTATTTACACAGATTGTACTGTTATTGTAGACATGTAACCTCCTGACTGTACTAGGTGAGTATCTTATTTACACAGATTGTACTGTTATTGTAGACATGTAACCTCCTGACTGTACTAGGTGAGTATCTTATTTACACAGATTGTACTGTTATTGTAGACATGTAACCTCCTGACTGTACTATGTGAGTATCTTATTTACACAGATTGTACTGTTATTGTAGACTTGTAACCTCCTGACTGTACTATGTGAGTATCTTATTTACACAGATTGTACTGTTATTGTAGACATGTAACCTCCTGACTGTACTATGTGAGTATGTTATTTGCACAGATTGTACTGATATTGTAGACATGTAACCTCCTGACTATACTAGGTGAGTATCTTGTTTACACAGATTGTACTGTTATTGTAGACATGTAACCTCCTGACTGTACTAGGTGAGTATCTTATTTACACAGATTGTACTGTTATTGTAGACATGTAACCTCCTGACTGTACTAGGTGAGTATCTTATTTACACAGATTGTACTGTTATTGTAGACATGTAACCTCCTGACTGTACTATGTGAGTATCTTATTTACACAGATTGTACTGTTATTGTAGACATGTAACCTCCTGACTGTACTAGGTGAGTATCTTATTTACACAGATTGTACTGTTATTGTAGACATGTAACCTCCTGACTGTACTATGTGAGTATCTTATTTACACAGATTGTACTGTTATTGTAGACATGTAACCTCCTGACTGTACTAGGTGAGTATCTTATTTACACAGATTGTACTGTTATTGTAGACATGTAACCTCCTGACTGTACTAGGTGAGTATCTTATTTACACAGATTGTACTGTTATTGTAGACATGTAACCTCCTGACTGTACTAGGTGAGTATCTTATTTACACAGATTGTACTGTTATTGTAGACATGTAACCTCCTGACTGTACAATGTGAGTATCTTATTTACACAGATTGTACTGTTATTGTAGACATGTAACCTCCTGACTGTACTAGGTGAGTATCTTATTTACACAGATTGTACTGTTATTGTAGACATGTAACCTCCTGACTGTACTAGGTGAGTATCTTATTTACACAGATTGTACTGTTATTGTAGACATGTAACCTCCTGACTGTACTATGTGAGTATCTTATTTACACAGATTGTACTGTTATTGTAGACATGTAACCTCCTGACTGTACTAGGTGAGTATCTTATTTACACAGATTGTACTGTTATTGTAGACATGTAACCTCCTGACTGTACTAGGTGAGTATCTTATTTACACAGATTGTACTGTTATTGTAGACATGTAACCTCCTGACTGTACTAGGTGAGTATCTTATTTACACAGATTGTACTGTTATTGTATTCATGTAACCTCCTAACTGTACTATGTGAGTATCTTATTTACACAGATTGTACTGTTATTGTAGACATGTAACCTCCTGACTGTACTATGTGAGTATCTTATTTACACAGATTGTACTGTTATTGTAGACATGTAACCTCCTGACTGTACTAGGTGAGTATCTTATTTACACAGATTGTACTGTTATTGTAGACATGTAACCTCCTGACTGTACTATGTGAGTATCTTATTTACACAGATTGTATTATTATTGTAGACATGTAACCTCCTGACTTTACTAGGTGAGTATCTTATTTACACAGATTGTACTGTTATTGTAGACATGTAACCTCCTGACTGTACTAGGTGAGTATCTTATTTACACAGATTGTACTGTTATTGTAGACATGTAACCTCCTGACTGTACTATGTGAATATCTTATTTACATAGATTGTACTGTTATTGTAGACATGTAACCTCCTGACTGTACTAGGTGAGTATCTTATTTACACAGATTGTACTGTTATTGTAGACATGTAACCTCCTGACTGTACTAGGTGAGTATCTTATTTACACAGATTGTACTGTTATTGTAGACATGTAACCTCCTGACTGTACTTTGTGAGTATCTCACTTATACAGATTGTACTGTTATTGTAGATATGTAACCTCCTGACTGTACTAGGTGAGTATCTTATTTACACAGATTGTACTGTTATTGTAGACTTGTAACCTCCTGACTGTACTATGTGAGTATCTTATTTACACAGATTGTACTGTTATTGTAGACATGTAACCTCCTGACTGTACTATGTGAGTATCTTATTTACACAGATTGTACTGTTATTGTAGACATGTAACCTCCTGACTGTACTATGTGAGTATCTTATTTACACAGATTGTACTGTTATTGTAGACATGTAACCTCCTGACTGTACTAGGTGAGTATCTTATTTACACAGATTGTACTGTTATTGTAGACATGTAACCTCCTGACTGTACTATGTGAGTATCTTATTTACACAGATTGTACTGTTATTGTAGACATGTAACCTCCTGACTGTACTATGTGAGTATCTTATTTACACAGATTGTACTGTTATTGTAGACATGTAACCTCCTGACTGTACTAGGTGAGTATCTTATTTACACAGATTGTACTGTTATTGTAGACATGTAACCTCCTGACTGTACTATGTGAGTATCTTATTTACACAGATTGTACTGTTATTGTAGATGTGTAACCTCCTGACTGTACTATGTGAGTATATTATTTACACAGATTGTACTGTTATTGTAGACATGTAACCTCCTGACTGTACTATGTGAGTATCTTATTTACACAGATTGTACTGTTATTGTAGACATGTAACCTCCTGACTGTACTAGGTGAGTATCTTATTTACACAGATTGTACTGTTATTGTAGACATGTAACCTCCTGACTGTACTAGGTGAGTATCTTATTTACACAGATTGTACTGTTATTGTAGACATGTAACCTCCTGACTGTACTATGTGAGTATCTTATTTACACAGATTGTACTGTTATTGTAGACATGTAACCTCCTGACTGTACTAGGTGAGTATCTTATTTACACAGATTGTACTGTTATTGTAGACATGTAACCTCCTGACTGTACTAGGTGAGTATCTTATTTACACAGATTGTACTGTTATTGTAGACGTGTAACCTCCTGACTGTACTATGTGAGTATCTTATTTACACAGATTGTACTGTTATTCTACTCATGTAACCTCCTGACTGTACAATGTGAGTATCTTATTTACACAGATTGTACTGTTATTGTAGACATGTAACCTCCTGACTGTACTATGTGAGTATCTTATTTACACAGATTGTACTGTTATTGTAGACATGTAACCTCCTGACTGTACTAGGTGAGTATCTTATTTACACAGATTGTACTGTTATTGTAGACATGTAACCTCCTGACTGTACTATGTGAGTATCTTATTTACACAGATTGTACTGTTATTGTAGACATGTAACCTCCTGACTGTACAATGTGAGTATCTTATTTACACAGATTGTACTGTTATTGTAGACATGTAACCTCCTGACTGTACTAGGTGAGTATCTTATTTACACAGATTGTACTGTTATTGTAGACATGTAACCTCCTGACTGTACTATGTGAGTATCTTATTTACACAGATTGTACTGTTATTGTAGACATGTAACCTCCTGACTGTACTAGGTGAGTATCTTATTTACACAGATTGTACTGTTATTGTAGACATGTAACCTCCTGACTGTACTATGTGAGTATCTTATTTACACAGATTGTACTGTTATTGTAGACATGTAACCTCCTGACTGTACAATGTGAGTATCTTATTTACACAGATTGTACTGTTATTGTAGACATGTAACCTCCTGACTGTACTAGGTGAGTATCTTATTTACACAGATTGTACTGTTATTGTAGACATGTAACCTCCTGACTGTACTATGTGAGTATCTTATTTACACAGATTGTACTGTTATTGTAGACATGTAACCTCCTGACTGTACTATGTGAGTATCTTATTTACACAGATTGTACTGTTATTGTAGACATGTAACCTCCTGACTGTACTATGTGAGTATCTTATTTACACAGATTGTACTGTTATTGTAGACATGTAACCTCCTGACTGTACTATGTGAGTATCTTATTTACACAGATTGTACTGTTATTGTAGACATGTAACCTCCTGACTGTACTAGGTGAGTATCTTATTTACACAGATTGTACTGTTATTGTAGACATGTAACCTCCTGACTGTACTATGTGAGTATCTTATTTACACAGATTGTACCGTTATTGTAGACATGTAACCTCCTGACTGTACTATGTGAGTATCTTATTTACACAGATTGTACTGTTATTGTAGACATGTAACCTCCTGACTGTACTATGTGAGTATCTTATTTACACAGATTGTACTGTTATTGTAGACATGTAACCTCCTGACTGTACTATGTGAGTATCTTATTTACACAGATTGTACTGTTATTGTAGACATGTAACCTCATGAATGTACTATGTGAGTATCTTATTTACACAGATTGTACTGTTATTGTAGACATGTAACCTCCTGACTGTACTATGTGAGTATCTTATTTACACAGATTGTACTGTTATTGTAGACATGTAACCTCCTGACTGTACTATGTGAGTATCTTATTTACACAGATTGTACTGTTATTGTACACATTTAACCTCCTGACTGTACTAGGTGAGTATCTTATTTACACAGATTGTACTGTTATTGTAGACATGTAACCTCCTGACTGTACTATGTGAGTATCTTATTTACACAGATTGTACTGTTATTGTAGACATGTAACCTCCTGACTGTACTATGTGAGTATCTTATTTACACAGATTGTACTGTTATTGTAGACATGTAACCTCCTGACTGTACTAGGTGAGTATCTTATTTACACAGATTGTACTGTTATTGTAGACATGTAACCTCCTGACTGTACTATGTGAGTATCTTATTTACACAGATTGCACTGTTATTGTAGACATGTAACCTCCTGACTGTACTAGGTGAGTATCTTATTTACACAGATTGTACTGTTATTGTAGACATGTAACCTCCTGACTGTACTATGTGAGTATCTTATTTACACAGATTGTACTGTTATTGTAGACATGTAACCTCCTGACTGTACTATGTGAGTATCTTATTTACACAGATTGTACTGTTATTGTAGACATGCAACCTCCTGACTGTACTATGTGAGTATCTTATTTACACAGATTGTACTGTTATTGTAGACATGTAACCTCCTGACTGTACTATGTGAGTATCTTATTTACACAGATTGTACTGTTATTGTAGACATGTAACCTCCTGACTGTACTATGTGAGTATCTTATTTACACAGATTGTACTGTTATTGTAGACATGTAACCTCCTGACTGTACTATGTGAGTATCTTATTTACACAGATTGTACTGTTATTGTAGAGATGTAACTTCCTGACTGTACTATGTGAGTATCTTATTTACACAGATTGTAGTGTTATTTTAGACAATTAACTACCTGTATTCAAACTGGAACCTTAGTTTGAGAGACAGCCTTACAGAACTATCTTCAAGTTTATAGAGCTGAGTATATTTTCTGTGTTATTCTGTATTATAGAGCTAAATTGTCTGCTTGATATCTGTGTCTTACTGCTCTGCAAATCTATTGAAAACAGTATATATTTTTTTTATAATTTGCACATTCCTTACATCTGTGTTGAAAGTGTTCCCCCACCCCCCTCATTTCCTGCCTTGTCTTTCAGCTGATATAATTTAGCTAGTGCTGTGTCTCCTTTTAATTAACAACCTGTATTCAAACTGGAACCTTAGTTTGAGAGACAGCCTTACAGAACTATCTTCAAGTTTATAGAGCTGAGTATATTTTCTGTGTTATTCTGTATTATAGAGCTAAATTGTCTGCTTGATATCTGTGTCTTACTGCTCTGCAAATCTATAGAAAACAGTATATATATTTTTTATAATTTGCACATTCCTTACATCTGTGTTGAAACTGTTCCCCCCCTCCCTATTCTTGGTTGTAGTTTAAATTTGGTGGCTTTTGCAGTGCCTGCCCCACTGTAGATTTGATCTAAGACACTCCCCCAGGACATCTCTTTACCGCATTCTACCTAATAAACCCTTTCTGCACTTGCTTTTAGTCCTTTTTAATTTAATTACATTTTTTTCAAGCTGTGTGTGGACTAATATTGCTACATATTCAAGTGTGCCAGCTTGCACTGCATGAGAATTGTATTTACTACTGCTTTTGCTACTTTTCTAAAAAAAAAAAAAAAAAAAAAAAAAAATCTTCTGCTTTTACTGTACTTGTATTTCTTCCTACTTTATTTTGCTTTTGCGTCATCTTAAACATTCTCAATTGTATTTATTACTGCTTGGTGTAACTCATTCTAAGCCTTTTAGTTTAAACACTTGGGCTTCAGACCAGTTGTTTTACATTGAGATGGTTTGTGGTCTGCACTGTAGTGGCAGAACAGGTAGCTTACATCCTTCTAAGTTGGGAACTGCTGATTGAGGGTTCAGTGTCTGTTATTCTAAAAGTATATTAATTCTGGTTTAAGCACTTGGACTTTCAGGCCAGTTATTTTACATTAAGAGGATTTCGTGGTCTGCACTCTTGTGGGAGGAGAGGCTGGACTCTGCCCTTCTGAGCTGGGAATTTCTGGTTGAAGGCTTATAGTGCATGCATATCTGAATTTCTTCTTACTGAAATTGGTACACCTTGTTTGCTGTAGCATAGACTAGATCCAGGCCTGCTGAATCTAGCTTTGTTTGTATAACTTGAGCACTAATCCAGGCATTATTTAAAGTATTCAGTTGTATTTATTACTGCTTGGTAGTAACTTGGTTAAAGTGTAGCCATCATTCTAAGTCTTTTGGATTAAGCACTTGGGCTTCAGACCAGTTGTTCTACATTAGGAAGGTTTGTGGCATGCACTGTGGTGGCAGGACAGGTAGCTTTCATCCTTCTAAGTTGGGAACTGCTGATTGGGAGCTCAGTGTCTGTTATTCTTAAAGTGTATTAGCTCTGGTTTAAGCACTTGGGCTTCAGGCCAGTTATTTTACATTAAGAAGGTTCGTGGTCTGCACTCTTGTGGGAGGAGAGGCTGGACTCTGCCCTTCTGAGCTGGGAATTTCTGGTTAAAGGTTTATAGTGCCTGAATATTTGAACTGTATCTTACTGAAATTGGTACACCTTGTTTGCTGTGGCATAGACTAGATCCAGGCCTGCTGAATCTAGCTTTGTTTGTATGCTTGTTATTTCCCCGGAATGCTAATTCCACCTAAAATGCAGCTTCTCAGCGCTTCTGTGGATCCCTAGTGATATCTGCATTGCTTACTGTACTTATTTCCTTGCTTCGCTTGAAAGAAAGTTACTGTTTGTCATTTTTGCATTTAAGTCACCTGTAACACATTGCACTTGTTACCTGGCACTTGCTCACTAAAGCAATTATAAGTCAGCACTAAAAATTAAAAGCACTACACCCTCGCTCCCCATTGGCCCTTGTTTTCAATTATAAAGGAATTCCCAATATTATTCTAGCATGTCCAAAGGTCAGTTGTCAATCTCCGCTCCAGTCCAGCTGGTGAATATAGAATCTTGAGGCAATGTTACAACTGCCTCATGTACACAGACAACCCTCTCCTCCTCCCAACAAATTCCAACACATGTGAGAGATGCAACCATATAGCCAAACTGGAGGCTAAGCTCTCTCAACTCAGTACTGGCATAACCAGTCAGGAGGAGAAGGAAACCACACTCACTACAATTCCAGTCTCACATAGACCTACCACGACAGCAAACCAAACACATAATCACACAAAAACATACTCAGAGGCTCTAAATAAAGATCTGCCTAAGCAACAGAGACCTCCAAAGCAGACACCCAAGCAACCGCTACCCCAAAACAAAACACGTGCAACACATATCTCACAAAGCCAGTGTGCTGAACAGTCACAGCCCTTAAGGCTAAACAACACACCTGATACACTTGTAATAGGTGACTCTATCGTCAGGCACACTGACATCCCGCTCACCAGGCTGAACAAGGAGAAGGTCACGGTGAGCTGCCTGTCTGGCACTAGGATCCGCCACATAACACAAGCACTCAGGTCACCCAAGGCAAGTACAAATATGACTCAGTCATTGTCCATGCTGGTGTGAATGACCTGAGACGTACCTCCTGGACTACATGAAAGAGACATAGAGGAGCTCTCTGAGCATGTAGCCCAGGCTGGTATGACCCTGACCTTGAGTAGCATCTTACCCTCACCAAGAATGATGCCACAATATGAAGACAAGATGATCAATTTCAACAATTGTCTTAAGTATTGGTGTCATTCAAAGAGGATCCAATGCCTGTCAGCTTGGGATGATATGCACGACAAGCCACGATGCTTTGCTAGGGACGGCTTGCACCTGTCACCC
>NC_056727.1:742583805-742668586 GCF_019279795.1 Protopterus annectens
GAAATCAGACCAAACAAACACAAACAGATGTTTAACAAATGGAGAAAATTTCCAGTTAATACCTCACACACAGTTAAACTAGCAAGAAATGATTTTCAACAGTGTGACAGTAAAAACTTTATTTATCAGGCCCTGTGAGATAGACAATTTAAATACAACATGCAGATTAGTTTATAGCTATAAAATACAGTAAACAGTATGCAGCAGACAATAAAACTGCTATAAATATCTGTAATAAGCAATAACTAGTAAAAATAAGCAAAAAACAGGATACTTAATGTTATATATCACAGATCAGAGTTTTGCTCAGTGCCCTTCTTCTGATTAGCTCTGTGTGAAATGCAAAAACACTAACAAGGTAACTTCTTAAGTAATAGAAAGTTGAAACCTGAAACAACTTTAAAAAAAGCTTGAAAGAACCAATGAGGTGCTTACTCCAAGCCATAGTCCAGGTAACCCCAATCAGCCAATGACCATAAACACTTCACTTTCACTGAAATGCAAAATGGCTTTTGCTAAACTAAGATGGCCAGGAACATTTGCTTAGACACAGCCTCGGCAAACAGACAACTAGGCCCAGAACAAAAGCCTGAATGTGGACAATGCTACCTACACTATATAGGTAGAAAAACTCTACAGAAATGTTTATCACAGCAGAAAAGTAGTAGTGAGCCTTTAAATGAAGTTTTAAACAAACGAAGGAGCAAGGAGACTCTAGAGAATGCTTTTAAGTGCAAACTAATCAGTTATATGATACACTCCTTGGCAGGAAATCAGAACAAACAAACACAAACAGATGTTTAACAAATGGAGAAAATTTCCAGTTAATACCTCACACACAGTGAAACTAGCTAGAAAAGATTTACAAACAGTGTGACAGTAAAAACCTTATTTATCAGGCCCTGTGAGGCAGACAATTTTAATACAACAGTGCAGATTAGTTTATAGCTATAAAATACAGTACAAAGTATGCAGCAGACAATAAAAGTGCTATAAATATCTGTAATAAGCAATAACTAGTGCAAATAAGCAAAAACAGGATACTTAATGTTATATATCACAGATCAGAGTTTTGCTCAATGTCCTTCCTCCAATTAGCTCTGTGTGAAATGGCAGAAGCACTCACAAGGTAACTTCTAAAGTAACAGAAAGTTGAAACCTGAAACAACTTTAAAAAAGTGCTCAAAAGAACCAATGAGGTGCTTACTCCGAGCCGTAGTCCAGGTAACCCAATCAGACAATGACTATAAACACTTCACCATCACTGAAATTCAAAATGGATTTTGCTAAACTAAGATGGCCTGGAACATGTGCTTAGACACACAGTCTCTGCAAACAAACAACTAGGCTCAGAGCACAAGTCTTTATATGGTTAATGCTACAGCTACTACCTACACTAGAAAAAACTACAGACATTTTTATCACAGCAGAAAAGCAGCAGTGATCTTGTAAATGAAAGTTTTAAACAGATAGAAAATGCTTTTAACTGCAAACAATTCAGTTATATAATACACTCCTTGGCAGAAAATCAGAACAAAAACACACAGATGATTAACAAATGGAGAAAATGTCCAGTTAATACCTCACACACAGTGAAACTAGCTAGAAAAGCTTTACAAACAGTGTGACAGTAAAATCTTATTTATCAGGTCCTGTGAGGCAGACAATTTTTATACAACCATGCAGATTAGTGCATAGCTATAAAATACAATAGAAAGTATGCAGCAGACAATAAAAGTGCTATGGATATCTGTAATAAGCAATAACTAGTAAAAATAAGCAAAAAACAGGATACTTAATGTTATATATCACAGATCAGAGTTTTGCTCAGTGCCCTTCCTCCAATTAGCTCTGTGTGAAATGGCAGAAACACTCACAAGGTAACTTCTTAAGTAATAGAAGGTTGAAACCTGAAACAACTTTAAAAAAGCTTGAAAGAACCAATGCGGTGCTTTCTCCAAGCTGTAGTCCAGGTAACGCCAATCAGCCAATGACCATGAACACTACACTCTCACTGAAATTTAAAATGGCTTTTGCTAAACTAAGATGGCCTGGAACATGTTCTCAGACAAAGCCTCTGCAAACAGACAACTAGGCCCAGAACACAAGCCTGAATATGAACAATGCTACCTACACTACTTAGGTAGAAAACACTACAGAATGTTTATCACAGCAGAAAAGCAGCAGCATGCCTTTAAATGAAAGTTTTAAACAGATAAAGGAGCAAGGAGACTCTAGAGAATGCTTTTAACTGCAAACAAATCAGTTATATGATACACTCCTTGGCAGGAAATCAGAACAAACAAACACAAACAGATGTTTAACAAATGGAGAAAATTTCCAGTTAATACCTCACACACAGTGAAACTAGCTAGAAAAGATTTACAAACAGTGTGACAGTAAAAACCTTATTTATCAGGCCCTGTGAGGCAGACAATTTTAATACAACCATGCAGATTAGTTTATAGCTATAAAATACAGTAAAAGTATGCAGCAGACAATAAAAGTGCTATAATATCTATAATAAACAACTAGTAAAAAATAAGCAAAAAAAAAGGATACTTAATGTTATACATCACAGATCAGAGTTTTGCTCAGTGCCCTTCCTCCAATTAGCTCTGTGTGAAATGCAGAAACACTCACAAGGTAACTTCTTAAGTAAAAGAAAGTTGAAACCTGAAACAACTTTAAAAAAAGCTTGAAAGAACCAATGAGGTGCTTACTCCAAGCCATAGTCCAGGTAACCCCAATCAGCCAATGACCATAAACACTTCACTCTCACTGAAATGCAAAATGGCTTTTGCTAAACTAAGATGGCCTGGAACATGTGCTCAGACACACAGCCTCTGCAAACAAACAACTAGGCCCAGAACACAAGCCTGAATATGGACAATGCTACCTACACTACTTAGGTAGAAAAACACTACAGAAATGTTTATCACAGCAGAAAAGCAGCAGTGAGTCTTTAAATGAAAGTTTTAAACAGATAAAGGAGCAAGGAGACTCTAGAGAATGCTTTTAACTGCAAACAAATCAGTTATATGATACACTCCTTGGCAGGAAATCAGAACAAACACAAACAGATGTTTAACAAATGGAGAAAATTTCCAGTTAATACCTCACACACAGTGAAACTAGCTAGAAAAGATTTACAAACAGTGTGACAGTAAAACCTTATTTATCAGGCCCTGTGAGGCAGACAATTTTAATACAACCATGCAGATTAGTTTATAGCTATAAAATACAGTAAAAAGTATGCAGCAGACAATAAAAGTGCTATAAATATCTGTAATAAGCAATAACTAGTAAAATAAGCAAAAAACAGGATACTTAATGTTATATATCACAGATCAGAGTTTTGCTCAGTGCCCTTCCTCCGATTAGCTCTGTGTGAAATGGCAGAAACACTCACAAGGTAACTTCTTAAGTAACAGAAAGTTGAAACCTGAAACAACTTTAAAACAAAGCTCAAAAGAACCAATGGGCTGCTTACTCCAAGCCGTAGTCCAGGTAATCCCAATCAACCAATGACCATAAACACTTCACTCTCACTGAAAATGCAAAATGGCTTTTCCTAAGCTAAGATGACCTGGAACATGTGCTCACACAGCCACTACAAACAAACAACTAGGCCCAAAACAAGCTTGATTATAGACAATGCTACCTACACTTCTTAGGTAGAAAAGCACTACATAAATGTTTATCACAGCAGAAAAGCAGCAGTGAGCCTTTAAATGAAAGTTTTAAACAGATAAAGGAGCAAGGAGACTCTAGAGAATGCTTTTAACTGCAAACAAATCAGTTATATGATACACTCCTTGGCAGGAAATCAGAACAAACACAAACAGATGTTTAACAAATGGAGAAAATTTCCAGTTAATACCTCACACACAGTGAAACTAGCTTGAAAAATTTTTACAGTGTGACAGTAAAAATCTTATTTATCAGGCCCTGTGAGGCAAACAATTTCAATACAACTGTGCAGATTAGTTTATAGCTATAAAATACAGTAAAAATATGCAGCAGAAAATAAAAGTGCTATAAATATTTGTAATATGGAATAACTAGTAAAAATAAGCAAACAGCAGCATACTTAATGTTAAATATCACAGATCAGAGTTTTTGCTCAGTGCCCTTCTTCCAATTAGCTCTGTGTGAAATGGCAGAAACACTCACAAGGTAACTTCTTAAGTAACAGAAAGTTGAAACCTGAAACAACTTTAAAAAAAAGCTTGAAAGAACCAATGAGGTGCTTACTCCAAGCCGTAGTCCAGGTAACCCCAATCAGCCAATGACCATAAACACTTCACTCTCACTGAAATGCAAAATGGCTTTTGCTAAACTAAGATGGCCTGGAACATGTGCTCAGACATACAGCCTTTACAAAAAAACAACTAGGTCCAGAACACAAGCCTGAATATGGACAATGCTACATACACTACTTAGGTAGAAAAACACTACAGAAATGTTTATCGCAGTAGAAAAGCAGCAATGAGCCTTTAAATTAAAGTTTTAAACAGATAAAGGAGCAAGGAGACTCTAGAGAATGCTTTTAACTGCAAACAAATCAGTTATATGATATACTCTTTGGCAGGAAATCAGAACAAACAAACACAAACAGATGTTTAACAAATGGAGAAAATTTCCAGTTAATACCTCACACACAGTGAAACTAGCTAGAAAAGATTTACAAACAGTGTGACAGTAAAAACCTTATTTATCAGGCCCTGTGAGGCAGACAATTTTAATACAACCATGCAGATTAGTTTATAGCTATAAAATACAGTAAAAGTATGCAGCAGACAATAAAAGTGCTATAACATCTGTAATAAGCAATAACTAGTAAAAATAAGCAAAAACAGGATACTTAATGTTATATATCACAGATCAGAGTTTTGCTCAGTGCCCTTCCTCCAATTAGCTCTGTGTGAAATGGCAGAAACACTCACAAAGTATCTTCTAAGTAACAGAAAGTTGAAACCTGAAACAGCTTTAAAAAAAGCTCAGAAGAACCAATGAGGTGCTTACTCCAAGCCATAGTCCAGGAAACCCCAATCAGCCAATGGCCATAAACGTTTCACTCTCACTGAAATGCAAAATGGCTTTTGCTAAACTAAGATGGCCTAGCACATGTGTTCAGACACATAGCCTCAGCAAATAGACAACTAGGCTGAAAACACAAGCCTGAATATGGACAATGCTACCTACACTAATTGGGTAGAAAAACACTACAGAAATATTTATCACAGCAGAAAAGCAACAGTGAGCTTTTAAATGAAAGTCTTAAAAAAATAAAGGAGCAAGGAGCCTCTGCAAAAAAATCAGTTATATGATACACTCCTTGGGAGGAAATCAGAACAAACACAAACAGATGTTTAACAATTGGTGAAAATTTCCAGTTAATATATCACACACAGTGAAACTAGCTAGAAAAGATTTACAAACAGTGTGACAGTAAAAACCTTATTTATCAGATCCTGTGAGGCAGACAATTTTAATACAACTGTGCAGATTAGTTTATAGCTATAAAATACAGTAAAAAGTATGCAGCAGACAATAAAAGTGCTATAAATATCTGTAATAAGCAATAACTAGTAAAAATAAGCAAAAAACAGGATACTTAATGTTATATATCACAGATCAGAGTTTTGCTCAGTGCCCTTCCTCCTTTTAGCTCTGTGTGAAATGGCAGAAACACTCACAAGGTAACTTCTTAAGTAACAGAAAGTTGAAACCTGAAACAACTTTAAAAAAAGCTTGAAAGAACCAATGAGGTGCTTACTCCAAGCCGTAGTCCAGGTAACCCCAATCAGCCAATGACCATAAACACTTCACTGTCACTGAAAATGCAAAATGGCTTTTGCTAAACTAAGATGGCCTGGAACATGTGCTCAGACACATAGCCTCTGCAAATAGACAACTAGGCTGAAAACACAAGCCTGAATATGGACAATGCTACCTACACTAATTGGGTAGAAAAACACTACAGAAATATTTATCACAGCAGAAAAGTAGCAGTGAGCATCTAAATGAAGTTTTAAACAAATAAAGGAGCAAGGAGACTCTAGAGAATCCTTTAACTGTAAACAAGTCAGTTATATGATGCACTCCTTGGCAGGAAATCAGAACAAACAAGCACAAACAGATGTTTAACAAATGGAGAAACTTTCCAGTTAATATATCACACACAGTGAAACTAGCTAGAAAAGATTTACAAACAGTGTGACAGTAAAAACCTTATTTATCAGGCCCTGTGAGGCAGACAATTTTAATATAACTGTGCAGATTAGTTTATAGCTATAAAATGCAGTACAAAGTATGCAGCAGACTATAAAAGTGCTATAACTGTCTATAATAAGCAATAACTAGTAAAAAAAAAGAAAAGGATACTTAATGTTATATATCACAGATCAGAGTTTTGCTCAGTGCCCTTCCTCCAATTAGCTCTGTGTGAAATGGCAGAAACACTCACAAGGTAACTTCTTAAGTAACAGAAAGTTGAAACCTGAAACAACTTTTAAAAAAAGCTCAAAACAAACAATGAGGTGCATACTCCAAGCTGCACGCCAGGTAACCCCAATCAGCCAATAACCATAACCACTTCATTCTCACTGAAATGCAAAATGGCTTTTGCTAAACTAAGATGGCCTGGAACATGTGCTCAGACACACAGCCTCTGCAAACAAACAACTAGGCCCAGAACACAAGCCTGAATATGGACAATGCTACCTACACTACATAGGTAGAAAAACACTACAGAAATGTTTATCACAGCAGAAAAGCAGCAGTGAGCCTTTAAATGAAAGTTTTAAACAGATAAAGGAGCAAGGAGACTCTGCAAACACAACAGTTATATGATACACTCCTTGGCAGGAAATCAGAACAGACACAAACAGATGTTTAACAAATGGAAACAATTTCCAGTTAATACCTCACACACAGTGAAACTAGCTAAAAAAGATTTGCAAACAGTGTGACAGTAAAAACCTTATTTTTCAGGTCCTGTGAGGCAAACAATTTTAATAAACCCGTGCAGATTAGGTTATAGCTATAAAAAACAGTAACAAATATGCAGCAGACAATAAAAGTGCTATAAATATCTTAATAAGCAACAACTAGTAAAAATAAGCAAAGAAACAGGATACTTAATGTTATATATCACAGATCAGAGTTTTGCTCAGTGCCCTTCCTCCAATTAGCTCTGTGTGAAATGGCAGAAACACTCACAAGGTAACTTCTTAAGTAACAGAAAGTTGAAACCTGAAACAACTTTAAAAAAAGCTCAAAAGAACCAATGAGGTGCTTACTCCAAGCCATAGTCCAGGTAACCCCAATCAGCCAATGACCATAAACACTTCACTCTCACTGAAATGCAAAATGGCTTTTGCTAAACTAAGATGGCCTGGAACATGTGCTCAGACACACAGCCTCTGCAAACAAACAACTAGGCCCAGAACACAAGCCTGAATATGGACAATGCTACCTACACTAACTAGGTAGAAAAACACTACAGAAATGTTTATCACAGCAGAAAAGCAGCAGTGAGCCTTTAAATGAAAGTTTTAAACAGATAAAGGAGCAAGGAGACTCTAGAGAATGCTTTTAACTGCAAACAAATCAGTTATATGATACACTCCTTGGCAGGAAATCAGAACAAACAAACATAAACAGATGTTTAACAAATGGAGGAAATTTCCAGTTAATACTTCACACAAAGTGAAACTAGCTAGAAAAGATTTACAAACAGTGTGTCAGTAAAAACCTTATTTATCAGGCCCTGTGAGGCAGACAATTTTAATACAACAGTGCAGATTAGTTTATAGCTATAAAATACAGTAAAAGTATGCAGCAGACAACAAAAGTGCTATAAATGTCTGTAATAAGCAATAACTAGTAAAAATAAGCAAAAAACAGGATACTTAATGGTATATATCACAGATCAGAGTTTTGCTCAGTGCACTTTCTCCGATTAGCTCTGTGTGAAATGGCAGACACACTCACAAGGTAACTTCTTAAGTAACAGAAAGTTGAAACCTGAAACAACTTTAAAAAAAGCTCAAAAGAACCAATAAGGTGCTAACTCCAAGTTGTAGTCCATGTAACCCCAATCAGCCAATGGCCATAAACACTTCAATCCCACTGAAATGCAAAATGGCTTTTGCTAAACTAAGATGGCCTAAAACATGTGCTCAGACACACAGCCTCTGCAAACAGACAACTAGGTTGAAAACACAAGAATGAATATGAACAATGCTACTTCACTACTTGGGTAGAAAAACACTACAGAAATGTTTATCACAGCAGAAAAGTAGCAGTGAGTCTTTAAATGAAAGTCTTAAAAAAATAAAGGAGCAAGGAGACTCTAGAGAATCCTTTAACTGTAAACAAGTCAGTTATATGATGCACTCCTTGGCAGGAAATCAGAACAAACAAGCACAAACAGATGTTTAACAAATGGAGAAACTTTCCAGTTAATATATCACACACAGTCAAACTAGCTAGAAAATATTTTCAAACAGTGTGACAGTAAAAACCTTATTTCTCAGGCCATGTGAGGCAGACAATTTTATTATAACCATGCAGATTAGTTTATAGCTATAAAACACAGTAAAAAGTATGCAGCAGACAATAAAAGTGCCTAATATCTGTAATAAGCAATAACTAGTAAAAATAAGCAGTAAACAGAATACTTATTGTTATATATCACAGATCAGAGTTTGTTCACTGCCCTTCCTCTGATTAGCTCTGTGTGAAATGCAGAAACCTTCACAAGGTAACTTCTTAAGTAACAGAAAGTTGAAACCTGAAACAAATTTAAAAGAAAGCTTGAAAGAACCAATGAAGTGCTTACTCCAAGCCGTAGTCCAGGTAATCTCAATCAGCCAATGATCAGAAATACTTCACTTTCACTGAAATGCAAAATGGCTTTTTCTAAACTAAGATGTCCTGGAATATGTGCTTAGACACAGCCTCTATGCAAAAAGACAACTAGGCCCAGAACACAAGCCTGAATGTGGACAATACTACCTACACTATGTAGGTAAAAAAACACTACAGAAATGTTTGTCACCGCAGAAAAGTAGCAGTGAGCCCTTAAATGAAGTTTTAAAAAAATAAAGGAGCAAGGATATTCTACAAAATGCCTTTTACTGCAAACAAATGAGTTATATGATGCAGTCCTTGCCAGAAAATCATAACAAAAAGACACAAACATGTTTATCAAATGGAGACAATTTCTAGTTAATACCTCACACACAGTGAAACTAGCTAGAAATGATTTACAAAGAGTGTGAAAGTAAACACTTTATTTATCATGCCCTGTGAGGCAGACAATTTTAATACAACAGTGCAAATTAGTTTGTAGCTATAAAATACAGCACAAAGTATGCAGCAGACAATACAGGTGCTATAAATATCTGTAATAAGCAATAACTAGTAGAAATAAGCAAAAAGAAAAAGATTCTTAATGTTATGTATCACAGATCAGAGTTTCGCTCAGTGCCCTTCTTCCAATTAGCTCTGTGTGAAATGGCAGAAACCCTCACAAAGTATCTTCTAAGTAACAGAAAGTTGAAACCTGAAACAACTTAAAAAAAAGCTCAAAAGAACCAGTGAGGTGCTTACTCCAAGCCGTAGTCCAGGTAACCGTAATCAGCCAATGGCCATAAAAACTTCACTCTCACTGAAATGGAAAATGGCTTTTGCTAAACTAAGATGGCCTGGAAGATGTGCTCATACACACAGCCTCTGCAAACAGACAACCAGGCCAAGAACACAAGCCAGAATTTGGACAATGCTACTTACACAACTTGCATAGAAAAACACAACATAAATGTTTATCACAGCAGAAAAGCAGCAGTAATCCTTTCAATGAAAGGTTTAAACAGATAAAGGTGCAAGGAGACTCTAAAGAATGTTTTTAACTGCAGAGAAATTGATTAGATGATATACCTCTTGGCAGGAAATCAATACAAACAAACACAAACAGATGTTTAAAAAATAGAGAAAATGTCCAGTTAATACCTCACATACAGAGAATCTAGCTAGAAATGATTTTCAAACAGTGTGACAGTAAAATCCTTATTTTTCAGGTCCTGTGAGGCAGACAATTTCAATACAACGTGCAGATTAATTTATAGCTATAAAATACAGTAAAAAGTATATAGCACACAATAAAAGTGCTATAAATGTCTGTAATAAGCAATAACTAGTAAAAATAAGCAAAAAACAGGATACTTAATGGTATATATCACAGATCAGAGTTTTGCTCAGTGCCCTTCTTCCAATTAGCTCTGTGTGAAATGGCAGACACACTCACAAGGTAACTTCTTAAGTAACAGAAAGTTGAAACCTGAAACAACTTTAAAAAAAAGCTCAAAAGAACCAATAAGTTGCTTACTCCAAGTCGTAGTACATGTAGCCCCAATCAGCCAATGGCCATAAACGCTTCACTCTCACTGAAATGCAAAATGGCTTTTGCTAAACTAAGATGGCCTAGCACATGTGTTCAGACACGTAGCCTCTGCAAATAGACAACTAGGCTGAAAACACAAGCCTGAATATGGACAATGCTACCTACACTAATTGGGTAGAAAAACACTACAGAAATATTTATCACAGCAGAAAAGCAACAGTGAGCTTTTAAATGAAAGTCTTAAAAAATAAAGGAGCAAGGAGACTCTAGAGAATGTTTTTAACTGCAGAGAAATCGGTTAGATGATATACCCTTTGGCAAGAAATCAATACAAACACAAACAGATGTTTAAAAAATGGAGAAAATGTCCAGTTAATACCTCACACACAGTGAAACCAGCTAGAAAAGATTTGCAAACAGTGTGACAGTAAAATCCTTATTTATCAGGTCCTGTGAGGCAGACAATTTCAATAAAATTCTGCAGATTAGTTTATAGCTATAAAATACAGTCAAATGTATAAAGCACACAATAAAAGTGTTATAAATATCTGTAATAATCAATAACTAGTAAAAATAAGCAAAAACAGGATACTTAATGTTATATATCACAGATCAGAGTTTTGCTCAGTGCCCTTTCTCCTATTAGCTCTGTGTAAAATGAAAGACACACTCACACGGTAACTTCTTAAGTAACAGAAATTTGAAACCTGAAACAACTTTAAAAAAGCTCAAAAGAACCAATAAGGTGCTAACTCCAAGTTGTAGTCCATGTAACCCCAATCAGCCAATGGCCATAAACACTTCACTCCCACTGAAATGCAAAATGGCTTTTGCTAAACTAAGATGGCCTAAAACATGTGCTCAGACACACAGCCTCTGCAAACAGACAACTAGGCCCAGAACACAAGCCTAAATATGGACAATGCTACCTACACTACTTAAGTAGAAAAACACTACAGAAATTTTTATCATAGCAGAAAAGCAGCAGCAAGTCTTTAAATGAAAGTTTTAAGCAGATAAAGGAGCAAGGAGACTCTAGAGAATGCTTTAACTGCAAACAAATCTGTTATATGATACACTCCATGGCAGGAAATTAGAACAAACACAAACAGATGTTTAACAAATGGTGAAAATTTCCAGTTAATATATCACACACAGTGAAACTAGCTAGAAAATATTTACAAATAGTGTGACAGTAAAAGCCTTATTTATTAGGCCATGTGAGGCAGACAATTTTAGTATAAACGTGCAGGTTGGATTATAGCTATAAAACACAGTAAAAAGTATGCAGCAGAGAATAAAGGTGCTGTAAATATCTGTAATAAGCAATAACTAGTAAAATAAGCCTTAAACAGAATACTTAGTGTTATATATCACAGATCAGAGTTTTGCTCACTGCCCTTCCTCCGATTAGCTCTGTGTGAAATGCAGAAACACTCACAAGGTAACTTCTTAAGTAACAGAAAGTTGAAACCTGAAACAACTTAAAAAAAAGCTTGAAAGAACCAGTGAAGTGCTTACTCCAAGCTGTAGTACAGGTAATCTCAATTAGCCAATGACCAGAAACACTTCACTTTCACTGAAATGCAAAATGGCTTTTTCTAAATTAAGATGGCCTGGAACATGTGCTTAGACACAGCCTTTATGCAAACTGACAATTGGCCCAGAACACAAGCCTGAATGTGGACAATGCTACCTACACTATGTAGGTAAAAAACACTACAGAAATGTTTGTCACTGCAGAAAAGTAGCAGTGAGCCTTTAAATGAAGTTTTAAAAAAATAAAGGAGCAAGAAATCTCTAGAGAATGCTTTTAACTGCAAAGAAATCAGTTATATGATACACTCCTTGCCAGGAAATTAGAACAAACAAACACAAACACATGTTTAATAAATGGAGACAATTTCCAGTTAATACCTCACACACAGTGAAACTAGCTAAAAATGATTTACAGAGAGTGTGAAAGTAAAAACTTTATTTATTATGCCCTGTGTGGCAGACAATTTTAATACAACAGTGCAGATTAGTTTGTAGCTATAAAATACAGTAAAAAGTATGCAGCAGATAATACAAGTGCTATAAATATCTGTAATAAGCAATAACTAGTAAAAATAAAAAAACAAAAAGGATTCTTAATGTTATGTATCACAGATCAGAGTTTCGCTCAGTGCTCTTCTTCCAATTAGCTCTGTGTGAAATGGCAGAAACACTCACAAAGTATCTTCTTAAGTAACAGAAAGTTGAAACCTGAAACAACTTTAAAAAAAAAAAGCTCAAAAGAACCAGTGAGGTGCTTACTCCAAGCCATAGTCCAGGTAACCGCAATCAGCCAATGGCCATAAAAACTTCCCTCTCACTGAAATGGAAAATGGCTTTTGCTAAACTAAGATGGCCTGGAACATGTGCTCATACACACAGCCTCTGCAAACAGACAACTAGGCCAAGAACACAAGCCTGAATTTGGACAATGCTACTTACACTACTTGCATAGAAAAACACTACAGAAGTGTTTATCACAGTAGAAAAGCAGCAGTGATCCTTTAAATGAATGTTTTAAACAGATAAAGGTGCAAGGAGACTCTATAGAATGTTTTTAACTGCAGAGAAATTGGTTATATGATATACCCCTTGGCAAGAAATCAATACAAACAAACACGAACAAATGTTTAAAAAAATGGAGAAAATCTCCAGTTAATACCTCACACACAGTGAAACTAGCTAGAAAAGATTTGCAAACAGTGTGACAGTAAAATCTTTATTTATCAGGTCCAGTGAGGCAGACAATTTCAATACAATTGTGCAGATTAGTTTATAGCTATAAAATACAGTAAAATGTATACAGCACACAATAAAAGTGCTATAAATATCTGTAATAATCAATAACTAGTAAAAATAAGCAAAAACGGATACTTAATGTTATATATCACAGATCAGAGTTTTGCTCAGTGACCTTTTTCCAATTAGCTGTGTGTGAAATGGCAGACACACTCACAAGGTAACTTCCTAAGTAACAGAAATTTGAAACCTGAAACAACTTTTAAAAAAGCTCAAAAGAACCAATAAGGTTTTTACTCCAAGTCGTAGTCCATGTAACCTTAATCAGCCAATGGCCATAAACACTTCACTCCCACTGAAATGCAAAATGGCTTTTGCTAAACTAAGATGGCCTAAAACATGTGCTCAGACACACAGCCTCTGCAAACAGACAACTAGGCTGAAAAGCCTGAATATGAACAATGCTACCTACACTACTTGGGTAGAAAAACACTACAGAAATGTTTATCACAGCAGAAAAGCAGCAGTGAGTCTTTAAATGAAAGTTTAAAAAAATAAAGGAGCAAGCAGACTCTAGAGAATGCTTTAACTGCAAAAAAATCAGTTATATGATACTCCTTGGCAGGAAATCAGAACAAACACAAACAGATGTTTAACAAATGGAGAACATTTCCAGTTAATATATCACACACAGTGAAACCAACTAGAAAATATTTACAGACAGTGTGACAGTAAAAACCTTATTTATCAGGCCATGTGAGGCAGACAATTTTATTATATACGTGCAGGTTAGTTTATAGCTATAAAACACAGTAAAAAGTATGCAGCAGGGAATAAAAGTGCTATAAATATCTGTAATAAGCAATAACTAGTAAAAATAAGCAATAAACAGAATACTTAGTGTTATATATCACAGATCAGAGTTTTGCTCACTGCCCTTCCTCCGATTAGCTCTGTGTGAAATGCAGAAACACTCACAAGGTAACTTCTTAAGTAACAGAAAGTTGAAACCTGAAACAAATTTAAAAGAAAGCTTGAAATAACCAATGAAGTGCTTACTCCAAGCCATAGTCCAGGTACTCTCAATTAGCCAATGACCAGAAATACTTCACTTTCTCTGAAATGCAAAATGGCATTTTCTAAATTAAGATGGCCGAGAACATGTTTTTAGACAGCCTCTATGCAAACAGACAACTAGGCCCAGAACACAAGCCTGAATATGGGCAATGCTACCTACACTATGTAGGTAAAAAACACTACAGAAATGTTTGTCACTGCAGAAAAGTAGCAGGGAGCCCTTAAATGAAGGTTTAAATAAATAAAGGAGCAAGGAATCTCTAGAGAATGCTTTTAACTGCAAAAAAATCAGTTATATGATACACTCCTTGCCAGGAAATTAGAACAAACAAACACAGACACATGTTTAATAAATGGAGAGAATTTCCAGTTAATACCTCACACACAGTGTAACTAGCTAGAAAAGATTTGCAAACAGTGTGACAGTAAAATCCTTATTTATCAGGTCCTGTGAGGCAGACAATTTCAATACAATTGTGCAGATTAGTTTATAGCTATAAAATACAGTCAAATGTATAAAGCACACAATAAAAGTGCTATAAATATCTGTAATAATCAATAACTTGTAAAAATAAGCAAAAACTGGATACTTAATGTTATATATCACAGATCAGAGTTTCGCTCAGTGCCCTACTTCCAATTAGCTCTGTGTGAAATGGCAGAAACACTCACAAAATAACTTCTTATATAACAGAAAGTTGAAACCTGAAACAACTTTAAAAAAAAAGCTCAAAAGAACCAGTCAGGTGCTTACTCCAAGCCGTAGTCCAAGTAACCCCAATCAGCCAATGGCCATAAACACTTCACTCTCACTGAAATGGAAAATGGCTTTTGCTAAACTAAGATGGCCTCAAACATGTGCTCAGACACACAGCCTCTGCAAACTGAATACTAGGCCAAGAACACAAGCCTGAATTTGGACAATGCTACTTACACTACTTGCTTAGAAAAACACTACAGAAATGTTTATCACAGTAGAAAAGCAGCAGTGATCCTTTAAATGAAAGTTTTAAGCAGATAAAGGAGCAAGGAGACTCTATAGAATGATTTTAACTGCAGGGAAATCGGTTATATGATATACCCCTTGGCAGGAAATCAATACAAACAAACACAAACAGATGTTCAAAAAATCGAGAAAATGTCCAGTTAATACCTCACACACAGTGAAACTAGCTAGAAAAGATTTGCAAACAGTGTGACAGTAAAATCCTTATTTATCAGGTCATGTGAGGCAGACAATTTCAATACAACTGTGCAGATTAGTTTATAGATATAAAATACAGTAAAAAGTATGCAGCGAACAATAAAAGTGCTATAAATATCTGTAATATGCAATAACTAGTAAAACTAAGCAAAAAACAGGATACTTAATGTTATATATCATAGATCAGAGTTTTGCTCAGTGCCCTTTCTCCGATTAACTCTGTGAGAAATGGCAGCAACACTCACAAGATAACTTCTTATGTAACAGAAAGTTGAAACCTGAAATAACTTTAAAAAAAAGGTCAAACGAACCAATAAGGTGCTTCCTCAAGTCGTAGTCCATGTAACCCCAATCAGCCAATGGCCATAAACACTTCACTCTCACTGAAATGCAAAATGGCTTTTGCTAAACTAAGATGGCCTGGACCATGTGCTCAGACACACAGCCTCTGAAAACAGACAACTATGCCCAGAACACAAGCCTGAATATGGACAATGCTAATGACATTAATTGGGTAGAAAAACACTGCAGAAATATTTATCACAGCAGAAAAGCAGCTGTAAGCCTTTAAATTAATGTTTTATGCAGATAAAGGAGCAAGAAGACTCTAGAGAATGCTTTTAACTGCAAACAAATCAGTTATATGATACACTTCTTGGTAAGAAATCAGAACAAACAATCACAAACAGGTGTTTAACAAATGGAGAAAATTTCCAGTTAATATAGCACACACAGTGAAACTAGCTAGAAAATATTTACAAACAGTGTGACAGTAAAAACCTTATTTATCAGGCCATGTGAGGCAGACAATTTTAATATAACCGTGCAGATTAGTTTATAGCTATAAAATACAGTAAAAGTATGCAATAGTCAATAAAAGTGCTATAAATATTTGTAATAAGCAATAACTAGTAAAAATAAGCAAAAAACAGGATACTTAATGTTATATATCACATATCATCGGAGTTTTGCTCAGTGCCCTTCCTCCGATTAGCCCTGTGTGAAATGCAGAAACACTCACAAGGTAACTTCTTAAGTAACAGAAATTTGAAACTTGAACAACTTTAAAAAAAAAGCTTGAAAGAACTAATGAGGTGCTTACTCCAAGCCGTAGTCCAGGTTAATCAGAATCAGCAAATGGCCATAAATATTTCACTCTCACTGAAATGCAAAATGGCTTTTGCTAAACTAAGATGGCCTGGAACATGTGCTCAAACACACAGCCTTTGCAAACAAACTAGGCCCAGAACACAAGCCTAAATATGGACAATGCTACCTACACTACTTAAGTAGAAAAACACTACAGAAATTTTTATCATAGCAGAAAAGCAGCAGCAAGTCTTTAAATGAAAGTTTTAAGCAGATAAAGGAGCAAGGAGACTCTAGAGAATGTTTTTAACTGTAAACAAATCAATTATATGATACCCACTTTGGCAGGGAATCAGAACAAACACAAACAGATGTTTAACAAATGGAGAAGATTTCCACTTAATACCTCATACACAGTGAAACTAGCTAGAAAAGATTTACAAACAGTGTGACAGTAAAAAACATATTTATCAGGCCCTGTGAGGCAGACAATTTTAATATAACAGTTCAGATTAGTTTATAGCTATAAAATACAGTAAAAAGTATGCAGCAGACAATAAAAGTGCTATAAATATATGTAATAAACAATAACAAATAAAAATAAGCAAAAAAAGGATTCTTAATGTTATGTATCACAGATCATAGTTTTGCTCAGTGCCATTTTTGATTAGCTCTGTGTGAAATGGCAGAAACAGTCACAAGGTAACTTCTTAAGTAACAGAATGTTGAAACCTGAAACAACTTTAAAAAAAAGTTTAAAAGAACCAATGAGGTTTTTTCTCCAAGCCGTAGTCCAGGTAACCCCAATCAGCCAATGGCCATAAACACTTCACTCTCATTGAAATGGAAAATGGAAAATGTTTTTTGCTAAACTAAGATGGCCTGGAACATGTGCTTAGACACACAGCCACTGCAAACAAACTAGGCCCAGAACACAAGCCTGAATATGGACAATGCTCCCTACACTACTTAGGTAGAAAGACACTACAGAAATGTTTATTACAGCAGAAAGGTTGCAGTGAGCCTTTAAATGAAAGTTTTAAACAGATAATGGAGCAAGGGGACTCTAGAGAATGCTTTTAACTACAGAAAAAATCAGTTATATGATACACTCCTTGGCATGAAATCAGAATGAACAAACAGATGTTTAACAGATGTTTAACAAATGGAGACAATTTCCAGTTAATACCTCACACTCAGTGAAAGTAGCTAGAAATGATTTACAAAGAGTGTGAAAGAAAAAAAAACATATTTATTAGGCCCTGTGAGGCAGACAATTTTATTATATCCGTGCAGATTAATTTATAGCTATAAAATACAGTAAAAAGTATGCAGCAGACAATAAAAGTGCTGTAAATATATGTAATAAACAATAACTAGTAGAAATAAGCAAGAAACAGGATACCTAATATTATATATCACAGATCAGAGTTTTGCTCAGTGCCCTTCCTCCGATTAGCTCTTTGTGAAATGCAGAAACACTCACAAGGTAAGTTCTTAAGTAATAGAAAGTTGAAACCTGAAACAACTTTAAAAAGAAGCTCAAAAGAACCAATAATGTGCTCACCCCAAGTCATAGTCCATGTAACCCAAATCAATGAATGGCCATAAATACTTCACTCTCACTGAAATGCAAAATGGCTTTTGCTAAACTAAGATGACCTGGAACATGTGCTCAGACACATAGCCTCTGCAAATAGACATCTAGGCCTAGAACACAAGCTTGTATATGGACAATGTTACCTGCACTACTTGGGTAGAAAAACACTACAGAAATGTTTATCACAGCAGAAAAGCAGCAGTGAGCCCTTAAATGAAAGTTTTAAACAGATAACGGAGCAAGGAGACTCTAGAGAATGATTTTAACTGCAAACAAATCAGTTATATGATACACTCCTTTTCAGAAAATCAGAATAAACAAAAACAAACAGATGTTTAACAAATGGAGAACATTCCCATTAATACATCACACACAGTGAAACTAGCTAGAAAATATTTACATACATTGTGAAAGTAAAGACCTTATTTAACAGGGCATATGAGGCAGACAATTTTAATACAACCTTGCAGATTAGTTTATAGCTCTTAAATACAGAAAAAAGTATGCAGCAGAAATAAAAGTACTATAAATATCTGTAATAAGCAATAACTAGATAAGCATAAAATAGGATACAGAATGTTATATATCACAGATCAGAGTTTTGCTCAATGCCCTTTCTCCAATTAGCTCTGTGTGAAACACAGAAACACTCACAAGGTAACTTCTTAAGTAAAAGAAATTTGAAACTTGAAACAACTTTAAAAAAAGCTTGAAAGAACCAATGAGGTGCTTACTCCAAGTCGTAGTAAAGGTAATCACAATCAGCCAATGACCATAAATATTTCACTCTCACTGAAATGCAAAATTGCTTTTGCTAAACTAAGATGGCCTGGAGCATGTGGTCAGGCATACAGCTTTTGGAAACAAGCAACTAGGCCCAGAGCAGAAATGTGAATATGGATCATGCTACCTACACTACTTAGGTAGAAAAACACTACAGAAATGTGTATCACAGCAGAAAAGCAGCAGCGAGTCTTTAAATGAAACTTTTAAACAAATAAAGGAGCAAGGAGACACTAGAGAAGGTTTTTAACTGCAAACAATTCAGTTATATTATATACTCCTTGGCAGGAAATCAGACCAAACAAACACAAACAGATGTTTAACAAATGGAGAAAATTTCCAGTTAATATATCACACACAGTCAAACTAGCTAGAAAATATTTTCAAACAGTGTGACAGAAAATACCTTATTTATCAGGTCCTGTACGGTAGATAGTTTTAACACAACCGTGCAGATTAGTTCATACTATAAAATACAGTGAAAGGTATGCAACAGACAATAAAAGTTATATAAATATTTGTAATAAGCAATAATTAGTAAAAATAAGCAAAAAACAGGATACTTAATGTTATAAATCACATATCAGTGTTGATCACTGCTCTTCCTCCGATTAGCTCTGTGTGAAATGGCAGAAACACTCTCAAGGTAACTTTTTATGTAACAGAAAGTTGAAACCTAAAACACATTTAAAAATGCTCAAAAGAACCAATGAGGGGCTTACTCCAAGCCATAGTCCACATATCCCAACCAGACACATAAACACTTCACTTTCACTGAAATGCAAAAATGGGTTTTGCTAAACTAAGATGGCCTGGAACATGTGCTCAGACACACAGCCTCTGGAAACAGCAACTAGGCCCAGAACACAAGCCTGAATATGGACAATGCTACCTAAACTACATAGGTATAAAAACACTGCAGAAATATTTATTACAGCAGAAAAGTTGCAGCGAGTCTTTAAACGAAAGTTTTAAACAGATAAAGGAGCAAGGAGACTCTAGAGAATGATTTTAACTGCAAACATGTCAGTTATATGATACACTCCTTGGCAGGAAATCAGAACAAACAAACACAAACAGATGTTTAACAAATGGAGAACATTTTCAGTTAATACCTCAGACACAGTTAAAGCAGCTTGAAAAGATTTGCAACAGTGTGACAGTAAAAACTTTATTTATCAGGCCCTGTGAGGCAGACAATTTTAATATAACAGTGCAGGTTAGTTTATCCTATAAAATACAGTAAAATGTATGCAGTAGACACGAAAAGTACTATAAATATTTGTAATAAGCAATAATTAGTAAAATAAGCAAAATAAAACAGATACTTAATAATATATATCACAGATAAGAGTTTTGCTCAGTGCCCTTCCTCCAATTAGCTCTGTGTGAAATGGCAGAAACACTCACAAGGGGAATTCTTATGTAACAGAAAGTTGAAACCTGAAACAACTTAAAAAAGCTCAAAAGAACCAATGAGGTACTTACTTCAAGCCATAGCCCGGGTAACCCTAATCAGCCAATGACCATAAACATTTCACTCTCACTGAAATGCAAAATGGCTTTTGCTAAACTAAATGGCCTGGAACATGTGCTCAGACATACAGCCTTTGCAAAGAAACAAGTAGGTCCAGAACACAAGCCTGAATATGGACAAGGCTACCTACACTACTTGGGTAGAAAGACACTAAAGAAATGTTTATCACAGTGGAAAAGCAGTAGTGATCATTTAAATGAAAGTTTTAAATAGATAAAGGAGCAAGGAGACTCTAGAGAATGTTTTTAACTGCAGATAAATCAGTTTTATGATACACCCCTTGGCTGGAAATCAGGACAAACAAACACAAACAGATGTTTAACAAACGGAGAAAATGTCCAGTTAATACCTCACATACAGTGAAATATCTCGGTTCTTGATTTTTTTGATTTTTACTTCAGTGTGTTGTTTTTTTACTCTTTTTTATTTAAATTATATAGGGAACTCAGTGAAACTAGCTAGAACCAATTTACAAACAGTGTGACAGTAAAATCCTTATTTATCAGGCCCTGTGAGGCAGACAATTTCAATACAACTGTGCAGATTAGTTTATATCTATAAAAATAAAGCAAAAAGTATGCAGCAGACAATAAAAGTGCTATAAATATCTATAATATGCAATAACTAGTAAAAATTAGCAAAAAAAACAGGATACTTAAAGTTATATATTACAGATCAGATATATGCTCAGTGCCCTTTCTCCGATTAGCTATGTGTAAAATGGCAGAAAATTTCTCAAGGTAACTTCTTCAGTGACAGAAATTTGAAACCTGAAACAACTTTAAAAAAACTCAAATGAACCAATAAGATGGTTACTCCAAGTCGTAGTCCAGGTAACCCCAATCAGCCAATGGCCATAATCACTTCACTCTCACTGAAATGCTTTGCTAAACTAAGATAGCCTGGGACATGTGCTCAGCCACACAGCCTCTGCAACAGACAACTAAACCAAGAACATGAGTCTGAACATGGACAATGCTACATACACTACCTAGGTAGAAAAACACTACAGAAATGTTTAGCACAGCAGAAAAGCAGCATGAGTCTTTAAATGAAAGTTTTAAACAGATAAAGGAGTAAGGAGACTCTAGAAAATGCTTTTAACTGCAAACAAATCAGTTATATGATATACTCCTTGGCAGGAAATCAGAACAGACAAGCACAAACAGATGTTTAACAAATGGAGAAAATTTTCAGTTAATGTCTCACACACAGTTAAACTAGCAAGAAAAGATTTACAAAAGTGTGACAGTAACAACCTTATTTATCAGGTCCTATGAGGTAGATGAATTTAATACAACTGTGCAGATTAGTTTATACTATAAAATACAGTAAAAAGTATGCAGCAGACAATAAAAGTACTATAAATAATTGCAATAAGCAATAATTAGTAAAATAAGCAAAATCAGGATACTTAATGTTATATATCATAGATCAGTTTTTCCTCAGTGCCCTTCCTCCAATTAGCTCTGCGTAAAATGGCAGAAACACTCCCAAGGTAACTTCTTAAGTAACAGAAAGTTGAAACCTGAAACAACTTTAAAAAATCTTAAAAGAACCAATAAGATGTTTACTCCAAGTCATAGTCCATGTAACCCCAATCAGCCAATGGCCATAAACACTTCACTCTCATTGAAATGCAAAATGGCTTTTGCTAAACTAAGATGGCCTGGAACATGTGCTCAGATACCCAGCCTCTGGAAACAAACAACTAGGCCCAGAACACAAGCCTGAATATGGACAATGCAACCAACACTACATAGGTAGAAAGACACTACAGAAATGTTTATCATAGCAGGAAAGTAACAGTGAGCCTTTTAATGAATGTTGTAGACAGATAAACGAGCATGGAGACTCTAGAGAATGCTTTTAACTGAAAAAAATCAGTTATATGATACACTCCTTGGCAGGCAATCAGAACAAACAAACACAAACAGATGTTTAACAAATAGAAAACATTTCCAGGTAATACCTCACAGACAGTGAAGCTAGCTAGAAAAGATTTACAAACAGTGTGACAGTAAAATCCTTATTTATCAGGCCCTGTGAGGCAGACAATTTCAATACAAAGTGCAGATTAGTTTATAGCTATAAAATACAGTAAAATGTATGCAACAGACAATACAAGTACTATAAATATATGTAATATACAATAGCTAGTAAAAATAAGCAAAATACAGGATATTTAATGTTATATATGCCAGATCAGAGTTTTGCTCAGTGCCCTTCCTCCGATTAGCTCTATGTGAAATGGGAGAAACACTCAGAAGGTAACTTCTTATGTATCAGAAAGTTGAAACCTGAAACAACTTAAAAAAAGCTGAAAAGAATTAATAAGGTTCTTACTCCAAGTTGTAGTCCAGGTAACCCCAATCAGCCAATGGCCATAAACACTTCACTTTCACTGAAATGCAAAATGTCTTTTGCTAAACTAAGATGGCCTGGAACATGTGCTTAGACACAGCCTCTGCAAACAAACAACTATGCCCAGAACACAAGCCTGAATGTGGATAATGCTACCTAACTATGTAGGTAGAAAAACACTACAGAAATGTTTATCACTGCAGAAAAGTAGCTGTGAGCCTTTAAATGAAGTTTTAAACAAATAAAGGAGCAAGGCAACTTTAGAGAATGCTTTTAACTGCAAACAAATCAGTTATATGATACACTCCTTGGCAGGAATTCAGAAGAAACAAACAGAAATAGATGTTTAACAAATGAAGACACTTTCCAGTGAAACTAGCTAGAAAAGATTTAAAAAGAGTGTGAAAGCAAAAACCTTATTTATCAGGCCATGTGAGGCAGACAATTTTAATACAACAGTGCAGATTAGTTTATAGCTATAAAATACAGCAAAAAGCATGCAGCAGACAATAAAAGTGCTATAAATATCTGTAATTAGCAATAACTAGTAAAAATAATCAAAAAAAGAATTCTTAATGTTATGTATCACAGATCAGAGTTTCGCTCAGTGCCCTCCTTCCGATTAGCTCCATGTGAAATGGCAGAAAAACCCACAAAGTATCTTCTTAAGTAACAGAAAGTTGAATACTGAAACACATTTTAAAAAAGCTCAAAAGAACCACTGAGGTGCTTACTCCAAGCCATAGTCCAGGTAACCCCAATCAGCCAATGGCCATAATAAATTCACTCTCACTGAAATGAAAAATGTCTTTTGCTAAACTAAGATAGCCTGGAACATGTGTTCAGACACACAGCCTCTGCAAACAGACAACTAGGCCAAGAACATGAGCATGAATTTGAAAAATGCTACCTACACTACTCGGGTAGAAAAACACTACAGAAATGTTTATCACAGTAAAAAAGCAGCAGTGATCCTTTAAATGAAAGTTTTAAACAGATATAGGAGCAAGGAGACTCTAGAGGATGTTTTTAACTGCAGAGAAATCAGTTTTATGATACACTCCATGGCAGGAAATCAGAGCAAGCAAACACAAACAAACAGATGTTTAACAAATGGAGAAAATGTCCAGTTAATACTTCACATGCAGTGAAACTAGCTAGAAAAGATTAACAAACAGTGTGACAGGAAAATCCTTATTTATCAGGATCTGTGAGACAAACAATTTCAGTACAACTGTGCAGATTAGTTTATAGCTATAAAATACAGAAAAAGGTATGCAGCAGACAATAAAAGTGCTATAGATATCTATAATATGCAATAACTAGTAAAAATAAGAAACAAAACAGGTCACTTAATGTTATATATCACAGATCAGAGTTTTGCTCAGTGCCCTTCCTCCGATTAGCTCTATGTGAAATGGCAGAAACACTCAGAAGGTAACTTCTTAAGTATCAGAAAGTTGAAACTGAAACAACTTTAAAAAAAAAAGCTGAAAAGAATTAATAAGGTGCTTACTCCAAGTCGTAGTCCAGGTAACCCCAATCAGCCAATGGCCATAAACACTTCACTCTCACTGAAATGCAAAATGGCTTTTGCTAAACTAAGATGGCCTGGAACATGTGCTCATACACACAGGATCTGCAAACAGACATCTAGGCCATGAACACAAGCCTGAATATATATAGCATGCTACCTATACTACTTAGGTAGAAAAACACTACAGAAATATTTATCACAGCAGAAAAGCAACAATGAGCCTTTAAATAAAAGTTTTAAACACAAAAAGAAGCAAGGAGACAGTAGAGAATGTATTTATCTGCAGAAAAATCAGTTGTATGATACAGTTTTTGGCAGGAAATCAGAAGAAACAAACACAAACAGATGTTTAACAAATGGAGAAATGTTCCAGTTAATATATCACACACAGTGAAACTAGCTGGAAAAGATTTACAAACAGTGTGACAGTAAAAACCTTATTTATCAGGCCATGTGAGGCAGACAATTTCAATACAACCGTGTAGATTAATTTATACTATAAAATACAGTAAAATGTATGCAGCAGACAAGAAAAGTACTATAAATATTTGTAATAAGCAATAATTAGAAAAATAAGCAAAAAACAGGATACGTAATGTTATATATCACAGATAAGAGTTTTGCTCATTGCCCTTCCTCCAATTAGCTCCATGTGAAATGGCAGAAACATTCACAAGGTAACTTGTTAAGAAACAGAAAGTTGAAACCTGAAACAACTTGATAAAAAATGCATGAAAGAACCAATGCAGTGTTTACTCCAAGCCTTAGTCCAGGTAACCCCAATGAGCCATTGATGATAAACACTTCACTCTCATCGAAATGCAAAATGGCTTTAGTGAATCTAAGATGGCCTGGAACATGTGCTCAAACACACAGCCTCTGAAAACAGACAACTATGCCCAGAACACAAGCCTGAATATGAACAATGCTACCTACAGTACATAGATAGAAATGTTTACAGTGCAGAAAAGCAGCAGTGAGCATTTAAATGAAGTTTTAAATAAATAAAAGATCATGGAGACTCTAGAGAATGTTTTTAACTGCAAACAAATCAGTTATATGATAAACTCCTTGGCAGGAAATCAGAACAAACAAACAAACAAACACAAACAGATGTTTAAAAATGGATGCAATTTCCAGTTAATACCTCACACACTGAAACTATCTAGAAAATATGTACAAATAGTGTAACAGTAAAGACATTATTTATCAGGCCCTGTGAGGCAGACAATTTTAATACAACCATGGAGATTAGTTTCTACCTATAAAATACAATAAAAAGTATGCAGCAGACAATAAAAGTGCTATAAATATCTGTAATATGCAAAAACTAGTAAAAATAAGCAACAAATAGGATACTTAATGTTATATATCAGAGATCAGAGTTTTGCTCAGTACCCTTCTTCCGATTAGCTTTGTGTAAAATGACTGAAATACTCACAAGGTAACTTCTAAAGTAACAGGAAGTTGAAACCTGTAACAACTCAAAAAAAAGCTCAAAAGAACCAATGCGGTGCATACTCCATGCCGTATTCCAGGTAAACCCAATCAGCCATTGACCAGAAACACTTCACTGTCACTGAAATGCAAAATGGCATTTCCTAAACTAAGATGGCCTGGAACATCTGCTTAGACACAGCCTCTGCAAACAGACAACTTGGCCAATAACACAAGCCTGAATGTGGAGAATGCTACCGACACTATGTAGGTAGAAAAACACTACAGAAATGCTTATCAGTGCAAAAAAGTAGCAGTGAGCCTTTAAATGAAGTTTTAAACAAATAAAGGAGCAAGGCGACTCTAGAGAATGCTTTTAACTGCAATCAAACCAGTTATATGATACACTCCTTGGCAGGAAATTAGAACAAACAAACACAAATAGATGTTTAGCAAATGGAGACAATTTCCAGTTAATATGTCACACACAATGAAACGAGCTAGAAAAGATTTACAAAGAGTGTGAAAGTAAAAACCTTATTTATCAGGCCCTGTGAGGCAGACAATTTTAATACAACAGTGCAATTAGTTTATAGCTATAAAATACTGTAAAAAGTATGCAGCAAACAATAAAAGTGCTATAAATATCTGTAATAAGCAATAACTAGTAAAAACAATCAAAAAAGGATTCTTAATGTTATGTATCACAGATCGGAGTTTCGCTCAGTGCTGTTCTTCTGATTAGCTCTGTGTGAAATGGCAGAAACACTCACAAGGTAACTTCTTAAGTAACAAAAAGTTGAAACATGGAACAACTTTAAAAAAAAAACTCAAAAGAACCAATGAGGTTGTTACTCCAAGCCATAGTTCAGGTAACCCCAATCAGCCAATGGCCATAAAGACTTCACTCTCACTGAAATTAAAAATCACTTTTGCTAAACTAAGATAGCCTGGAATATGTGCTCAGACACACAGCCTCTGCAGACAACTAGGCCAAGAACACAAGCCTGAATTTGGACAATGCTACCAAGTCTACTTGGGTAGAAAAGCACTACAAAAATGTTTACCACAGTAGAAAAGCAGCTGTGATCCTTTAAATGAATGTTTTAAACAGATAAAAGAGGAAGGATATGCTAGAGAATGCTTTTAACTGAAGGGAAATCGGTTTTATGATACACCCCTTGGCAGGAAACCAGAGCAAACAAACAGAAACAGATGTTTAAAAAAATTGAGAAAATGTCCAGTTAATACCTCACACACAGTGAAACTAGCTTGAAGAGATTGACAATCAGTGTGACAGTAAAATCCTTTTTTTTCAGGCCCTGTGAGGCAGACAATTTCAGTACAACTGTGCAGATTAGTTTATAGCTATAATACACAGTAAAAAGTATGCAGCAGACAAAAGTGGTATAAATATCTATAATATGCAATTGTTGTTGGGCTTTTGGCTTTTCCAGGTTAGGGGTCACCACAGCGGAACTCTGGTCCACCAATGATTGGCAGTAGACTTTCTCAAACGCTGAGGTACCAGCTCCATGTTCAACCTTCAAAGAAGGCATACTCATTTACGCATGTCTTTTGAATGCCCACCCAACCACGGGGAGGACATGCAGACTCCACACAGAAGGCACTCCCCGCACTCTAGCTGAGAATCAAATGGGAGACCATCTTGCTGTGAGGCAACAATGCTACTGCTGCACCACCGCGGATATCTACAATATGCAATAACTAGTAAAATTAAGCAAAAAAAAAAAAACAGGATACTTAATGTTATATATCACAGATCAGAGTTTTGCTCAGTGTCCTTTCTCCTATTAGCTCTGTGTGAAATGGCAGAAACCCTCACAAGGTAACTCCTTAAGTAACAAATAGTTGAAACCTGAAACAACTTTAAAAAAACTGATAAGAACCAATAAGGTGTTTACTCCAAGTTGTAGTCCATGTAACCCTAATCAGTCAATGGCCATAAACACTTCACATTGACTGAAATGCAAAATGGCTTTTGCTAAACTAAGATGGCATGGAACATGTGCGCAGACACACAGCCTCTGGAAACAAACAACTAGGCCCAGAATTCAAGCCTGAATATGGACAATGCTACCCACACTACATAGGTAGAAAGACAGTACAGAAATGTTTATCACAGCAGAAAAGTAGCAATGAGCCTTTTAATGAAAGTTTTAAACAGATGAAGTAGCAAGGAGAATCTAGAGAATGCTTTTAAAAGGAAAAAAAATCTGTTATATGATACACTCCTTGGCAGGCAATCAGTCAGAGTAAACAAACTCAAATGGATGGCTAACAAATGTAGAAAATTTCCACTGAATGCCTCACACAAAGTGAAACTAGCTATAAAAGATTTACAGTGTGACAGTAAAAATGTTATTTATCAGGCCCTGTGAGGCAGAAAAGTTTAATACAACCGTGCAGATTAGTTTATAGCTACAAAATACAGTAAAATGTATGCATCAGACAATAAAAGTGCTATCAATATCTGTAATAAGTAATGACTAGTAGAAATAAGCAAAAAACAGGATAATTAATGTTATATATCACAGATCAGAGTTTTGCTCAGTGACCTTCCTCTAATTAGCCCTGTGTGAAATGGGAGAAACACTCACAACGTAACTTCTTAAGTAACAGAAAGTTGAAACCTGAAACAACTTTAAAAGAAAGCTCAAAAGAATCAATAAGGTTCTTACTCCAAGTCATAGTCCAGGTAACCCTAATCAGCCAATGGCCATAAACACTTCACTCTCACTGAAATGCAAAATGGCTTTTGCCAAACTAAGATGGCGTAGAACATGTGCTCAGACACACAGCCTCTTGAAACAAACAACTAGGGCCAGAACAAAAGCCTGAATATGAGCAATGCTACCTGCACTACATAGGTAGAAAGACAGTACAAAAATGTTTATCACAGCAGAAAAGTAGCAGTGAGCCCTTTAATGAAAGTTTTAAACATATAAAGAGCAAGGCGACTCTAGAGAATGCTTTTAAAAGGAAACAAATCTGTTATATGATACACTCCTTAGCAGGCAATCAGTCAGAGCAAACAAACTCAAATGGATGGCTAACAAATGTAAAAAATTTCCACTGAATACCTCACACACAGTGAAACTAGCTATAAAAGATTTACAAACAGTGTGGCAGTAAAAATGTTATTTATCAGGCCCTGTGAGGCAGAAAAGTTTAATACGGCCATGCAGATTAGTTTATAGCTATAAAACACTTCACTCTCACTGAAATGCAAAATGGCTTTTGCCAAACTAAGATGGCCTAGAACATGTGCTCAGAAACACAGCCTCTGCAAACAGACAACAGGTCTGAGAACACAAGCCTGAACATGGACAATGCTACCTACACTACTTGGGTAGAAAAACACTACAGAAATGTTTATCACAGCAGAAAAACAGCAGTGAGTCTTTAAATGAAAGTTTTAAAAAGATAAAGGAGCAAGGGGACGCTAGAGAATGCTTTTAACTGCAAACAAATCAGTTATATGATACACTCCTTGGCAGGAAATCAGAACAAACAAACACAAAGAGATGTTTAACAAATGGAGAATATTTCCAGTTAATATATCACACACAGAGAAAAGCTAGAAAAATGTTTACAAAAAGTGTGACAGTAAAAACCTTATTTAACAGGCCATGTGAGACAAACAACTTTATTATAACCGTGCAGATTAGTTTATAGCTATAAAATGCAGTAAAAGGTATGCAACATTTAATAAAAGTGCTATAAATATCTGTTAATAAACAATAGCTAGTAGAAATAAACAAGAAACAGGATACTGAATGTTATATATCACAGATCAGAGTTTTTCTCAGTGCCCTTCCTACGATTAGCTCTGTGTGAAATGCAGAAACATTCACAAGCTAACTTATTAAGTAACAGAAAGTTGAAACTTGAAACAACTTTAAAAAAAAGCTTGAAAGAACCAATAAGGTGCTTATTCCAAGCCGTAGTCCAGTTAATCCGAATAAGCTAATGACCATAAATACTTCACTCCCACTGAAATGCAAAATTCCTTTTGCTAAACTAAGATGGCCTGGAACATGTGCTCAAAAACACAGCCTTTGCAAACAAACAACTAGGCCTAGAAAACAAGCCTGAATATGGACAATGCTACCTACACTATTTAGGTAGAAAAACACTACAGAAATGTTTATCACAGCAGAAAAGCAGTAATGAGTCTTTAAATCAAAGTTTTAAACAGATAAAGGAGCAAGGAGACTCTAGAGTATGCTTTTAACTACAAACAAATCAGTGATATGATATACTCCTTGGCAGGAAATCAGAACAAACAAACACAAACAGATGTTTAACAAATGGAGAAAACTTCCAGTTAATACCTCACACACATACTAAACTAGCAAGAAAAGATTTACAGCAGTGTGACAGCAAAAACCTTATTTATCAGACCATGTGAGGAAGACAATTTCAATACAACTGTAAATATTAGTTTGCACTATAAAATACAATAAAAAGTATAAAGCAGACAAGAAAAGTACTATAAATGTTTGTAATAAGCAATAATTAGAAAAAAAGGCAAAAAGCAGGATACTTAATGTTATATATCACAGATAATAGTTTTGCCCATTGTTCTTCCTCCGATTAGCTCCATGTGAAATGGCAGAAACACTCACAAGGGAACTTCTTAAGTAACAGAAAGTTGAAACCTGAATTAACTTTATAAAGAAGCAGAAAAGAACCAATGCAGTGTTTACTCCAAGCCATAGTCCAGGTAACCCCAATCAGCAAATGACCATAAGCACTTCACTCTCACTGAACTGAAAAATGGCTTTTGCTAAACTAAGATAGCTGGAACATATGCTCAGACACACAGCCTCTGCAAACAGACAACTAGGCCAAGAACAGAAGCCTGAACTTGAACAATGCTACCTACACTATTTATTTATTTATTTATTTATGTATTTACATTTGTTGACCGGGAGTGTCCAACTGGACGTAGGTCCATTTTCAGTGGAGGCCCAGGGAGAAAAGCTCCACAGTTAAAATAAACAGACTGTAGTTACATTGGATTACATAGCGATTAACAATTTGATTAACATAGCAATTAATTACAAACATATTTACAGATGAAGAACATAGTACATCAGTAGACAACTACAGTCTTTATCTGCGAAGTACATAACATACATTAACAAATGTTACAATAAGAAGTTCCTGCTGTATAATAAGTACTAGGCTTATGAGCATCTGAGCTTGCTATAACCAAGGTAGTTAGTGGGGTGGAAAGAAAGGCAGTGGTTGGATGGGGTGGGTGATATTAGAGTGGGAGTTGCAAGGGCATAGCCAGCATGTTTTTAGGTGCACTTTTAGTAAAGTTTTGAAGTGGGTACATGATGGTATGGCGGTAATTGTGGGTGGGAGGGAGTGCCATAATTTGACTATGGCGCAAGAGAATAGTGCTTCACCAGCAGAGTTATTGGCTTTAGTGATCTGCAAGTGATTTTTGTTGCTGGATCTTAGTGGTCTGGTGGTGTGATAGGGTTGGAGTAGATTGTGGAGGGATGGGACATTTAGTGGATGGTTTACCAGTTTGTGGGTGAGTGAGAGTTGATACCATTGAAAGAGATGAGGGAGTTCAAGCCAGCCCAGTTCAGCAAGTGAGAGACAGTGGTGACTATGGTAGGATGCCCCCTGTGGCAAATTTGGCGATTTTGTTGTAGCAGGTCTCTAGCTTGTTTAGATCGCATTGCCTTATGTTGGTATATACTGGAGAGGCATAAAGTAGGGTGGAGATAAGGTGGGAATTTGCTATTGAAATCTTTGCTGCTTTGGTGAGAAGTTGCTTATTTCTATATAATGCTCCTAGTTTTTTGTGGACTTTTTTGTGGTCATGGATATGTGAATGTCAAATTTTAGTTTATTGTCTATTTCCACTCCTAGCAATTTGGTGTGTTCAGTTGGGTATATAGTGGTGTTGTCTTCTGCTGTGATGTTAAAGTGAGAGTTGTTTTGAGTATGTTTGGTGGGTTGGAAGATGAATAGTTTAGTTTTGTTTGGTTGAGTATTAATTAGGCATCGGATAACGAAGTTTCAACAGAGGAAAAGGCTTTCTGTGTGACTTTTTGCAGTTTGGGTAGGGACTGGGCTGAGCAGATGATGGTTGAGTCATCTGTGTATTGTATGAGTGTGCCATGTTTTGTGGCAGAGGCTAGATTATTGGTGAAAACAGAGAAGAGTAGAGGTTCAAGGATGGATCCTTGGGGAACCCCTATGGAGAATGGTAGTTGGGGAGATATGTCATTCTGCCATATAATGGATTGTTGGTTGTCAGACAGGTAACTCTGAAACCAGTAGGTGACTGATTGAGAGAAGGATCGGTTATTGAGGACAGAGATAAGTTGTTTGTGTGGGACCATGTCAAATGCTTTAGATAGGTCTAGGAAAGTAGCAGAGGAGAGATAGCCATTGTTTTTATGCTGAAGGATAGTGTTAGTAAAGGAGAGTAAGGCAGTGGTGGTGCTATGGTTTGGTCGGAAACCATGCTGAGTATTGGAAAGGAGGTTGTTAGTAAGGAGGTAGTCTGAGACCTGAGAGTGTATGCATCTCTCTAGTATTTTGGAGAGTGGAGTGAGAATAGCTATGGGGCGGTAACTGGTTAGTTCTGTGGAGGGGCCGCCTTTGTAGAGGGGAATTATATGTGATACTTTCCATATTCTGGGAATGTAACTTTCTGACAGAGATTGGTTAATCAAGATGGATACTGGGTAGGCCAAAGCATCAGCTGCGATTTGTAGGTATTCACTTGGGAGGTTGTCTGCTGCTAATTTGGTGAGCTTAAGTTTAGTTAAGAGTTTTTTATGTTGGAGGTAGGTACAGGAGAAAAATAGAAGGCAGTGGGAAGATTACTAGTTGAATGTGTGGGTTGGAGGGGATGGGGGTTGTGTTGTTTAGCTAGTGATAGTATGGGTAGGAAAACACTACAGAAATGTTTATCACAGTAGAAAAGCAGCAGTGATCCTTTTAATGAAAGTTTTAAACAAATGAAGGAGCAAGGACACTCTAAAGAATGCTTTTAACTGCGGAGAAATCAGTTGTATGGTACACCCTTTGGCAGGAAATCAGAAGAAACAAACTCAAACTGATGTTTAACAAATGGAGAAAATTTCCAGTGAATACCTCACAGACAATGAATCTAGCTAGAAAAGATTTACAAACAGTGTGACAGTAAAAATGTTTTTTATCAGGCTCTGTAAGGCATAAAAATTTAATACAACCGTGCAGATTAATTTATAGCTATAAAATACAGTAAAAAGTATGCAGCAGACAATAAAAGTGCTATGAATATTTGTAATAAGCAATAACTAGTAGAAATAAGCAAAAATCAGGATAATTAATGTTATATATCACAAATCAGAGTTCTGCTCAGTGCCCTTTCTATTAGCTCTGTGTGAAATGGCAGAAACACTCACAAGGTAACTTCTTAAGTAACAGAAAGTTGAAACCTGAAACAAGTTTAAAAAAAAAAAAGCTCAAAAGAACCAATGATGTGCTTACTCCAGCCGTAGTCCAGGTAACCCCAATCAGCCAATGGCCATAAACACTTCACTCTCACTGAAATGAAAAATGGCTTTTCCTAAACTAAGATAACCTGGAACATGTGCTCAGACACACAGCCTCTGCAAATAGACAACTAGGCCAAGAACACAAGCCTGAACTTGAACAATGCTTGAAAAACACTACAGAAATGTTCATCACAGCAGAAAAGCAGCAGTGATCCTTTAAATGAAAGTTTTAAATAGATAAAAGAGCAAGGAGACTCTTAGAAATGCTTTTAACTGTGGAGAAATTGGTTTTATGATACACTGCTTGGCAGGAAATCAGAACAAACAAACACAAATAGATGTTTAACAAATGGAGACAATTTCCAGTTAATACATCATACACAGTGAAACTAGCTAGAAAAGATTTACAAAGAGTGTAAAAGTAAAATCCTTATTTATCAGGCCCTGTAAGGCAGAAAATTGTAATACAACTGTGCAGATTAGTTTATAGCTATAAAATACAGTAAAAGGTATGCAGCAGACAATAAAAGTGCTATGAATATCTGTAATAAGCAATAACTAGTAGAAATAGGCAAAAAAAGGATAGTTAATGTTATAGGTTCATAGGTTCATAGGTTCATACTAGGCTATCTGCCCAAGGGCATTTATAAGCCTAGCCATAGTTTTGTGGCTTACGCCACCCCTTAGTTTGGGGAAACTATGCCCATTATTTAGCTGTGCCTCTGTCGAGCAGTGACACTGAGGTAACCCCTGGGGTGTATCTGCGATCTCCCATCCATTGGTCAAGATTCCTCTTGAACAAGGCCAGCGAGGTGCTCTGCCTCACATAAACCGGGATTTTGTTCCACAGCATAGGGAGTCTTTGGGTGATGAATCTATCCCTCCAGCACGTCCTATTAATAACCGTGTTGAGGTTTAAGTCACCCGCCCTTGTGGCTCTGAGGGATCTAGATTTTTGAGATGAAGCATATTCATCAAATCTGGGTTTGACATGGCCTTGTATGTCAGGCATAGGTCACCTCTGAGTAAGCTGCACGCAACTGAATATAACTGGAGTTCTTTCAGTCGTGCAGCATAAGACAGATTTTGAGACCCTTTATCCTTTTGGTGAGGAACTTTTGTGGCCTCTCCAGCTGCTGCAAGTGTCGGGTCAGATACATTCGAATGGGGCATTGTACTCGATCATTGGTCTGATGAGTGATGAGTATAGGGAGACTATGACCTCCCCTGATCTAGATGTGAATCCCTTCATGATAAGGTGGGCAATGCAGAAGGTCTTCCTAACTACTTTAGCAATATGAGTGTCGAATGAAAGGCTACTGTCAACCTGGGTTCCCAGGTCCCTAATAACTTCTTCTGTGTTCAGGGGATTGCCACCTATATGGTAGCTAGGGTAACCTTATTTTTCCTGAAGGGTATGACTATGCATTTCTTGGCATTTAACTTGAGGCCATGGCTCTGGCACCAGTTATCCGTATCTGTGAGACCCTTCTGAAGGATATCTGTGTCGGATGTGTTCTCAACTACGGCGCCCAGTTTGCAGTCATCTGCGAACTTTGTCAGCCATAACCTCCTGTGTTTGCTTGTACTTCAGAAAAGTAGATGCCAAACAAGAGTGGGCCCAGGACTGAGCCCTGTGGGACACCACTTGTGACAGGCTTAGAGTCTGACATGGTGCCAGCAACTCTGACCCTGTGGGTTCTGTCACTCAGCCAGTTTGCAACCCATCTTGTAATGTATGGGTTTACATTTAAGTTGATGAGTTTTCAATGATACCCGAGTGGGGCATTGTATCGAAAGCCTTCGCCAGGTCTAGGTAGGCTGTATGGACTGCCTTTCCCTTGTCAATGGCCTTGGTGACTGTTTCAAAAAAGTCAACCAAGTTTAAAAGGCATGATCTGCCTTTGACAAAGCCAAATTGGGTTGGATCCAAAGTCTGCAAATTCCCTATGTCTTTATTTATGAGATCCATTATGATCCTTTCCATGGCTTTGCAGATCAGGCTAGTCAAGCTAATGGGACGGTAATTTCCAGGGTCGGTGGAGGCACCACCTTTGTGGAGTGGGACCACAGTCACTGTGTGCCACTCCCTGGGTACGTATCTGGAGGTGAGACTAAGATTAAACAGCTGTCCTAACTGTGGGTTTAATTCCTCATTGAGTTCATGGAGCACACAGCCGGGGACACCATCAGGTCCCATGGATGCTGTGTTCTTTGCCTTGGAGAGAGCAGTTCTCACCTGAGCGTTGGAGATGTTTGGGGGGCTACAATCATTTGGTATAAATATCTCATCTTTAGGCGGGGAGGGTGGGGAGAAGTTTGCACTGAACCTGTCAGCCAGTATGTTGGCAATGTCTGTAGGATCAGTAATCTTCACATCATTTTGAACTAATTCTGAGCATATCTGGGAGTTTCCTCCTAGGTTTCTGACATAGCTAAAGAATGCTTTATGGTTGTCTTTAGAGTCCTTAGCTATTTTTCTCAAAATTAGCTTTGGATGATTTTATGAGAGCTCTTAGCTTTTACTTATAGTGATCAGCGGTGTCTTACCTTTTAAGGATTTTGCTCTATCTTGTAGTAGCTTTCTCCTTTTATTGTAGAGTTTGTTTATGGCTGGGGTCCACCAGACTGGGCGCTTGCCTTTGGTACAAAGAGTCTTTGTTTTGCTTGGGATTGCCTGATCCATGCAGCCCTGCAGGTGCTGGTAGAAGGCATTTGTAAGTGATTCAGCGGTTTGAGTAATGTTAACCGCGGCTCAGGGGCCTTAAAGGAGACCACACTAGTCTTTAGAAGTGTGAAGTCGGCTTCGAGAAGTTCTTTACTGTGGTCTTTTTCATTTCGGTGGGGCGGGATGAGGACCTCCAGCGAGATTAGTTTGTGATCAGATCTCACCAGTGAGGGTATACTTCTGGTGTTGAACATTGTGCTCCCATGTTTGTGATGATGAGATCAAGTATGTTCTCTCCTCTTGTGGAGATGGTGACTAGTTGTTCCATGGCATTTGAGTTTATGAATTCCAGGAACTTTTGGGCTAGAGTGTTTGGGCTTGAGTAGTGTTCCCAGTCTATATTAGGGTAGTTGAAGTCACCTAGTATGATGGTGTTCGGAGATACATTTATCCCCTCCAGTGTTTTCAGGAAGGCCATGTGAGGTTCCTGAGTTTGTGAGGTGGCCTGTAACATGCTACAATTTGCATAGCAGTCTTGCCTATGGTTAATTGCACCTGGATGGTTTCGATGCATCGCGGCGATGCCACCAACCTTGAGGTGTGGGTGTCCTTGATGAATATGGATACCCTCCTCCTTTCTTGGTATTGTCCGGGTTTTGTGGCCAGCACCCATGATATGAGGTAAAACCTAATAGTGCTGGGGTGCTCTCAGGAGCCTTGAACCAGGTTTCTGTCACAGCACAGACATCGATGTTCTCCATACTGAGAAGGGCCTCGAGTGCGTGCATCTTGAGGTTGAGACTTCTGGCATTGAGCAGCATTACCCTTAGTTTTTTTCTTTGTTTTGTTCTAGGGTGGTAGGTTTAGAATGTGAGACTTGACTCAAAAAGGCACTATGGGGTGGCAAGAGCCTTTGCCAAAATCCGGAATCCCAGGGTGACAAGTGCAAGCCGTCCCTCAGCAGCGTGGCTTGTCCAGCATGTCATCCCAGGCAGACAGACATTGGATCCCCTTTGAATGACACCAGAGTTTAAGCCAATTGTTAAAACTGATCATCTTATCTCTGTATTGTGGCATCATTCTTGGTGAAGGTAGGATACTGCTCAAGGTCAGGGTCATACCTGCCTGGGCTACATAATCAGAGAGCTCCTCTATGTCTCTTTTCATGTAGTCCAGGGCGGTACATCTCAGGTCATTTACACCAGCGTGGACAATGATTGAGTCATACTTGTACCTGCTGTTGAGAGACCTGAGTGCATGCGTTATGTGGCGGATTCTAGCACCCGACAGGCAGCTTACTGTGACCTTCTCCTTACTCAGTGTGGTGAGCGGGACGTCAGTGTGTCTGACTATGGTGTCACCAATGACTAGTGTGTCTGGCATAGTGTTTGGCCTTAAGGGCTGTGACTGCTTGACACTCTGACTGTGTGGTCTATGTGATGCAGGTGTTGTGTTCTGAGGTGGTAGTTGTTTGGGTGTCTGCTTTGGTGGCCTCTGCTGTTTTGGTAGATTTTGATCAGAGCCTCCGAGTATGTCTTTGTGTGTTTATGTGTATGATTTGAGGTTGTGATGGTATTATGTGAGACTGGGTCTATAGTGTGTGTGGTTACCTTCTCCTCCTGTCTGGTCTTGCCAGTCCTATGTTGAGAGCTCAGCCTCCAGTTTGGCCGATAGTTGCATCTCTGGCATGTATTTGTGTTTTGTGGGAGGAGGAGAGGGTTGTCTGTGTACATGAGGCAATTGTAACATTGCCTCAATAATCCCAGGTTCACCAGCTGAGCAGGAGAGGATATTAGCAACTGATCCCTCGACATGCTAGAAGGAATAGACAGAAAAACTTAAAAAAAGGTTTTGGGGATGTGGGTGACCGAGAAATGGGGTTTGCTTTTTTTTGGGGTACTTTCTATAACAAGAGTGCTGTATCGAGGTGATAAGTACTGTAGGAGCAAGTGCTTAGCTATACGGATAGAGAATAGTCTACTTGGGAGTCAAGTAGAGATAATTTTAGTTGGAGGATACCCTAAATAGAACAGTAGTACACTTTGAGGAAGGTAGTTTTAAGGGAAAATTTGAAGAGTGAACTTTAGGTAGCCCTAATAGTTTAAATCTGCTTAACCGGCTGCCCTAGTGTGCAGTAGCAGCTCATGCATCGCGCTAAATTAAGCTAAAAGCACTAACGCGTGCTTTATAGCAGGGGCTGGAAAAACAGGAAATGACCCAAAATGGCCAACAAATTACAAGTTGCTGCTTCTAACCACTCCTCTGAGGACAAACAAGCAGCTCAGTACTCCCCACTCCCACTGGTGAGTAAAGAAACTATCTCTGGCCACACAAGAAAATGGAGGAACACAGAAACCAAATACAAAGCCCAGGGATCAGCAAAATCTGATCACTGGAACAACTAGCAAGTAAAGTTTAGGAAAGGAGAAATATTTGTTGTTTCTTTTTCAAACAGACAGGAAAAAATGCAGTAAATGCCTGTTTTCGACTAAATTGCTATCAAAGGCTGGTACACTTGAGTGTATTAGCCTGTTAGTTACACAAGCAATACTTTAGCCCACAAGTGCAATCAACAATATAAGCTCACAAACACAGGAAAATAAGGCAATAAAACAGTAATAAAGGCACAAACAGTAGTTGAAAAGCTTAAAAGATCGAAAAATGCAAACAAAAAGTTTTAAAAAATACTTATGATCAAGAAAGTTGCTTTTTCTGCTCTCTGCTGGCTTAGGAACTCTGCAGGGGACCACGAGGAGCTATGCCAAGTTCTCTAATGCCAGAAAAGCCCGCCAAAGCGTGCTTTATAGCAGGGCTCGGGAAAAACAGGAAATGACCCAAAATGGCCAACAAATTACAAGTTGCTGCTTCTAACCACTCCTCTGAGGACAAACAAGCAGCTCAGTACTCCCCACTCCCACTGGTGAGTAAAGAAACTACCTCTGGCCACACAAGAAAATGGAGGAACACAGAAACCAAATACAAAGCCCAGGGATCAGCAAAATCTGATCACTGGAACAACTAGCAAGTAAAGTTTAGGAAAAGAAATATATTTTTTTGTTTTTTTTTTCAAACAGACAGGAAAAAATGCAGTAAATGCTTTGTTTTCGACTAAATTGCTATCAAAGGCTGGTACACTTGAGTATATTAGCCTGTTAGTTACTTTTAAGCAATACTTTAGACCACAAGTGCAATCAACAATATAAGCTCACAAACACAGGAAAATAAGGCAATAAAACAGTAACAAAAGGCACAAACAGTAGTCGAAAAGCTTAAAAGATCGAAAAATGCAAACAAAAAGTTTTAAAAAATACTTATGATCAAGAAAGTTGCTTTATATATCACAGATCAGAGTTTTGCTCAGTGCCCCTTCTATTAGCTCTGTGTGAAATGGCAGAAACACTTACAAGGTAACTTCTTAAGTAACAGAAAGTCGAAACCTGAAACAACTTTAAAAAAAAGGCTCAAAAGAACCAATGAGGTGCTTATGCCAGCCGTAGTCCAGGTAACCCCAATCAGCCAATGGCCATAAACACTTCACTTTCACTGAAATGAAAAATGGCTTTTGCTAAACTAAGATAACCTGGAACATGTGCTCAGACACACAGCCTCTGCAAATAGACAACTAGGCCAAGAACACAAGCTTAAACATGAACAATGCTACCTACACTACTTGGGTAGAAAAACACTACAGAAATATTTATCACAGTAGAAAAGCATCAGTGATCCTTTAAATGAAAGTTTTAAACAGATAAAGGAGCAAGGATACTCTAAAGAATGCTTTTAACTGTGGAGAAATCGGTTTTATGATACACCCCTTGGCAGGAAATCAGAACAAACAAACACAAACAGATGTTTAACAAATTGAGAAAATGTCCAGTTAATACCTCACACACAGTGAGACTAGCTAGAAAAGATTAACAAGCACTGTGACAGTAAAATTATTTATCAGGCCCTGTGAGGCAGACAATTTCAATACAACTGTGAAGTTGAGTTTATAGCTATAAAATACAGTAAAAAGTATGCAGCAGACAATAAAAGTGCTTTAAATATCTATAATATGCAATAACTAGTAAAAATAAGCAAAAACAGGATACTTAATGTTATATGTCACAAATCAGAGTTTTGCTCAGTGCCCTTTCTTTTAGCTCTGTGTGAAATGGCAGAAATACTCACAAGGTAACTTCTTAAGTAACAGAAAGTTGAAACCTGAAACAACTTTAAAAAAAAGCTCAAAAGAACCAATAAGGTGTTTACTCTAAGTCATAGTCCATGTAACCCCAAACAGCCAATGGCCATAAACACTTCACTCTCACTGAAATGCAAAATGGCTTTTGCTAAACTAAGATGGCCTGGAACATGTGCTTAGACACACAGCCTCTGGAAACACACAACTAGGCCCAGAGTACAAGCCTGAATATGAACAATGCTACCTACACTACATAGGTAGAAAGACACTACATAAATGTTTATCCCAGCAGAAAAGTAGCAGTGAGCCTTTTAATGAAAGTTTTATACAGCTAAAGGTGCAAGTAGATGCTAGAGAATGCTTTTAACTTCAAAAAATCAGTTATATGATACACTCCTTGGCAGGCAATCATAACAAACAAACTCAAACTGATGTTTAATAAATGGAGAAAATTTCCAGTGAATACCTCACACACAGTGAAACTAGCTAGAAAAGATTTACAAATAGTGTGACAGTAAAAATGTTATCAGGCTCTGTGTGGTGGAAAATTGTAATACAACTGTGCAGATTAGTTTATAGCTATAAAATACAGTAAAGGATATGCAGCAGGCAATAAAAGTGCTATGAATAACTGTAATAAGCAATAATTAGTAGAAATAAGCAAGAAATAGGATACTTAATGTTATATATCACAGATCAGAGTTTTGCTTAGTGCCCTTTCTATTAGCTCTGCGTGAAACACTCATAAGGTAACTTCTTAAAGGAGTACAACAGGTTTCTCTAATGTATTCCTCAACTTCACGGCCCTTTTCCTCCCTATTTACATTGTCCTTTGTAAAGCAACAGCAATAAAGCATTTACAATTTTTATAATTCCCCTTACTTCTGTAACAGAAGCCTACCTTCTCATACTGTGATGGTTTCACTTACAAAATGATTCTCTCATGTTTGAATAAAGCTTGCTGGAGTCGCTCAATTACTGATATCATCGAGGCCAGGCAGTGCAGGTACTTTTTTTTTTTTTATCAGTTCCCTCCCCCAAAGTGACATCACCACAGCCATCATCTGATTCTAACTAAAATAATAAGACCCACGCATTCTGTGATATCATGGCTCCCTTGTCCTTCCCCCAGCCTGAGTGCTGTTCATTTTATTCAGTAGTAGTGTAGTAACACCGATGTTTGGAAACACAGAAATTTGGTATGCATACTTGTACATTCTGCACGGCAAATGATGCGTAGGTGGTGTACCACTTGCATACTTCTCTGTTGTATTTGCACCAGATACTGCTAGTGTGCAGTGTGGGAATAGAAAGATTAAAACATTACCCTGGTATCAGAGGTGGCAGTGCAACATATTCATAGTGGCTTAACATGAGAGTAGCTCTAAGCAAGCACCATGTGAAACCTGAACAAGCACCTAGAATTATTCAGTGCAGCTTCCACACCTTAAGTCTGAAAATGAATTCACATACTCACATGAACAGGAGTAGCTGCATATTGATGGCTAAAGGTGTATGGGCATGTCGGGTGGTTACTACACTGCAAAACTGGTATGTAATGGTGGAGATATTTGGAAGGCATGAGCAAACACACCAGTATATTAAAGCCATAGCACCAATTGAACTGGAGGCTGGCAAATAGCTTTAGTAAGGAATTTTGTCCATGCACAAATATTTCAACAGTGATTCTTTGCAGTGGCATCCATTATCTGATTGATGTCCTTTATTTAAAATAAAAAAAAATCAATAATAATTTATTTTGTTATAAGTGACTTCTGGACACAAGAAAAGGGAAGGGGAAAATATAGCAATGTGGTTTGTATGTACAAAGACAAATCCAGGGACACTGCAAAAGGTTGTTTTTGCAAACCAACGAGTGGAGTAAAAACATATGAAGGCAAACACTGCATACCAACAGACTTTGCACATGTAAATCTGAATTTTTAACAAGGTGGAAGCATGAAGTGATACCTTAACACTTAAGTTAATAAAGAACTAAACTGGTTAATAGTATAAATGTTTTATTCTTTTGCTCCTTGGTGCAAGACCTTACTGGATGTGATTGCAGTCAAGTAAGGCCATGGCATAGTGCAGCAAAACAATGTCCCCTCTAACAAAGGAAATGCTAGAGCAAAGTTTAAATTACATGAGTCAAGCACCCTGCTGAGATCTACCAATCAATGGAATTACCAGGTCAAATTACCCTCAGGACTTTGACAGCTAGGGAAGCTAAGTGTTATGGGGGAGGGGAGAAGTAAATGGACTGGAATTCCTTGTCTCACAAATTAGTGCCATTTAAACTAAATTAGAAAAAAAGGCAGCACTAAACAGCACTTTGAGTGTGTTCTGTGGCATTTGCACTGTTTCTGTTTTAAGTAGTCATCCAGCAGCAGGAAATGTTACTTACAATGTTCTATTTTACTCAGTACTTTGTACGCATGCAACATCTATGAAATGACAGGAACTTTAGGCAAACGGAGGCCTGCATGATGTAACATTTTTGAGCCAAACAATGATTTTACTGGATGGCAACCTGATTTATCCAAACCACGTCAATATGCCAGCCTCCAGGTGGTCAGAGTCTGGAATTACATATAAAAATATTTAAAATCCTGTAAATAACCCCAGAGTGCTGTTAAAGTGTAGGAAACATCATGCCATAATGTTTTAAACATGTTTTTTGAGTCTGTGGGTGCGGTACTCCTTTAAGTAACAGAAAGTTGAAACCTGAAACAACTTTAAAAAAAAGTTCAAAAGAACCAATAAGGTGCTTACTTCAGCCGTAGTCCAATGGCCATAAACACTTCACTCTCACTGAAATGGAAAATGGCTTTTGCTAAACTAAGATGGCTTAGATCATGTGCTCAGACACACAGCTGCTGTAAACAGACAACTAGGCCAAGAACACAACCCTGAACATGGACAATGCTACTTACACTAACTGGGTAGAAAAAAACTACAGAAATGTTTATCACAGCAGAAAATCAGCAATGAGTCTTTAAATGAAAGTTTTAAAAAGATAAAGGAGCAAGGAGACTCTAGAGAATGTTTTTAACTACAAACAAATCAGTTATATGATACACTCCTTGGCAGGAAATCAGAACAAACAAATACAAACAGATGTTTAACAAATGGAGAACATTTCCAGTTAATATATCACACACAGTGAAACTAGCTAGAAAATATTTACAAACAGTGTTACAGTAAAAACCTTATTTATCAGGCGATGTGAGGCAGACAATTTTATTATAACCGTGAAGATTAGTTTATAGCTATAAAATACAGTAAAAATAATGCAGCATTTAATAAAAGTGCTATAAATATCAGTAATAAGCAATAACTAGTAAAAATAACCATGAAACAGAATACTTAATGTTATATATCACAGATCAGAGTTTTGCTCAGTGCCCTTCCTACGATTAGCTCAATGTGAAATGCAGAAACACTCACAAGGTAACTTGTTAAGTAATAGAAAGTTGAAACTTGAAACAACTTAAAAAAAAGATTGAAAGAACCAATGAGGTGCTTACTCCAAGCCATAGTCCAGGTAATCCAAATCAGCTAATGACCATAAACAGAATAAAATAAAATACACTTCGACACGGTAGATAAAAGGCAAAATAATTTAATAAAAAATAGGTTAGCACTTTCACGGTTATGCAAATAACCGCTTCATCAGACAAATATTACATTCAATAACCACTATTTAAAACACCTATGAACCAATGAGAGAATCACACTAATTAACTATTTATTAGTTTAAAATCATACACTAATTTATCATTGACCACCATAGAATTAGGTTGCAAAAAGGCATGTTATATACAGACTCAATGTTTCAGAGGTCTCTGACTTAAAATGGTTTCAATGAAGCCGTATCGTTGATGCCTGGATATGCATCAGCTTTAAACAAAATAATCCATTTTTGCTCATTAGCTTCAGTTTTATTACCAATGTCACCACCTCTTTTCCCTTTACCTATTAGTTCTAAAACAAAAAATGTAAATACATGACTTATATCATTGCATTCTACATGTTTAGCCAATGCATTAGTATTCTTCATATTGTTAATGTCTCTAAGATGTTCTAACACACATTCCCTAAGAGACCTGTTGGTTTTCCCAACATAAAAAACATAACAGACTGTGCAAAAACAGTAATATACTAAATTCTGACTAGTACAGTCAGCATAGAATGGAAACTCAACAAAACAGTCATGAAAGGGATGTCTAAACTGGGGGGCCACTATATATATATATATATATGTATTTACAGGCATGACAGTGTCTGCAAGGATAAGTACCTTTGTGTTGCGACTCTAGCAACATCTCATCATCTCTACTATCACAAAGTTGTCTCTTCAAAGAAATATTGTTCTTGAAAGAGAATAGTGGAACACGAGTAATATTCTTTCTCAGTTTACTATCTGAGTATATGATGTTCAGGTGTTTTCTAATGACATCACAGAACATATTAACGTCACTTGCATAGGTTAATGGAAACCTGATATTCACATTATTGCTCCCTAATGACTCATCTATGGCCATATTTGTCTTTTTTGAAAAGAAAGGTTTACCTTTATTATTCCTTTCTTTCATAACTTGATCTATACAGTTATCTATTTCTCTCTCATTATAACCCCTACCAAGAAAGTCTGCTTTCAACACATTAAAAGCTTGTAACAAATCATGGTCATCACTATGTATCCTCATCATCCTAAGGAATTGACCGTTAAGTACATTCCTAGGAACATGCTGTGGGTGCTCCTAAATAGAGATGTTTTAAACCCACCAATATCCTTCCTACTAATACACATATCTAAAAAGCTTATCTTATCAACCAAATATTCATAGGTAAATTTCAAGAATGGGGTGGTGGAATGCAGCCATTCAATAAATTCAAGCAAACAATTCTCATCACCGCCCCATAACACAAATACATAATCAAAAAATGTTTGTACCAGATGACCATGGAGTTGGCCAAGATCCCTATATCAAGCTCTCACTGAGCTAAAGCTAAGTTGGTGTAGCTATTGGCACAAAATGTGCCCATAGCAATGCCAACCTTCTACAAATAGTAGTCATTACCAAACATAAAGACATTATTATCAAGAATAATCCCAAGTAATTCACATATAAGAAAAATCCTATCATTCGAGTAATACTACTTAGGTAGAAAAACACTACAGAAATGATTATCACAGCAGAAAAGCAGTAGCGAGTCTTTAAATTAAAGTTTGAAACAGATAAAGGAACAAGGAGAATCTAGAGTATGCTTTTAACTGCAAACAAACAAGTTATATGATATACTCCTTGGCAGGAAATCAGAACAAATAAACGCAAATAGATGTTTAACAAATGGAGAAAACTTCCAGTTAATACCTCACACACAGTTAAACTAGCAATAAATGATTTACAGCAGTGTGACAGAGAAAAACCTTATTTATCACACCACGTGAGGCAGACAGCTTAAATACAACCGTGAAGAGTAGTTTATACTATAAAATACAGTAAAAAGTATGCAGCAGACAAGAAAAGTACTATAAATATTTCTAATAAGCAATAATTAAAAAAATAAGCAAAAAACAGGATACTTAATATATCACAGATAAGAGTTTTGCCCATTGCCATTCCTCAGATTAGCTCCATGTGAAATGGCAGAAACACTCCCAAGGGAACTTCTTAAGTAACAGAAAGTTGAAACCTGAAACAACTTTATGAAAAAGCTCGAAAGAACCAATGCAGTGTTTACTTCAAGCTGTACTCCAGGTAATGCCAATCATCCAACGACCATAAACACTTCACTCTCATTGAAATGAAAAATGGCTTTTGCAAAACTAAGATGGCCTGGAACATGTGCTCAGACACACAGCCTCTGAAAAGAGATAACTGGGCCACGAACAAAAACCTGTATATGAACAATGCTATCTACAGTATGTAGGTAGAAAAACACATCAGAAAAGCAGCAGTGAGCCTTTAAATGAAGCATTGAACAAATAAAAAAGCAAGGGGACTCTAGAGAATGCTTTTAACTGCAAACAAATCAGTTATATGATGCACTCCATGGCAGGAAATCAGGACAAACAAACACAAATAGATGTTTAACAAATGGAGACAGTTTCCAGTTAATATGTCACACACAGTGAAACTAGCTAGAAAAGACTGACAAAGAGTGTAAAAGTAAAAACCTTATTAATCAGGCCCTGTGAGGCAGATAATTTTAATACAACAGTGCAGATTAGTTTATAGCTATAAAATACAGTAAAAAGTATGCGGCAGAAAATAAAAGTGCTATAAATATCTGTAATAAGCAATAACTAGTAAAAATAATCAAAAAAAGGATTTGTCATGTTATGTATCACAAATAAGAGTATTGCTCAGTGCCCTTCTTCTGATTAGCTCTGTGTGAAATGGCAGAAATACTCACAAGGTAACTTCATAAGTAACAGAAATTTGAAACTTGAAACAACTTTAAAAAAAAACTCAAAAGAACCAATGAGGTGCTTACTCCAAGCTGTAGTTCAGGTAACCCCAATCAGCCAATGGCCATAAACACTTCACTCTCACTGAAATGAAAAATGGCTTTTGCTAAACTAAGATAGCCTGAAACATGTGCTCAGACACACAGCCTCTGCAAACAGACAACTAGGCCAGGAAGACAAGCCTGAATTTGGACAATGCTACCTACACTACTTGGGTAGAAAAACACTACAGAAATGTTTATCAAAGAAAAAAAAAACAGAAGTTATCCTTTAAATGAAGGTTTTAAACAGATAAAGGAGGAAGGAGACTCTAGAGAATGCTTTTAACTGCAGAGAAATCAGTTTTATGATACACCCCTTTGGCAGGAAATCAGAACAAACAAACACAAATAGAAGTTTAACAAATGGAGAAAATGTCCAGTTAATACCTCACACACAGTGAAACTAGCTAGAAAAGATTAACAAACAGTGTGACAGTAAAATCCTTATTTATCATGGCCTTTGAGGCAGACAATTTCAGTACAACCGTGAAGATTAGTTTGTACTATAAAATACAGTAAAAAGTATGCAGCAGACAAGAAAAGTACTATAGATATTTGTAATAATAAATTATTAGAAAAATAACAGGATACTTAATGTTATATATCACAGATAAGAGTTTTGCTCATTGCCCTTCCTCCGATTAGCTCCGTGTAAAATGGCAAAAACACTCACAAAGTAACTTTTAAGTAACAGAAAGTTGAAACCTGAAACAACTTTATAAAAATGCTCGAAAGAACAAATGCAGTGTTTACTCCAAGCTGTAGTCCAGGTAACCCCAATCAGCCAATGATGACAAACATTTCACTCTCACTGAAATGCAAAATGGCTTTTGCGAAACAAAGATGGCCTGGAACATGTGCTCAGACACAGCCTCTGAAAACAGACAGTAAGGCCCAGAACACAAGCCTGAATATGAACAATGCTACCTACAGTACATAGGTAGAAAAACCATAACGAAATGTTTACACAGCAGAAAAGCAGAAGTGGGCCTTTAAATGAAGTTCTAAACAAACACAAACAGATGTTTAACAAATGGAGAAAATTTCCAGTGAATACCTCACACTCAGTAAAACTAGCAAGTAAAGATGTACAAACAGTGTGACAGTAAAAATCTTATTTATCAGGGCATGTGAGGAAGACAATTTTATTATAACCATGCAGGCTAGCTTTTAGCAATAAAATACAGTAAAACGTACGTAGCAGACATTAAAAATGCTATAAATATCTGTAATAAGCAATAACTAGTTAAAATAAGCTAGAAACCGGATACTTAATGTTATATATCACAGATCAGAGTTTTTCTCAGTGTCCTTCCTCCGATTAGCTTTGAGTGAAATGTGGAAACACTCAAAGGTAACTTCTTAAGTAACTGAAAGTAGAAACCTGAAACAATTTAAAAAAAAAAGCTTGAAAGAACCAATGAGGTACTTACTCCAAGCAATAGTCCAGGTAACCCGAATTAGATAATAACCATAAATACTTCATTCTCACTGAAATGCAAAATTTCTTTTGCTAAACTAAGATGTCCTGGAACATGTGCTCTGACAAACAGCCTTTGCAAACAAACAACTATGCCCAGAACACAAGCCTAAATATGGACAATGCTATCTACACTACTTAGGTAGTAAAACACTACATAAATGTTTATCACAACAGAAAAGCAGCAGCCAGTCTTAAATGAAAGTTTTAAACATATAAAAGAGCTAGGAGACTCTAGAAAATGCTTTTAACTGCAAACATTTCAGTTATATGATACACTCCTTGGCAAGAAATCAGAACAAATAAACACAAACAGATGTTTAACAAATGGAGAAAATTCCAGTTAATACCTCACAGACAGTTAAACCAGCTTGAAAAGATTTACAACAGTGTGATAGTAAAAACCTTATTTATCAGGCCCTGTGAGGCGGACAATTTTAATACAACCATGCAGATTAGTTTATAGCTATTAAATACAGTTAAACGTTTGCAGCAGACAATAAAAGTTCTATAAATATCTGCAATAAGCAATAAGTAGTAAAAATAAGCATAAAACAGGATACTTAATGTTATATATCACAAATTAGAGTTTTGCTCATTGCTCTTCCTTCAATTACCTCTGTGTGAAATGCAGAAACACTCACAAAGTAACTTTTTAAGTAATAGAAATTTGAAACCTGAAACATCTTTAAAAAAAAAGCTCGAAAAAACAAATGAGGTACTTACTCTAAGCAGTAGTCTAGGTAGTCCCAATCAGCCAATGACCATAAATAGTTCACTCTCACTGAAATGCAAAATTGCTTTTACTAAACTAAGATGGCCTAGAACATGTGCTCAGACACACAGCCTCTGGAAACAAGCAACTAGGCTCAGAACACAATGCTACCTACACTACATAGGTAGAAAGACACTACAAAAATGTTTATAACTGCAGAAAAGTAGCAGTGAGCATTTAAATGAAAGTTTTAAACAGATAAACGAGTAAGGAGACTCTAGAGAATGCTTTCTAACTGCAAAAATCAGTTATATGATACACTCCCTAAACAGATGTTTAACAAATAGAGAAAATTTCCAGTGAAAACCTCACACACAGTGAAACTAGCTAGACTAGATTTACCTTATTTATCAGGCCCTGTGAGGCAGAAAATTTTAATACAACATGCAAATTAGTTTATAGCTATAAAATACAGTAAAAGGTATGCAACAGACAATAAAAGTGCTATAAATATCTCTAATAAGCAATAACTAATAAAAATAAGCAAGAAACAAAATACTTAATGTTATTTATTTTATTTATTTTACATTTGTTGACCGGGCTAGTCTAGCTGGATATATGTCCATTTTCCGTAGAGGCCTGGGGAGAAAAGCTCCACACAAAACATAAATGAACAGACATGTTGTTAATAAAGACATACAATAAAAATAGAAATAAAAATCAACTTGTTAATAAAATCAACATACATTAAGGAACTCAAACAGTTAGAGATCATACATAAAGTTCGGTCAGTTTCAAAGCATTTTACCTAGTACATAAAGGATATGCAATAAGGCATCTGCCATAGAGATAACAGTTAAAGCTCAGAGGAGTAGAGAAGTAGAAGAAGAATGTGAGATAAATAATAGGGAAGGGACAGGAGTCAGGAATTGAGAGAGGAAAAGAAGGAAGACAGTCAAGAGGAGGTGAGAGAGAATGGGAGAAGTAGGTGAGAGCATAGTAGGACAGAAAGGGAGAAGAAACAAGGTAGATGCTAAATATTAAGCAAACAGAAGGGTTAAAGGTAGAGAGAGGGTGGGGAGAGGGAAGTTACCCTGGAGTACTACAAGAACAAAGCCAGTGGTTGTGGAAGTACAGTTTAATTTGTTGTTTGAAGAGAGGTAGGGATGAGATTAAAGTTAAGTCTTTAGGCAGCAAATTCCATGCTCTGCCAACAGTGTTGGTGAAAAGAGAGTCACCAGCTACGTTATGGGCCTTTATGGGTTTGGTCATAAGTTTACAGGAGGAATGAAGAGAGGCGAGATTGTTATAAGGGAGTAAAAGTTGTGATAGTATAGGGGTGTTATTAGGTTGGTACAGTAGTTTGTGGGCAATTGTGAGTTGTGAGATAATAAGATAGTTTTGTAGTTCCAGCCAGCCTAAGTGTTTCAAATTGAGGCAGTGATGGGTTCTAAAAGGTTTACCAGTGGTGAAGCGGGCAATGTTATTGTAGCAGGTTGCTAGTTTGTTTAGGTTAGTTTTCTTGAGGTTGGTGAAGATAGGAGAGGCGTAAAAGAGAGTAGATATAAGATGGGAGTGAGCAATAGTAACTCTTGTAGAAGGGGTGAGAAATGGTTTAATGCGGTATAATGATCCTATTTTTCTGTTAACTGATTTGATAGTATTGTTTATGTGATGGTCAAAAGAGAGATTGTTATCAATGGTTATTCCTAGCAGTTTAGTTGTAGAGTCAGGGGAGATTACAGTGTTGTTGTTTGAGGAGATGGTGAAGTTTAGTGGAGGGGTACGAGTGGTGGGGGTAAAGAGGAGAAGTTTGTTTTTTTTAGCGTTGAGAAGTAGGTACCGTCTAGTGAACCATGTTTCTACTGTGTTGAACATAGTTTGAGTTAGTGAGATGAGATCTGAAGAGGAGGATGCAGAACAAATGATGGTGGAGTCATCTGCGTATTGAATGCAGGTAGCTTGAGGAATTACAGAGTGGAGATCATTAATGTAGAGGGAGAAGAGGAGAGGACCAAGAATGGAGCCCTGAGGGACTCCAATGGCAATGGGCAGTAAGGAGGAGATGTGGTTTTCCCAAAGAACGGCTTGTTGTCTGTTACTGAGGTATGATGTAAACCATTTGATGGCAAAGCTATCAAATGAGAGTGATTCAAGAATGCTAATTAAAGAAGAGTGGTTGACCATGTCAAAAGCTTTGGAAAGGTCAATGAATAGGGCAGAAGAGAGACGATTATTGTTGCGATTGCTGTTAATGGTATCTACAAAGGAAAGGAGGGCAGTGGTGGTGCTATGGTGAGGTCTAAAGCCATGTTGACAGTTAGCTATAATATTGTGAAGAGAGAGGTACTGTAGAAGTTGCTGATGAATACATTTCTCCATAATTTTTGCCAAAGGAGAAAGAAGAGCAATAGGTCTAAAGTTGGAATAGTCAATAGAGTTACCGCCTTTGTGTAGTGGGATAATATGAGAGATTTTCCAGATATCAGGGATGGTTCCTTCTTGGATGGTCCTATTTATGAGTATAGTAATTGGGTAAGCAATTATATATCACAGATCAGAGTTTTGTTTAGTACACTCCTTGGCAGGAAATCAGAACAAACAAACACAAATAGATGTTAAACAAATGGAGACAATTTCCAGTTAATATGTCACACACAGTGAAACTAGCTAGAAAAGATTTACAAAGAGTATGAAAGTAAAAACTTTATTTATCAGGCCCTGTGTGGCCGACAATTTTAATACAACAGTGCAGATTAGTTTCTAGCTATAAAATACAGTAAAAAGTATGCAGCAGACAATAAAAGAGCTATAAATATCTGTAATAAGCAATAACTAGTAAAAATAAGCAAAAGAAAAGGATTCTTAATGTAATGTATCATAGATCAGAGCTTGGCTCAGTGCCCTTCTTCCGATTAGCTCTGTATAAAATGGCAGAAACACTCACAAGGTACATCTTAAGTAACAGAAAGTTGAAACCTGAAACAACCTTTAAAAAAAAAGCAAAAAGAACCAATGAGGTGCTTACTCCAAGCTGCAGTCCAGTTAACCCCGATCATCCAATGGCCATAAACACTTCACTCTCACTGAAATGAAAAATGGCTTTTGCTAAACAAAGATGGCCTAGAAGATGTGCTCAGACACACAGCCTCTGCAAATAGACAACTAGGCCAAGAACACAAGCCTAAATTTGGACAATGCTACCTAAACTACTTGGGTAGATAAACACTCCGGGAATGTTTATCACAGTAGAAAAGCAGTAGTGATCCTTTAAATGGAAATTTTAAACAGATAAAGGAACAAGGAGACTCTAGAGAATGCTTTTAACTACAGAGAAATCGGTTATATGATACACCCCTTGGCAAGAAATCAGAGCAAACAAACACAAACAGATGTTTAACAAATGGAGAAAATATCCAATTAATACTTCACACAGTGAAATGGATTCACTATGTAATCCCAAAATACTGAAATCCCAAATTTTAGTATTTTGAAATTACATAGATGAAACATGCAAATCTCGAACACCACACAACTGCGAAATTCAAAATCCCAACAATACACTACACACACAGCACACACAAACACATACACACAATGCCCCCAAACTCAAATATAAGCTCCTACACTACAGATAAGAAGGGGGCAAGCCCCGCTCTACTCCCCTTGTGGGGGGCAGTGCTGCCACCCCCCCACTTATATATATACTAACTCCAAGATTGCACATTCACACACACAAAGGTAACTCACACCCACCCAATTTACACTCCCTCGCACACACACACATCACAGTAACAACACACACTAAAGCCCCTAACCAACACACATACACATACATACATACCCAAACTAATACCTTACCATTCACACATCAAAACACCAAAAGCGCTAATTCAAATTCTCCGTTCTTCAGGATTTTGAATTCTGCACTTTCTTGTGTTTTGAAATTTACAGGCTTCGGTATTATAATTTCGAAATACTGACATTCGAGATATCAGTATTTTGAAATTATATAGGGAACCCAGTGAAACTAGCTAGAAAAGATTTACAGTGTGACAGTAAAATCCTTATTTATCAGGCCCTGTGAGGCAGGCAATTTCAATGTATTTATTTTATTTTATTTTACATTTGTTAACCGGGATAGTCCGAATGGACACAGGTCCATTTTCAGTGGAGGCCCGGGAAGAAAAGCTCCACATGTGGATAGTTACATAAGAGTTAAACAGTAGCAGTTTTATACAGTCACATATAGGTACCAGTACAGAATTATAGGATTATATGCATACTTGGAATACATACATACTTAAACTTAACATTGTAGTTTTCTTGTTCAAACTTAGACATTTTTAGTGGTACATGGCTGAAAAAGGTAGCATGTCATTCAGTAGTATAATACATATGAGAATGAGACTAAGTCTGAAACATTGACTATTTTACAGATAGCCATGTAGTGAAGAGAGTGGTAAGCTGGTTAGTCAGGGTTGGTACAGGGGCAAAGACAGTGACTTTTTAGGAATTTTTTTTTTGAGAGATGTTTTAAATTGATTAATAGTCTGGTTTGCTGTAAGTTTGGCAGGGAGCCGATTCCAGATTGTTCCAACAGAGTTGCAAAACATGAGTCACCTGCTGAGTTTCTAGATTTAACAGTTTGTGCCAGTATTTTGTCAGAAGACCGGAGAGTGTTTAGGTTACTGTAAGGGGTAATTATATTTTTGAGTATGGGTGTGCTTTCGGGCTGATGGAGGACTTTGTGGGCTATTATTAATTGAGTATACTGGATTTGAGAGGGAAACTCTAGCCAGCCTAGAGATCGTAGGTTAATACAGTGGTGGGTTCTATATGCTGAGCCTGTGGCAAATCTGGCTATGGTGTAGCAGCTATTGAGTTTATTGAGGTCAGATTTACTCAGGTTTGTATAGATTGGGGAGGCATAAAGAAGGGTTGAAAGTAAATGTGTTCGGGCAATAACTGTCCTAGCAGTTGGGGTTAGAAATGCCTTAATTCTATATAGAGATCCTAGGTTTTTGTTGACTGTTTTAATGGTTTTGTCAATATGAGCATCAAACTTAAGGTTATTGTCAACAATTACACCTGATAGTTTTGTATTATTTTATGGGGAAATTATTGTGCCATTATTAGATGTTATGATAAATGATGGGAGTGTAGCTTTCCGGGTGCGGGTGAAGAGTAGCAGTTTTGTTTTATTTGGATTCAATAGAAGACACCTGTCAGTGAGCCAGTTTTCTACTACATTGAAAGTATTTTGCGTTAAGGTCTGCAGGTCTAATGGGGAGGTGGCAGAACAGATTAGGGTAGAGTCATCTGCATTTTGAATGCAGGTTACTTTGGGGATGACTGTATGAAGATCAGTAATGAAGATGGAAAATAGGAGAGGTCCTAGTATAGAACCTTGAGGAACTCCAAGGGTGATTGGCAATAGGGAAGAAAAGCTATCCTTCCATAGCACAGCTTGTTGTCTGCCACTTAGGTAGGACCGAAATCAGCATATTGCAAGGCTGTCTATGGCAAGAGGTTTTAGTGTTTGAATGAGTAGCTGGTGGTTTACTATATCAAATGCCTTAGATAGGTCAAGAAAGACAGCAGAGGAGGGCGTATTATTATTATTATTACAGAGTTGATTTATTGTCTGAGAGAAGGATAGAAGGGCTGTGGTGGTACTATGGTGGGGTCTAAATCCATGCTGGGAGGGAGCTAGGTGATTGCAAAAATTGAGGTAATTAAGGTGTTGCTTGTGGATACATTTTTCCATAATTTTAGCCAGAGGGGACAGAATGGCGATGGGTCAGTAATTTGATAGATCAGTGGAGTTACCCCATTTGTGAAGAGGAATTACATAGGAAATTTTCCAGATGTAGGGGATATATGCTTCAGAAATGGTTCTGTTAATTAATATTGAGATGGGATATGCTATTGCATTTGCAGCCTTTTTACAATATTCAGCCGGGACTAGGTCTGCTGAAAGGGTGGTGGGTTTCAGTTTCTTGATTAAGGATCGGATAAATGCTGTTAGTGCAGGTTGAAAGTTAAAGGATGGGTGGGTATTGGATATGGGGTTAATAGGGTCTAGGTTGTTGGGGCCTAGTTGGTTGACAAGGGATTGTATAGTTTCCGTAAAGAAGGTGTTGAAGTTGTTGGTAATATTTTCTGGAGGTTTTTGGAGGATAGACACAGGGGTAGGGGTAGTAGTATTACCTGGATGGAGAAGATTGTTTAAGCTGGACCAAAATTTTTGGAGTTGATTTTGATGTTTATGTTGCAGGTTACAGTAATAGTCTTTTTTGTCTAACATTATAGACTTCTTAGCATCATTTCTTAGCTGTTTATATACTAGTGGATCCTTAGAGTTTTTATTGGCTTTCCAAGATGACCAGGCTTTATTTCTATTCATGATTTTTTGTCTAGTTTTATTTGGACAGCCACAGTGCTACTTTTTTCTTTGTTCTGATGTCCGGATGGGTGCATGATTGTTAAGGATTGTAAGAAATGTGGAGTTAAAGTGTGATACTTTCTCATCTAGTGGGAGTAGTTTTAGTCTATTCCAGTTACATGTTTGAAGTTCTAATTGGAATTTGGTTTAATTGAAGCTCTTATTGTTCCTGATAGTTCTGAAGCTAGGTATTTGAGGTATATCAGTGTTTTGTCTGAGTATATGTGTTAGGAGGTGGTCACTTATTTCCTCAGGTTGGGTGCCTGCCTTATACATTTGGGGAGGGTTATTAATGAGAATCCAGTCTAGTATGCTTTCTTTGTTATTGGGCTTACTAGTTCTGGTGGTGGAGGTTATAACTTGGGATAAACCATATAGAGTTATGTGGGTAGTAGGGAAGTCTGTGGAGCAGGTGTTCCAGTCTATATTAAAGTCACCTAAAACAATAGTTTCTTGTGGGGAGTTTATGGACAGCCACTGTAGAATGTCTTCAAGGATATTGGTGTTGTTGTCAGGTGGGATATAAATGCAGCCGATGTTTATAGATTTATGCTGGTTAATTTGTAGTTTTGTAAAGAGTATTTCAGCTTTATCAGCTTGAGGAACTTGTGGAGAGTTGGAAATAGTTACATTAATTGAAGATTTATATAAGACAGCTACCCCGCCTCCCTTCTTTGAGGTGTGGTCCATTCGTATTATATTGTAACCTGGAGGAGTAACTTCATTGTCAGTGGTGGAAGGCTTAAGCCAGGTTTCTGTAAGACATAGTATATCTGGGGAGTGTACTGCTAAGAGAGCATGCAGGTAGTGGATTTTATTATTTAGGCTTCTGATGTTTATGTGGCAGATGAGGAGAGAGGTAGAGGAGATGTTTAAGTTTTGCAGGCTAGAGGGGATATTATATATTGGGTTGGATGCTTCTGATGGGGTTGATCCTGGGTTGGGGTGGATGTCCCCATCCATTGTGAGGTTAATTTGAGAATAGATTAATTTTTGAAGTCTGAATAATAGTTTGTAGTAATGTTTAGTTCTAGGGTTAACATAACTGACTCAAATGAGCTGTTGAGTTATTGTAATATGGGAGTTGGAAGGGAGGGGGAGTAGTGGCTGATTAAAGTTATGTGAAAGAGCATGAGTATTGGTCTGTGATCTGGGGTAGTGGGAGCCTGGAAGGGAGAGATGTTCATAAGCTGTGATAAAATACGTAATTATCAGCATGGGTAAAAGGTAGTAGGATGGCTTTGAATTGAAAGGTGGGGTTGAGGCTTGTAGAGGCATTGAAGAGGTTTTGCAACTTACAATTATTTAAGAATGCGAGTGGGAAGGTAGTAGATGAGAGTAGAGTAGAGAAATAGGGAGGGTGTTGTGGTTAGGGTGGGTCTAACAAATGCTGATTGGTTCTATAATTAAGGGAGTGGCAGTTGTGGCTATAAATTTAGCACATCTAGGTGCGGGAGCAATTTGGGGGCAGGGTGGGGCATGGAGCGAGCCCAAGCGGAGCGAGGGCGAGTGTTGCAGGGCTAATGCAAAGAAACCAGCTAGCAGTGGGAAACTATCAACACATTAAGTACAATGAGGCTTTTTTATTTGTTTGTTTTAAATACTTTCTTACCCTTGTTTTTGCCTTCAGTATACAATTTTTACACAGTATACTGTTAGTAATCACTTTTTGCAGCCTTTTCTCACATTAAGTTTTCTTCTGACAATTGTCTGTTATTTTTATACAGAGCTCAAGAGTTTAAACCCCTGCTTCAGGTTTATGCTACATAATTTCTAGTTTTATATGTTTTATGCCGGGAGCTCAACGTTTTTCCTTAGTTAGTATGATTAAGCTCAGTTTTTGAGTGCTAAAATCTAAAGCAGACAGCTGGGCTACAGAGCTTCGTTCTGTGTGTCTGAATTAATTTATGCTAGTAATATACCTAGAAACTTATATATGTTTGCTAGGTAATCCTTAGATATAGGAGTAACCCAGTTTAATATTTTCGGGTTGATTGTGGGGCTTTGAGGGATTACTGGTAGTGCTGTAGACCCGGTATGGCTAATCAATATAGTACATACAGACAGGATAAGATAATATTAACCTTGGCAGATCTTTTCAGAGTCGAGGAACAGTGCAGGAAAGTTTCCAGTTAGATTTCAGAAGGGGAGGTGTTATTCTGGCGTTCGAGCCTTTCAGGGATCTAGCAGATAGAGGGGGATAGAACCTGATGATAGATACATAAGTTAGTATATGTGCTAAGTAGCAGATCCTTCAGCCAGTAGAATATAGCACTGTTAAGAACATTTTTCTGCTTAATTGGGTAACTTGTTTAAATCAGTTTGTTTGTTTTCTATTGTTTATATATATATATATATATATATATATATATATATATATATATATATATATATATATATATACACAATTGTACTTTATTCATCTGCTTTTACTGTATTTGTGTTTCTTCCTACATTATTACTAGTGGCATCGACTACAACTCTGATCTACGATATATAACAATAAGTATCCTTTTCTGTGCATTTAAAGTGTTTTTTGTGCATATCTGCTTTATTTTCTAAAAAAACAATATATATATATATATATATATATATATATATATATATATATATATATATATATATGTATAGGTTTACTATCAAAATGTCGATCGCCCATAGTAGAATGTACATACTGTCGACTCCTTTATGTGAAAGCTGTAATGCCGAGTCCTCAAGATATCGAACTAAAACACCGAACGTCGACATTTCTGACCGCTACACCACAAAAACAAGTGCTACCATGGGTCCAACAGGGGGGCAAGATTTTGCATTTCGGAATATCGGTGTTCGACATCGCAACAGTTGCTGTTCGGAGTTTGCATTAGTGGTTTCGATGATGGGCGATACACACACATATACACACACACACACACACACATATATATATATATATATATATATGTGCTTATTTCTCACCTTTCTAAGCTAGTATAGTGATTACTTGGATAGAAGGAAGTTCTCTGTTCACCTGTGAGAAAAGGGAGCTTTGAGCAGCTTGTCTGTCCCTGGAGGAGTGGTTTCAGCCCAGAAATTAGTAGTTTATTGGCCATTTTGGGCTAATTTCTATCTCTTTCATTTCCCTGCTATAAATACCATATTTGCCCGGTTTTGCATGCCGGGCAACGCCGGTTAGCTAGGGTAAAACTATTTCTGGCTTCTCCTCTTCAATTTTTCCCTTGGAACTAGACAAACTTTCAACTTAAGCATTCAAGCCACATATTTCTCTGCCTGGCACTTACTCAAAACTTATAGCAAGCACTTATAAACCATAGCACTAGACCCTCCTGTACTGTACAGAAGGACAATGCTCTCTATTAGACCTTACCAGTCATCCAGTAAAACAGTTCACTGTACCTATCCAGGCATGTCCAAAGGGCAGTTTCAGGTGTACTCTCCAGTCCAACTGGTGAATCTGGGCATTTTGAGGCAATGTTGCAACTGCCTCAAGTACACAGACAACCCCCTCCTCCTACCACCAAACACTAATATGTGCGAGAGATGCAATTATACAGCCAAATTGGAGGCTAAGCTTTCTCAACCCAAGACTGGATCAAACAGTCAAGAGGAGAAGGAAAATACTTGCATCGCACCACCAGTCTCACATAAACCCATTAAAGCAGTAATGGAAAAAAACACACACAAATACATGAAAACATACTCGGAGGCTCTAAATAAAAATCTGCAAAACCAACAGAGACCGCCAAAGCAAACATCCAAGCAACCTCCACCCCCAACAAAAACTATGAAACACATACCTCACAAAACCAGTGTGCCATGCAATCACAGCCCTTAAGGCAAAATAACATACCCAACATACTAGTAATAGGTGACTCTATAGTCAGGCACACTGACGTCCCACTCACTAGGCTGAATAAGGAGAAGGTTACTGTTAGCTGCCTGTCAGGCGCCAGAATCTGCCACATAACACAAGCACTCAGGTCACTACAGAACAAGTGCAAATATGACTATGTCATTGTCCATGTTGGTGTGAATGATCTGAGCCATATCTCTCTGGACTACATGAAAAGAGACATGGAAGAGCTCTCTGATCACATAGCCCAGGCCGGTATGACCCTGACCCTGAGTAGCATCCTGCCCTCACCAAGAATGATACCACGGTATAAAGAAAAAATTCTCAATTTCAACAATTGGCTAAGTTTCTGGTGTCATTCAAAGGGGATCCAGTGTCTGTCCACCTGGGATGACATGCTCGACAGGCCACGCTGCTTCGCTAGAGATGGCTTGCACCTGTCACTCTTAGGCTTTCGAATACTGGCCAAGGCTCTTGCCACCCCCATAGTGCCTTTTTTAGGCAAGGCTCAAAAGACAAACCTACTGCCGTAAATAGCACAAGTAACAAAAAACTGAGGATAGTGCTACTCAATGCCAGAAGTCTGAACCTCAAAATGCATGCACTCGAGGCACTCATCAGTATGGAGAAAATGGATATATGTGCAGTAACAGAAACCTGGTTTAAGGCTCCAAAGAGCACCCCAGCACTACCAGGCTACAACTCATACCATACATTTTGGCCACAAAACCCAAACCGAAATACAAAAGGCGGGGGCGTATCCATATTCATCAAGGATACCCACACCTCCAGGTTAGTGGCACAGCACGATGCTTCAGAGATCATCCACATGCAACTAACCTTGGGCAAAACTGCAATTCAAATTGTAGCTTGCTACAGATCACCCACCATGCCCCAGGAACCCCATTCCACATTCCTGGAAACACTGGGAAACATAAAGGTCCTACCAAACACCCTAATATTGGGTGATTTCAATTATCCAAACATTAACTGGGAGAACTACTGAAGTACTAACTCCCTTGCCCAACATTTCCTAGAATTTATAAATTCAAACACCCTGGTTCAACTGGTCAACACTCCCACCAGAGGTGACAACATATTTGACCTGGTCATCACCAACATGGGCGACCGGTGTTCCACACTGGAGGTCAACCCCTCACTGGTTAGATCTGGCCATAAACAAATCACTTTGAATAGCCACATTCTGCCCCCCACCTCCGGACAAGAAAACCACCGTGAAAAACTTTTCAAAATCAACCTTCACATTACTTAAGACCGAGGTGGAAAGTTTCAAAGCCCCCATGCTGAAGGATAACGCTGTCCAAGCTGCAAAAAATCTTTACTAATGCATTCTATGGGCACCTACAAGAATGCATGGATCATGCCATCCCAAGCAAAACCAAGGCTCACCCCTCCAAGAAAAGGAAACCAGTCTGGTGGACTCCTGCCATAAACAGGCTATACAATAGGAGGAGGAAACTAGTACAGAAAAGAGTAAAATCCCAAGAAGGGAAGACATCTCTGATCAGTATCAGCACAAAACTATGATCCCTCATAAAATCATTCATGGCAAAATTTGAAAGAAAAATTGCCAAGGACTCCAAAGATAACCACAAGGCATTCTTTAGCTATGTCAAGAATCTAAGTGGCAATGCTCAGATCTGCTCAGAGTTAGTGCAGAATGGCACAAAATACACTGAACTGACCGATATCGCCAACATCCTGGCAGACAGGTTCAGCGCAAACTTCACCTCCCTCTCACCCCCAAGAGGGCCCATAACCATACCAGAAGAATGTAAAGTCCCTGAAAACACAGACACTCAGGTTACAACAGCCCTCTCCAAAGCCAAAAATACAGCATCAATGGAACCGGACGGTGTCCCAGGCTGCATCCCACATGAGCTCAAAGATGAACTAACCCCTCACCTAAACACACTGTTCAAACTCAGCCTCTCCACAGGCTATGTACCCATAGAGTGGCGCACAGCAGTTATTCCAATCCACAAAGGTGGAGCCACAACAGACCCTGGGAACTATCACCCTATAAGCCTGACTAGCTTGGTTTGCAAGGCTACAAGGTTACAAGGCTATGGAGTGCATCATCATGGAACTCATTAACAGAGACAATGGGAACCTCCAAACACTGGACCCTACCCAGTTTGGCTCTGTTAAGGGCAAATCATGCCTCCTGAACCTGGTGGACTTCTTTGAGACAGTTACCAAGGCTATAGATGAAGGAAAGGTGCTACACACAGCCTACCTAGACCTCACAAAGGTCTTCAACACCATTCCCCATTCTGGTATTATAGATAAGCTCTCCAGCCTGAACATAAACCCATACGTCACAAGATGGGTTGCCAACTGGCTCACGGACAGAACCCACATGGTGAGAGTTGCGGGAGCTAGGTCCGACTCTAAATCTGTTACAAGTAGAGTTCTGCAGGGCTCAGTTCTTGGACCCCTCCTGTTCAGCATATACTTCTCAGACATACAGGCAAGCACAGGAGGACTATGGCTGACCAAGTTCGCAGACGACTGCAAACTAGGGGCTATAATTGACTCTCTGGCTGAGTTAGACATCCTCCAAAAGGGTCTCACTGAGCCGGATACCTGGTGTCAAAATCATGGCCTCAAGCTAAATGCCAAAAATTGCATAGTCATCACCTTTGGAAAAAACAAAGTACCCATAAACTACCACATAGGTGGTGGTCCCCTAAATACGGAAGACATAATAAGGGATCTGGGGACCCAAGTAGATAGTAATCTCAACTTTGATAATCACATTGCCAAAGTGGTTAGAAAATCCTTCTACATGGCCCACCTAATCACAAAATGGTTCACATCCAGATCAAAAGAGGTCATTGTACCCCTCTACTCATCACTCATCAGACCCATCATAGAATACAATGCCCCATTTGGGGTGTACCTTACAAGACACTTGCAACAGCTGGAAAGACCACAGAAGTACCTCACCAGAGGATCACTGGCTTCAAACAGATGCCCTATGCAGCTTGACTGAAGAAATTACACCTGTACTCGATTGCATACCGCCTACTCAGAGGTGAACTCTGCCTGACATACAAGGCCATTTCCAACCCAGAATTGATGGACATGCTCCACCTAAAGAAAACCTTATCCCCGTGAGCCACATGCTCTAGGGATCTAAACCTCACCACAACAATAAATAGGATATGCTGGAGGGATAGATTCCTGTCCCAGAGACTTCCCATGCTTTGGAACAAGATCCCAATCTACATCAGGCAGAGCTCCTCGCTAACACTCTTCAAAAGAAATCTTGACGAGTGGATGGGAAACAAAAAGTTTACCTCGGGGATCACTTCAGTGGCTCTGCTGGATAGAGGCACAGGGAACTAATCTAAGGGGGCGGCAAAAGCCAAAACATTCTGGCTAGGCTTATAAATGCCTTTGGGCAGATAGCCTAGTACCTACCTATGAACCTATGAACCTATGAATACCAGTTGTATACATCCAAATAATTAGCTAAAAACAACACTAAGACATTCCAGAGGTCTAATAGCTTACAAGTGAGCAGAACTCAACTACTGTTGAGCACTTGGGTCCTGATGGGAGCCTAGTAATTTAAAGATGGCTCCATAAACAGCAGGAATCTAATACAGACTTAGTATTGGGGGTGGGGGTGGGTAGCAAAAGGGTGTGAACCAGGTACAATGCAAAGAAACCAGCCAAACCAGAGAGGCTAGCAGTGGAAAACTATCAACACATTAAGTACAATGAGGCTTTTTTATTTGTTTGTTTTAAATACTTTCTTACCTTTGCTTTTGCCATCAGTATACAATTTTTACGTAGTATACTGTTAGTAATCACTTTTTGCAGCCTTTTCTCACATTAAGCTTTCTTCTGCTAATTGTCTGCTATTTTTATACAGAGCTCAAGAGTTTAAACCCTGTTTCAAGTTTATGCTATGTAATTTCTAGTTTTATATGTTTTATGCAGGCAGCTCAACTGTTTTTCCTTAGTTAGTATGATTAAGCTCAGTTTCTGAGTGCTAAAATCTAAGGCAGACAGCTGGGCTACAGAGCCTACAGTAAAAAGGAGCTTCGTTCTGTGTGTCTGAATTAATATATGCTAGTATTATACCTAGAAACTTAAATATGTTCACTAGGTAATCTTTAGATATAGGAGTAACCCAGTTTAATATTTTAGGGTTGATTGTGGGGCTTTGAGGGATTACTGGTAGTGCTGTAGACCCGGTATGGCTAATCAATATAGTACATAAAGACAGGATAAGATAATATTAACCTTGGCAGATCTTTTCAGAGTCGACAGACAGTGCAGGAAAGTTTCCAGTTAGGTTTCAGCAGGGGAGGTGTCCTTCTGGCTTTCAAGCCTTTCAGGGATCTAGCAGATAGAGGAGGATAGAACCTTGACAGATCTTTTCAGAGTTGAGGGACAGTGCAGGAAAGTTTCAAGTTAGGTTTTAACAGGGGAGGTGTCCTTCTGGTGTTCAAGCCTTTAAGGGATCTAGCAGATAGAGGGGGATAGAACCAGTGAGCAGAATTAAACTGCTGTTGAGCACTTGTGTCCTGATGGGAGCATAGTAATTTAAAGACAATACAACTGTGCAGATTAGTTTATAGTATAAGATAAAGTACAAAGAATGCAGCAGACAATAAAACTGCTATAAATATCTATAATATGCAATAACTAGTAAAAATAAGCAAAACACAGGAAACTTAATGTTATATATCACAGATCAGAGTTTTGCTCAGTACCCTTTCTCCAATTAGCTCTGTGTAAAATGGCAGAAACACTCAAAAGGTAACTTCTTAAGTAACAGAAAGTTGAAACCTGAAACAACTTTAAAAAAAAACCTCAAAAGAACCAATAAGGTGCTTACTGCAAATCGTAGTCCATGTAACCCCAGTCAGCCAATGGCCATAAACACTTCACTCTCACTGAAATGAAAAACGTCTTTTGCTACAATAAGATGGCCTAGCACATGTGTTCAGACACACAGCCAATAGACACAGGCCGATAGCCTAGTACCAACCAATGAACCTATAATATTGTGGGAAGAAATATCCAGGGAATTGTTATGGCTAGGCTTGCATAGGCCCTAGGGCTGATAGCCTAGTACCAACCTATGAACCTATGAACCTATAACTAGGAGAAGAACATAAGCCTGACTATGAATAATGCTACCTACACTATATAGGTAGAAAGACACTACAGAAATGTTTATCACAGCAGAAAAGTAGCAGTGAGCCTTTAAATGAAAGTTTTAAACAGATAAAGGATCAAAGAGACTAGAGAATGCTTTTAACTGCAGGAAAATCAGTTATATGATACACTCCTTGGCAGGCAATTGAACAGCCTAAAAGAAGCTTTCTCAGTGTTGAAAAAACAACCAGAATCAAAAACAAAATGCTGAACCCCTGTGTCTTGAAATGCTCAACAACCAAGGCTAGGAAGCGAAAAATGAAACTTTTATTCCAGTGTATTCCAAAGTTAGCGAAATATAAAACTTTTATTCCAAAGTAATCCAAAGTTAAGCGCTTTCACTCGCTCATTGCGAGCTTCATCAGAACTTTGCTACATCAAAGCTGGCAGTATTGCAGGCAGAATACTGGTCACCTGGTATAGGTGTACAGGTATCAAAAAAGAATTGTCACGTGGCAAATTGACCAGTTTGCAGTGTTACACAACACAATGTAGTGATAATTAACTCTTCAGACAGAACTCTGATAAACTCTTTTCATCTGCTGTACTCTCTGAGAATACACGCGGGTACTGCTATATCGATTCGCTGTAATATATTTAAGCTTTTGACTTGGCTCTGTACTTGGGCAGACAATGCAATTCACACCTTGATGACAGATACGTTTTCCCACACCCTTAATTCCAATGCAGAGAAAGTTTTAAAGCCCCATTGGCAGGCAATCAGAACAAACAAACACAAACATATGTTTAACAAATGGAGAAAATTTCCAGTTAATACTTCACACACAGTTAAACCAGCTTGAAAAGATTAGCAACAGTGTGATAGTAAAAACCATATTTATTAGGCCATGTAAGGCAGACAATGTTAAGACAACTATGCAGATTAGTTTATAGCTATTAAATACAGTAAAACATTTGCAGCAGACAATAAAAGTACTATAAATATCTGCAATAAGCAATAACTAGCAAAAATAAGGAAAAAACAGGATATTTAATGTTATATATCACAGATCAGAGTTTTGCTCAGTGACCTTCCTCCGATTAACTCTATGTGAAACGGCAGAAACACTCAAAAAGTAACTTCTTAAGTAACAGAAAGTAGAAACCCGAAACAACTTTAAAAAAAAAAACTCAAAAGAGCCAATAAGGTGCTTACTCCAAGTCATAGTCCATGTAACCCCAATCAGGCAATGGCCATAAACACTTCACTCTCACTGAAATGCAAAGGGGATTTTGCTACACTAAGATGGCCTAGCACATCTGCTCAGACACACAGCCTCTGCAAACAAGCAACTAGGCCCAGAACACAAGCCTGAATATGGCCAATGCTACCTACACGACATAAGTAGAAAGACACTACAGAATTTTTTATCACAACAGAAAAGTAGCAGTGGGCCTTTAAATGAAAGTTTTAAACAGATAAAGGAGCAAGAACACTCTAGAGAATGCTTTTAACTGCAAAAAATCAGTTATATAATACACTCCTTGGCAGGCAATCAGAACAAACAAACACAAATAGATGTTTAACAAATGGAGAAATTTTCCAGTTAATACCTCACACACAGTGAAACTAGCTATAAAAGATTTAAAAACAGTGTGGCAGTACAAATGTTGTGTATCAGGCCATGGGAGGCAGATAATTTTATTATAACTATGCAGATCAGTTTATAGCTGTAAAATACAGCAACAAGTATGCAGCAGACAATAAAAGGGCTATAAATATCCATAATAAGCAAAAACTAGTAAAAATAAGCAAGAAACAGGTTACCTAATGTTATAAAACACAGATCAGAGTTTTTCTCAGTGCACTTCCTCCAATTAGCTCTGTGTGAAATGCAAAAACACTCACAAGGTAACTTCTTAAGTAACAGAAAGTTGAAACCTGAAACAACTTTAAAAAAAACCCTCAAAAGAACCAATAAGGTGCTTACTCCAAATCGTAGTCCATGTAACCCCAATCAGCCAATGGCCATAAACACTTCACTCTCACTGAAATGAAAAACGTCTTTTGCTACAATAAGATGGCCTAGCACATGTGTTCAGACACACAGCCAATAGACACAGGCCAATAGCCTAGTACCAACCTATGAACCTATAATATTGTGGGAAAAAATATCCAGGGAATTGTTATGGCTAGGCTTGCATAGGCCCTAGGGTTGATAGCCTAGTACCAACCTATGAACCTATGAACCTATAACTAGGAGAAGAACATAAGCCTGACTATGGATAATGCTACCTACACTATATAGGTAGAAAGACACTACAGAAATGTTTATCACAGCAGAAAAGTAGCAGTGAGCCTTTAAATGAAAGTTTTAAACAGATAAAGGAGCAAGGAGACTAGAGAATGCTTTTAACTGCAGAAAAATCAGTTATATGATACACTCCTTGGCAGGCAATTGAACAGCCTAAAAAGAAGCTTTCTCAGTGTTGAAAAAACAACCAGAATCAAAAACAAAATGCTGAACCCCTGTGTCTTGAAACGCTCAACAACCAAGGCTAGGAAGTGAAAAATGAAACTTTTATTCCAGTGTAATCCAAAGTTAGCGAAATATAAAACTTTTATTCCAAAGTAATCCAAAGTTAAGCGCTTTCACTCGCTCATTCGAAGCTTCATCAGAACTTTGCTACATCAAAGCTGGCAGTATTGCAGGCAGAATACTGGTCACCTGGTATAGGTGTACAGGTATCAAAAAAGAATTGTCACGTTGCAAATTGACCAGTTTGCAGTGTTACACAACACAATGTAGTGATAATTAACTCTTCAGACAGAACTCTGATAAACTCTTTTCATCTGCTGTACTCTCTGAGAATACACACGGGTACTGCTATATTGATTCGCTGCAATATATTTAAGCTTTTGAATTGGTTCTGTACTCGGGCAAACAATGCAATTCACACCTTGATGACAGATACGTTTTCCCACACCCTTAATTCCAATGCAGAGAAGGTTTTAAAGCCCCATTGACAGGCAATCAGAACAAACAAACACAAGCATATGTTTAACAAATGGAGAAAATTTCCAGTGAATACTTCACACACAGTTAAACCAGCTTGAAAATATTTGCAACAGTGTGATAGTAAAAAACATATTTATTAGGCCATGTAAGGCAGACAATGTTAAGACAACTACGCAGATTAGTTTATAGCTATTAAATACAGTAAAACATTTGCAGCAGACAATAAAAGTACTATAAATATCTGCAATAAGCAATAACTAGCAAAAATAAGGAAAAAACAGGATATTTAATGTTATATATCACAGATCAGAGTTTTGCTCAGTGACCTTCCTCCGATTAACTCTATGTGAAATGGCAGAAACACTCAAAAAGTAACTTCTTAAGTAACAGAAAGTAAAAACCTGAAACAACTTTAAAAAAAAAAACTCAAAAGAGCCAATAAGGTGCTTACTCCAAGTCATAGTCCATGTAACCCCAATCAGCCAATGGCCATAAACACTTCACTCTCACTGAAATGCAAAGGGGCTTTTGCTACACTAAGATGGCCTAGCACATCTGCTCAGACACACAGCCTCTGCAAACAAGCAACTAGGCCCAGAACGCAAGCCTGAATATGGCCAATGCTACCTACACTACATAAGTAGAAAGACACTACAGAATTTTTTATCACAGCAGAAAAGTAGCAGTGGGCCTTTAAATGAAAGTTTTAAACAGATAAAGGAGCAAGAACACTCTAGAGAATGCTTTTAACTACAAAAAAGCAGTCACATAATACACTCCTTGGCAGGCAATCAGAACAAACAAACACAAATAGATGTTTAACAAATGGAGACATTTTCCAGTTAATACCTCACACACAGTGAAACTAGCTAGAAAAAGATTTAAAAACAGTGTGGCAGTACAAATGTTGTGTATTAGGCCATGGGAGGCAGATAATTTTATTATAACTATGCAGATCAGTTTATAGCTGTAAAATACAGCAACAAGTATGCAGCAGACAATAAAAGGGCTATAAATATCCATAATAAGCAAAAACTAGTAAAAATAAGCAAGAAACAGGTTACCTAATGTTATATAACACAGATCAGAGTTTTGCTCAGTGCACTTCCTCCAATTAGCTCTGTGTGAAATGCAAAAACACTCACAAGGTAACTTCTTAAGTAACAGAAAGTTGAAACCTGAAACAACTTTAAAAAAAAGCTAAAAAAAACAATAAGGTGCTTATTTCAAGTCGTAGTCCAGGTAACCACAATCAGCCAATGGTCATAAACACTTCACTCACACTGAAATGGAAAATGGCTTTTGCTAAACTAAGATGGTCTAGAACACGTGCTTAGACACACAGGCCCTGCAAATAGACAACTAGGCCGAGAACTCAAGTATGAACATGGACAATGCTACCTAAACTACTTGGGTAGAAAAACACTACAGAAATGTTTATAATAGCAGAAAAGAGCAGTGAGTCTTTAAATGAAAGTTTTTTAAAAAAAGGAGCAATGAGATTCTAGAGAATGCTTTTAACTGCAAACAAATCAGTTATATGATACACTCCTTGGCAGGAAATCAGAACAAACAAAAACAAACAGATGTTTAACAAATGGAGAAAATTTCCAGTTAATATATCACACACAGTGAAACTAGCTAAAAATATTTACAAACTGTGTGACAGCAAAAACCTTATGTATCAGTCATGTGAGGCAGACAATTTTATTACAACTGTGCAGATTAGTTTATAGCTATAAAGAACAGTAAAAAGTATGCAGCAGGCAATATAAGTGCTATAAACATCTATAATAAGCAATAACTAGCAAAAAATAAGCAAGAAACAGGATACTTCATTTTATATATCAGAAATCAGAGTTTTGTTCATTGCCCTTCCTCCCATTAGCTCTGTGTGAAATGCAGAAACATTCACAAGGTAACTACTTAAGTAACAGAAATTTTAAACCTGAAACAACTTTAAAAAAGTTTGAAAGAACTAATAAGGTGCTTACTCCAAGCCGTAGTCCATGTAACCCCAATCAGTCAATGGCCATAAACACTTCACTCTCACTGAAATGCAAAGGGGCTTTTGCTACACTAAGATGGCCTAGCACATCTGCTCAGACACACGGCCTCTGCAAACAAGCAACTAGGCCCAGAACACAAGCCTGAATATGGCCAATGCTACCTACACTACATAAGTAGAAAGACACTACAGAAATTTTTATCACAGCAGAAAAGTACCAGTGGGCCTTTAAATGAAAGTTTTAAACAGATAAAGGAACAAGGACACTCTAGAGAATGCTTTTAACTGCAAAAAAATCAGTTATATAATGCACTCGGCAAGCAATCAGAACAAACAAACACAAATATATGTTTAACAAATGGAGAAATTTTCCAGTGAATACCTCACACACAGTGAAACTAGCTAGAAAAGATTTAAAAACAATGTGGCAGTAAAAATGTTGTTTATCAAGCCATGGGAGGCAGATAATTTTATTATAACTATGCAGATTAGTTTATAGCTGTAAAATACAGTAACAAGTATGCAGCAGACAATAAAAGGGCTATAAATATCCATAATAAGCAAAAACTAGTAAAAATAACTAAAAAATAAATAATAAATAAATATAAATAAATAAAAAAGTTTGAAAGAACTAATAAGGTGCTTACTCCAAGCCATAGTCCATGTAACCCCAATCAGCCAATGGCCATAAACACTTCACTCTCACTGAAATGCAAAGGGGCTTTTGCTACACTAAGATGGCCTAGCACATCTGCTCAGACACACAGCCTCTGCAAACAAGCAACTAGGCCCAGAACACAAGCCTGAATATGGCCAATGCTACCTACACTACATAAGTAGAAATACACTACAGAAATTTTTATCACAGCAGAAAAGTAGCAGTGGGCCTTTAAATGAAAGTTTTAAACAGGTAAAGGAGCAAGGACACTAGAGAATGATTTTAACTGTAAAACAATAATTTATATAATACACTCCTTGGCAAGCAATCAGAACAAACACAAATAGATGTTTAACAAATGGAGAAATTTTCCAGTGAATACCTCACACACAGTGAAACTAGCCAGAAAAGATTTAAAAACAATGTGGCAGTAAAAATGTTGTTTATCAGGCCATGTGAGGAAGATAATTTAATTATAACTATGCAGATTAGTTTATAGCTGTAAAATACAGTAACAAGTATGCAGCAGACAATAAAAGGGCTATAAATATCCATAATAAGCAAAAACTAGTAAAAAAACTAAAAAATAAATAATAAATAAATATAAATACATATAAATAAATAAAAAAGTTCGAAATAACTAATAAGGTGCTTACTCCAAGCCGTAGTCCTTGTAACCCCAATCAACCAATGACCATAAATACTTTATTCTCACTGAAATGCAAAATTGCTTTTGCTAAACTAAGACGGCCTGGAACATGTGCTCAGAAACACAGCCTTTGCAAACAAACAACTAGGCCCCGAGCACAAGTCTGAATATGGGCAATGCTACCTACACTACTTAGGTAGAAAACACTACACAAATGGTTATCACAGCAGAAAAGCAGCAGTGAGACTTTAAATGAAAGTTTAAACAGATAAATGAGCAAGGAGACTCTAGAGTATGCTTTTAACTGCAAACAAATCAGTTATATAATATACTCCTTGGCAAGAAATCAGAACAAACAAACACAAACAGATGTTTAACAAATGGAGAAAACTTCCAGTTAATACCTCACACACAGTTAAACTAGCAAGAAAAGATTTACAACAGTGTGACAGTAAAAACCTTATTTATCAGGCCATGCAAGGCAGACAATTTCAATACACCTGTGAAGATTAGTTTATACTATAAAATACAGTAAAAAGTATGCAGCAGACAAGCAATGTACTGTAAATATTTGTAATAAGCAATAATTAGAAAAATAAGCAAAAAAACAGGATACTTAATGTTATATATCACAGATAAGAGTTTTGCTCATTGCCCTTCCTCCGATTAGCTCTGTGTGAAATGGGAGTTTACAAGGTAACTTTTTAAATAACAAAAAGTTGAAACCTGAAACAACTTTATAAAAAAGCTTAAAATAACCAAAGCGGTGTTTACTCCAAGCCGTAGTTCAGCTAACCCCAATCAGTCAATGACCATAAACACTTCACTCTCACTTTAACACAAAATGGCTTTTGCAAAACTAAGATGGCCTGGAACATGTGCTCAGACTCACAGCCTCGGAAAACAGACAACTAGGCCCAGAACAAAAGCCTAAATATGAACAATGCTACCTACAGTATGTAGGTAAAAAAATACTACAGAAATGTTTACACAGCAGAAAAGCAGCAGAGAGCATTTAAATGAAGTTTTAAACAAATAAAAGGAGCAAGGAGACCCTAAAGAATGCTTTTAACTACAGAAAAATCAGTTATATGATACACTCCTTGGCTGGAAATCAGAACAAAAACAAATAGATGTTTAACAAATGGAAACAATTTCCAGTTAATATGTCACACACATTGAAACTAGCTAGAAAAGATTTACAAAGAGTGTGAAAGTAGAAACCTTATTTATCAGGCCCTGTGGGGCAGACAGTTTTAATACAACTATGCAGATTAGCTTCTACCTATAAAAATACAATAAACAGTATGCAGCAGATGATAAAAGTGCAATAAATATCTGTAATATGCAATAACTAGTAAAAATAAGCAAAAAAACAGGATACTTAATGTTATATATCAGAGATCAGAGTTTTGTTCAGTACCCTTCATCCGACTAGCTTTGTGTGAAATGGTAGAAACACTCACAAGGTAACTTCTTAAGTAACAGAAAGTTGAAACCTAAAACAACTTTATAAAAAAGCTTGAAAGAACCATTGCGGTGCTTATTCCAAGTCGTAGTCCAGGTAAGCCCAATCAGCCAATATCCAGAAATATTTCACTGTCACTAAAATGCAGAATGACTTTTGATAAACTAAGGTGCCTGGAACATGTGCTTTGACACAGCCTCTGCAAACAGACAGCTAGGCCCAGAGCACAAGCCTGAATGTGGACAGTGCTTCCTATACCATGTAGATAGAAAAACACTACCAAAATGTTTATCACCACAAATAAAAGAGGAAGGAGACTCTAGAGAATGCTTTTAACTGCAAACAAATCAGTTATATGATATATTCATTTGCAGGAAATCAGAACAAACAAACACAAATAGATGTTTAACAAATGGAGAAAATTTCTAGTCGATATGTCACACACAGTGAAACTAACTAGAAAAGAGTAAACACCTTATTTATCAGGCCTTGTGAGGCAGACAATTTTAATACAACCATGCAGATTAGTTTATAGCTATAAAATACAGTAAAAAATATGCATCAGACAATGAAAGGGTTATAAATATCTGTAATAAGCAGCAACATGTACAAATAAGCTAGAAACAGGATACTTAATGTTATATATTACAGATCAGAGCTTCGGTCAGTACCCTTCTTCTGATTAGCTCTGTGTAAAATGGCAGAAACACTCACAAGGTACATCTTAAGTAACAGAAAGTTAAAACCTGAAAAAAATTAAAAAAAAGCTCAAAAGAAACAGTGAGGTGCTTACTCCAAGCCGTAGTCCAGGTAACCTTAATCAGTTAATGACCATAAACACTTCACACTCACTGAAATGAAAAATGGCTTTTGCTAAACTAAGATGGCCTAGAACATGTGCTCAGACTCACAGCCTCTGCAAACAGACAACTAGGCCAAGAAGACAAGCCTGAATTTGGACAGTGCTACCTATGCTATTTGGGTAGAAAAACACTACAGAAATGTTTATCACAGTAGAAAAGCAGTAGTGATCCTTTAAATTAAAGTTTTAAACAGATAAAGGAGTAAGGAGACTCTAGGGAATACTTTTAATTGCAAAGAAATCAGTTATATGATACAACCCTTAGCAGGAAATCAGAAAAAAACAAACACAGATGTTTAATGAATGGAGAAAATGTCCAGTTAATACCTCACACACAGTGAAATGGATTCACTATGTAATCCCGAAATACTGAAATCCCAAATTTCAGTATTTCAAAATTACATAGCCGAAACATGCAAATCCCGAACACCACAAAACTACGAAATTTAAAATCCTGGCAATAAGCTACACACACAGCAAACACATACACATAACTTCCCCCGCAACTCAAATATAAACTCCTACACTACAGATAAGCAGGGGGGCAAGCACCCCTGCACCCCCATGTGGGGGGGGCTACACCCCCACACATCTTCTATTTATATGTTCTACCTCCGAGATCGCACATTCACACACACAAAGGTAACTCACACCCACATATTTTACACTCCCTCGCACACACACATCACAGTCATAACACACACTGACATATACTAAAGCCCCTAACCAACACACATACACATACATACATACCCAAACTAACACCTTACCATTCACACACCAAAACACCAGAAGTGCTAATTCAAAATCTCCATTCTTCGGGATTTTGAATTTTGCACTTCTAGTGTTTTGAAATGTACAGGCTTCACTATTATAATTTTGAAATATGTACATTTGAAAAATCAGTATTTTGAAATTATATAGGGAACCCAGTGAAACTAGCAAGAAAAGATTTACAAACAGTGTGACAGTAAAATCCTTATTTATCAGGCCATGTGAGGCAGACAATTTCAATACAACTGTGCAGATTAGGTTATAGCTATAAGATAAAGTAAAAAGTATGTAGCATACAATAAAAGTTCTATAAATATCTATAATATGCAATAACTAGCAAAAATAAGCAAAAACAGGTAATTCATGTTATATATCACAGATGAGAGTTTTGCTCAGTGCCCTTTTTCTGATTAGCTCTGTGTGAAATGCAGTAACACTCACAAGGTAACTTCTTAAGTAACAGAAAGTTGAAACCTGAAACAACTTTAAAAAAAAAAGCTCAAAAGAACTAATAAGTTGCTTACTCCAACTCGTAGTCCAGTTAACTCCAATCAGCCAATGGCCATAAACACTTCACTCACACTGAAATGTAAAATGCTTTTGATAAACTAAGATGGCTTGGAACATGTGCTCAGATGGGTCTACTTGAAATAACTGAAAGACCACAACACCGAAACCCAGAAGATTGAGACTAGAATCACGAAACGTCAGTACACCGAAAAGCACAAAATTCAAAATCCTGGCATTACGGGAGTTTGATTTAGTGCTTTTGGTGTTCTGCAGTAGGTAAGTATGTATGTGTAAGTGTAGTTGTGAGGGGGTATTGCTGTGTGTAAGTCGGAGTTAGAATATTAAAGTAGGGGGGTATAGGGCATGCAGCCCCCCGCATGGGGGGTGCAGGGGGGCTTGGCCCCCTGCCTATCACTAGTGTAGGTTGGCTTGTTGCTAGTTTGGGCAGTTGTGTGTCAGTTTGTGTGTGTTATGTGTGTGGTTTACAGTTTCACGATTTACGGTGTTTTGGGGTTTCGTAATTCTGGTCTCGGTTATTTGAGTTTCGGTGCTGTGGTCTTTTGGTTATTTCAAGTAGACCCACTCAGACACACAGCATCTGCAAAGACAACTAGGCTGAAAACACAAGCCTGAACATGGACAATGCTACCTACACTACTTGTATAAAAACACTGCAGAAATGTTTATCACAGCAGAAAAGCAGCAGCGACTGTTTACATGAAAGTTTTAAATAGATACAGAAGCAAGGAGACTCTAGAGAATGATTTTAACTGCAAACAAATCAGTTATGTGATACACTCCTTGGTAGGAAATCAGAACAAACAAAAACAAACAGATGTTTAACAAATGGAGAAAATTTCCAGTTAATATGTCACAGACAGTGAAACTAGCTGGAACATATTTACAAACAGTGTGACAGTAACAACCTTATTTATCAGACCATGTGAGGCAGACAATTTTAATACAACCATGCTGATTAGTTTATAGCTGTTCAATATAGCAAAAATTTGCAGCAGACAATAAAAGTACTTAAAAATAAGCAAGAAACAGGATACTTAATGTTATATATCACAGATCAGAGTTTTGCTCACTGCCCATCCTCCAATTAGCTCTGTGTGAAATGCAGAAACACTCACAAGGTAACTTCTTAAGTAGTAGAAAGTTGAAACCTGAAAAAACTTAAAAAAAAGCTTGAAAGTACCAATGAGGTGCTTACTCCAAGCCGTAGTCCAGGTAACCCTAATCAGCTAATGACCATAAATACTTCACACTCACTGAAATGAATAATTGCTTTTGCTACATTAAGATGGCCTGGAACATGTGCTCAGATACAAAGCCTCAGCAAACAAACAACTATGGCCAGAACACAAGCCTGTAGATGGACAATGCTACCTACACTACTTGGGTAGAAAAACACTACATAAATGTTTATCACAGCAGAAGAGCAGCAGCGAGTCTTTAAATGAAAGTTTTAAACAGATAAAGGAGCAAGGAGACTCTAGAGAATGCTTTAAACTGCAAACATATCAGTTATATGATACACTCCTTGACAGGAAATCAGAACAAACACAAACAGAAGTTTTACAAATGGATAAAATTTCCAGTTAACACCTCACGCACAGTTAAATCAGCTTGAAAAGATATACAACAGTGTGATAGTAAAAACCTTATTTATCAGGCCCTGTGAGGCAGACAATTTTAATACAACCATGCTGATTAGTTTATAGCTATTAAATACAGCAAAAAAATTGCAGCAGACAATAAAAGTATTATAAATATCTGCAATAAGCAATAACTAGTAAAAATAAGCATGGCACGGGATACTTAATGTTATATATCACAAATTAGAGTTTTGCTCAGTGCCCTTTTTCCAATTAGCTCTGTGTGAAATGCATAAACACTCACAAGGTAACTTCTTAAGTAACAGAAATTTGAAGCCTGAAACAACTTTAGAAAAAAGCTCAAAAGCAAATGACGTGCTTACTCCAAGCCATAGTCCAGGTAACCCCAAATGAGCCAATGACCATAAATACTTTACTCTCACTGAAATGCAAAATTGCTTTTGCTAAACTAAGATGGCCTGTAATGTACGTTCAGAAACACAGCCTTTGCAAACAAACAACTAGGTCCCCAAAAAAGTCTGAATATGGACAACACTACTTACACTACTTAGGTAGAAAAACACTAAATAAATGTTTATCACAGCAGAAAAGCAGCAGCAAGTCTTTAAATGAAAGTTTTAAACAGATAAAGGAGCAAGGAGACTCTAGAGTATGCTTTTAACTGTAAACAAATGAGTTATATGATATACTCCTTGGCAGGAAATCCGAACAAACAAACACAAACAGATGTTTAACAAATGGAGAAAACTTCCAGTTAATACCTAACACAGAGTTAAACTAGCAAGAAGAGATTTATAACAGTGTGACAGCAGAAACCTTATTTATCAGGCCATGTGAGGCAGACATTTCAATACAACTGTGAAGATTAGTTTAAACTATAAAATAGATTAAAAGTATGCAGCAGACAAGAAAAGTTCTATAAATATTTGTAATAAGCAATAATTAGAAAAATAAGCAAAAAACAGAATACTTAATGTTATATATCACAGATAAGAGTTTTGCTCATTGCCCTTCCTCCCATTAGCTCCATGTGAAATGGAAGAAATGCTCACAAGGTAACTTCTTAAGTAACAGAAAGTTGAAACCTAAAACAACTTTATAAGAAAGTTTGAAATAACTGAGAACCCAGAACACAAGCCTGAATATGAAAACTGCTACCTACCATACTTAGGTAGAAAATCAATACAGAAATGTTTACACAGCAGAAAAGCAACAGCAAACCTTTAAATGAAGTTTAAAAAAACTAAAGGAGCAAGGAGACTCTACAGAATGCTTTTAACTGTAAACAAGTCAGTTATATTTTATACTGCTTGGCAGGAAATCAGAACAAACAAACACAAACATATGTTTAAAAAATGGATGCAATTTCCAGTTAATACCTCACACACTGAAACTAGCTAGAAAAGATTTACAAAGAGTGTGGCAGTAAAAACCTTATTTATCAGGCCCTATGAGGTAGGCCATTTTAATACAACCAGACAGATTAGTTGCTAGCTATAAAATACAATAAAAAGTATGCAGCAGACAATACAAGTTCTATAAATATATGTAATATGCAATTACTAGTAAAAATAAGCACAAAACAGGATATTTAATGTTATATATCAGAGATTAGAGTTTTGCTCAGTAACCTTCCTCTGATTAGCTTTCTGAGAAATGGCAGAAACACTCACAGGTAACTTCTTAAGTAACCAAAAGTTGATACCTGAAACAACTTTTTAAAAAAGCTTGAAAGATCCAATGTGGTGCTTACTCCAAGCCATAGTCCAGGTATCCCCTATCACCGAATGACCAGAAACAATTCACTGTCACAGAAATGCAAAATGGCTTTTGCTAAACTCAGATGGTCTGGAACATGTGCTTAGACACAGCATCTGCAAACAGACAACTAGGCCCAGAACACAAGCCTGAATGTGGACAATGCTACCTACACTATGTAGGCAGAAAAACATTACAGAAATGTTTATCAGTGCAAAAAGTAGCAGTGAGCCCTGAAAGGAAGGTTTTGAAAACATAAAGGAGCAGAGTGACTCTAGAGAATGCTTTTAACTGCAAACAAATCAGTTATATGATACACTCCTTGGCAGGACAAACAAACACAAACAGATGTTTAACAAATGGAGAAAATTTCCAGTTAATATATCACACACAGTGAAACTATCTAGAAATTATTTACAAGCAGTGTGACAGTAAAAACCTTATTTATCAGGTCATGTGAGGCAGACAATTTTATTATAACCGTGCAGATTAGCTTATAGCTATAAAATACAGTAAAAAGTATGCAGCAGACAATAAAAGTGCTATAAATATCTGTAATAAGCAATAACTAGTAAAAAATAAGCAAGAAACAGGATACTTAATGTTATCTATCACAGATCAGAGGTTTGCTCATTGTGCTTCCTCGGATTAGCTCTGTGTGAAATTCAGAAACACTCACAAGGTAACTTCTTAAGTAATTGAAAGTTGAAACCTGAAACACCTTTAAAAAAGCATGAAAGAACCAATCAGATGCTTACTCCAAGCCGTAGTTCAGGTAACCCGACTCAGCTAATGACCATAAATACTTAATTCTTACTGAAATGCAAAATTGCTTTTGCTACACTAAGATGGCCTGGAACATGTGCTCAGATACACAGCCTCTGCAAACAAACAACTATGCCCAGAACACAAGCCTGCTGATGGACAATGCTACCTACACTACTTAGGTAGAAAAACACAACAGAAATGGTTATCACAGCAGAAAAGCAGCAGCGAGTCTTTAAATAACAGTTTTTAAACAGATAAAGGAGCAAGGGGACTCTAGAAAATGCTTTTAACTGAAAACATATCAGTTATATCCTAAACTCCCTGACAGAAAATCAGAACAAACAAACACAAACAGATGTTTAACAAATGGAAAAAAATTCCAGTTAATACCTCACACACAGTTAAACCTACTTGAAAAGATTTACAACATTGTGACAGTAAAAACCTTATTTATCAGGCCCTCTGAGGCAGACAATTTCAATACAACCATGCGGATTAGTTTATAGCTATTAAACACAGTAAAACATTTGCAGCAGACAATAAAACTGCTATAAATATCTGTAATAAGCAATACCTAGTAAAATAAGCAAGAAACAGGATACTTAATGTTATATATCACAGATCAGCATTTTGCTCAATGCCTTTCCTTCAATGAGCTCTGTGTGAAATGCAGAAACACTCACAAAGTAACTTCTTAAGTAATAGAAAGTTGAAACCTGAAACAATTTAAAAAAAGCTCGAAAGACCAATGAGGTGCTTAATCCAAGCCGTAGTCCAGGTAACCCTAATCAGCCAAAGACCATAAATACTTTACTCTCACTGAAATGCAAAATTGCTTTTGCTAAACTAAGATGGGCTGTAAAATGTGCTCAGCAACACAGCCTTTGCAAACAAACAACTAGGCCCTGAAAAATGCCTGAATATGGACAATGCTAGCTACACTACTTAGGTAGAAAAACACTACAGAAATGTTTATTACAGCAGCAAAGCAGCAGTGAGTCTCTAAATGAAAGTTATAAACAGGTAAAGGAGCAAGGAGTCTCTAGAGTATGCTTTTAACTGCAAACAATTCAGTTATATGATATACTTCTTGGCAGGAAATTAGAACAAACACAAACAGATATTTAACAAATGGAGAAAACTTCCAGTTAATACCTCACACACAGTTAAACTAGCAAAAAGAGATTTACAACAGTGTGACCTTATTTATCAGGCCATGTGAGGCAGACAATTTCAATAAAACCTTGAAGATTAGTTTATACTATAAAATACTGTAAAATGTATGCAGCAGACAAGAGAAGTACTATAAATATTTGTAATGAGCAATAATTAGAAAAATAAGCAAAAAACAGGATACTTAATGTTATATATCACAGATAAGAGTTTTTCTCATTGCCCTTCCTCCAATTAGCTCTGTTTGAAATGGTAGAAACACTCACAAGGTAACTTAAGTAACTAAAAGTTGAAACCTAAAACAACTTTATAAAAAAGCTTGAAAGAACCATTGTGGTGATTACTCCAAGCCGTAGTCCAGGTAACCCCTATCTCCAAATGACCAGAAACACTTCACTGTCACTGAAATGCAAAATGGCTTTTGCTAAACTAAGTTGGCCTGGAACATGTGCTTAGATACAGCATCTGCAAACAGACAACTAGGCCCAGAACACAAGCCTGAATGTGGACAATGCTACCTACACTATGTCGGTAGAAAAAAAACTACAGAAATGTGTATCACTGCAAAAAAAGTAGCAGTGAGCCTTTAAATGAAGTTTTAAATAAATAAAGGAGCAAGGAGTGTCCAGATAATGCTTTTAAATGCAAACAAATCAGTTATATGATACACTCATTGGCAGGTAATCAGAACAAACAAACACAAACAGATGTTTAACAAATGGAGACAATTTCCAGTTAATACGTCACACACTGTGAAACTAGCTAGAAAAGATTTACAAACAGTGTGAAAGTAAAAACCTTATTTATCAGACCCTGTGAGGCAAACAATTTTAATACAACAGTGCAGATTGGTTTATAGCTATAAAATACAGTAAAAAGTATATAGCACACAATAAAAGTGATATAAATGTCTGTAATAAGCAATAACTAGTAAAAATAAGCATGGCACGGGATACTTAATGTTATATATCACAAATTAGAGTTTTGCTCAGTGCCCTTTTTCCAATTAGCTCTGTGTGAAATGCATAAACACTCACAAGGTAACTTCTTAAGTAACAGAAATTTGAAGCCTGGAACAACTTTAGAAAAAAGCTCGAAAGCAAATGACGTGCTTACTCCAAGCCATAGTCCAGGTAACCCCAATGAGCCAATGACCATAAATACTTTACTCTCACTGAAATGCAAAATTGCTTTTGCTAAACTAAGATGGCCTGTAATGTACGTTCAGAAACACAGCCTTTGCAAACAAACAACTAGGCCCCCAAAAAAGTCTGAATATGGACAACACTACTTACACTACTTAGGTAGAAAAACACTAAATAAATGTTTATCACAGCAGAAAAGCAGCAGCAAGTCTTTAAATGAAAGTTTTAAACAGATAAAGGAGCAAGGAGACTCTAGAGTATGCTTTTAACTGTAAACAAATGAGTTATATGATATACTCCTTGGCAGGAAATCCGAACAAACAAACACAAACAGATGTTTAACAAATGGAGAAAACTTCCAGTTAATACCTAACACAGAGTTAAACTAGAAAGAAGAGATTTATAACAGTGTGACAGCAGAAACTGTTAGATATTATGAATTTAAATTAATTATGTTCTAAATATGCTGAAAGAAAAAGCTTGCTTAAATGCAGAAACAGAGTTTAGTAATATGTGATCAGCAACCATACTAAATGACTGTGGCTTAAAAAAATAAGGAACTTGCTTATGAGTGTATTATACACACATCAAGAAAGCTGAACTTCTTACAGACGTGACAAGAATGTAATCTGCTTTCACTGGACAACAGGACATGCTTTTCTAAGAAAGTTTGAAAATGTGCTTTTCTAATCCACAAGGCGTTTTCTTGAAGACAGTTTACTTATCAGCATTTGAACAAGAACAGATGTGTTAGTATTTGCGTCATCAAGCCAGTATCTTTCCAAAACCTAGAGGGTGTGAGTTTAACTAAAATATGTATAAAAAGTCTGTATTAAATCTAGTTGTTAGGGGTATGGTAGGGACACATTTGGTATTCTGAGGTAAATGTTATATCTCTCACATCATCTGTACTATATGAGAAGTAAAGTTGGAACAGTACTTTTAAGCTGTAACGTTTGTCCAGTTTGGTTTATTATAAAAGTTATTGGTTACTGCTCTTAAAGTCAGATGCTGTATCAGTGTATATTCTGCAAGTTTCTGTATGCAACAGACTGTGAATGCAATTATAACCAGACTTTGATTCCAGCCAGCAAGACTGAGTGTCTTAAGAACACTTCAAATCCCACAGCAAGAGCAAGCAGTAAGCAGCAGTAAGCAGACAGACCTCAATATATTTTTTCAATGGCGAGGCAGCTGAGTGACTAGCACCACTGACTTCCTTCATACATTGGGAAAGAGTAGGAAACTACAGTTGATCTGTGCAAAAGAAATATATTTTATAATATGTTTGTGTTTTGAAAATGGTTAAGCTTACATGGTAGGATGATAGGATCTGACAAATCATTCTCAAATGTTTAAAACTTCCATTCAATTAAAGCAATATATTTATCAGTACTACAGTAAAGTAGAGCATATGACTGACATCCTCATAGCATAGTCAAAAGGTAAACAAAACAGTTCTTGTATATAAAAAATAAATAAAAAATAGTTATTAAGAATAATGATTTAAAGTCACAAAACTGACATGATTGTATAAAGATATACAGATACAAGACAGACATGCATGTATGTTATTTTCATCTAGAGTACATTTGTTTACAACACACAAGAATAACAGGCAGACAACAGCAAATATAAATAATGTAAATATATAAATGTGTTAATTAAGCTAATATCTATTTTGTTTTTTTACAATTTTTTTATAATTATATAGTAACACCAAACAGTTAAAGTTCTGAATTTTAAAAAGAAATAAAATCACGGATGGTATTAGTCAAACAGTCTTTTTAAAATGAATGTCAGAACAGTTAAATAAATAAAAAATACTGAAATCAAAAGTAAAAAAATATATATGATTAAAGGAAAAATGCTAAAAAGGGTTAACTGAAATGTGAGCTCAGACCTTCCTAGACTGGATGAATAGTTACAGGAAATGTTGAACAGATAAGATAAGAAACAAGACTGCCAGACAAGTGGCTTGAGTTTTTCTAAAAAATTGTTGTTATTAAAACATAATTGTTAAAATGTTCACATGCAACACTATTTGGTAATTATAGTAAAACATCACAATTGTGCATATATGTCACTGATAAAAAATAAAAAAAAAAACTTAGTTACATCAAGTATAGCCAGATGGGTTATAGTATATATACAGTTTAAATAAAGTAGACAGGAGGGTACAAATAACTACTACTAGTAGAAATAGACAGCAAAGGCAAGAAAAAAGATGATCATATCAGACAAAGGTCTACAGTTTAATAACCTAATAAAGCAAATGTATAACCAAAGTGTTGGGCTGACATATATTATAAAGCAGATATACAATACTGCAGTTCTGCAGGGGGAGGGGTACTTTATCAGTTTTACACACTGTGTGAGCAGTATGTGTTGCAAAAGGGTGTGAAATAAAGCCACAGAGCAGAAATAATATATCGTTCCTTCTTAACAATACTGTTTCAGGGGGAGGGAAAAACAGGTATTAGTGCATTAGAAATATTGGTAAACAGATTAAACCTGATAGGATAAAATATTTTATAGCTGTCATTCTAGTTATTAAACACAGATTAAACCTGACAGGATAAGATATTTTACAAGTTAATAGCTATCATAATGGTTATTATTGTATTGTTTAGTATTAAATTGTATTTAAACTGTAAAGCTATACAAGAGATGGATTAAAAAACAAGAGATGGCTTAAAATTGATTAAAGATATACAAGAGAAAGTAAAGATATGTATAAATTGAGCAAGAATGGTCACTATTTTTTAATATGTTTTTGGCAAGACAATGTTGGTATAAAAAAGCATGAATATTTTTAATTGCTGAGTATGTAGTTTAAATTAACAGGACATATGCATTTGGTGCCAATTCCACTAGATATTTCTAAAGAGACATAAACATTTTCCAAGATTTTGCTTAATATTAATGCAATTAAATTTGTAAGATTGGACTAAATTTACTTTATAGTCTTTGTATGTACAAATACAGAAGAATTCAGTACAAATTAAATTAATGTCTAGCAATGAATATGTGTGAAAAAACATGTTTTAAAAAAATTGGGTTCAGGATAGCTGCTAGATTGAAATGCATGAATAGCAAACAGTCTGTGTAAATACATACTATACAGAATACATTGTAATAAGTTTAAAAGTAATTTGTCAAGTTGTAATATCACTGGTTTTACCCCAGTAAAATAATTGCTTTCAAATATTTATTATCTAAGCCCAGTTCAGTACTTTACCAAGATGTTAATGGGCAGTTCAAAGACATGACCACAATGTTATGGTTAAAATGACATTGAAACTGTATATTTTCAGTATTGTATAAATGCTTGCAGTAGCACATGGTTCTTGTCTTATAGTTAATTCAACATGTTGCAAAGAGTTAATGAAACAGTTCTAAGTCATAAATTCAATTCTGTAATTGCAAAGGAATAAATTAATCAAGTTAAACTAAAGCAGACACAGCTCATAACTGATAAAATAATTTCACAGAATGGTCTGCAAAAGAAAAAGTTGTTAAATACATTCAGTTTTGGTAGTCATACTTAATATCATTGTATTAACTATGTAAAATTGCATTTTGATCAAAAGAAGACTAAAAGTTTGTTTCTTGTGTTTTCTATATAGTGTGATAAAAAATACATATCAGTATAAAATGTTTTGAGTATGTTTAAAACAGAGGGAATTGTTAGATATTATTAATTTAAATTAATTATGTTCTAAATATGCTGAAAGAAAAAGCTTGCTTAAATGCAGAAACAGAGTTTAGTAATATGTGATCAGCAACCATACTAAATGACTGTGGCTTAAAAAAATAAGGAACTTGCTTATGAGTGTATTACACACACATCAAGAAAGCTGAACTTCTTACAGACGTGACAAGAATGTAATCTGCTTTCACTGGACAACAGGCCATGCTTTTCTAAGAAAGTTTAAAAATGTGCTTTTCTAATCCACAAGGCGTTTTCTTGAAGACAATTTAGTTATCCAGC